>NC_025995.2:115983199-116025699 GCF_000442705.2 Elaeis guineensis
CCCTGCCCGCCCTCTCCGCCGCAGCCCACCCCCCCTCGCATAGTCCCGGAAGAACTACTAGCACCTATCTTTACGGCATTGCCTCCCTCCATCATTGACCGGCGCTTCGAAACCCCCTCGAGCAGGCCCCATCAACGACTCCCGCCGCCGCCCCATGAAGTGGTGGAGCTGATGCTCCACCTTCAACAAACTCGAGCTCCTCGCCGCCATGGCCGCTGCCATCTCGGACGTCTTCCAGACACACTTCGGCCTCCTCCAATGTAGCCGACTTCAACCTTGCAGCCACCGCCTCACCTCCTCTGGTGTCACCGACTTTAGCCCATTGGTCAACAGGGCATCACTGACTATTATTTTATTATTTTATTGAGCATGCCGGCATCGTGTTTCAGTATTTTTTTTTTGTTTCTTTTTTTGTGCGTGGATGGTGGTGGTGTGCAAATGGGTGGTGCCATGGGACATCGTGCGAAGGCTCTTACTTTAGATTTTTTTTTGAATACGTGACATGCAAATGGATTAGAATGTGGCGTAGGGAGGCATCATTGTGATGTCTCTATTTATATATATATATATATATAGATTTTATGGGAGTTTGAGTTCAACCATCCAAACAGATCTCTAAAAATTAAAAAAAAACTTCCTAATACAACTACATGCATGAGTAGCAAAATTCCTACACTATTTGAAGACAAAAATCAAATTTGCATTATGAAATATATGGTTATTGCGGATAAGAGCTCAGTCTGTCATATGAGATATTATCCGCTTTGGTCTATGGGCTTTACGGTTTTGTCCTTTAAAAGGCACCTCAGTGAAAAAGATTTTTTCTTCCTTATAAGTGTGGGTCTCTCTTAACTCACAATCGATGTGGGACTATTGGTGTCCTCAACATTATTAGAATTACAGCAGAGCCTTCAATAAGGAGGACTCCGATGTGTACAGTCCGAGGAGCCCACAGTCAGTCGAGATGAACCTCAGCCCTAAGGAATTGAGTCCGAGGAGCTCCACAGTCAGCTGAGGTGAACCTCAACCCTAGAAAATCGAGGCGGATCTCGATCCCTTTCTGACGTGCCATTGTTGCGAATAAGGACGGTCCGTCATGTGAGGTATTGTCCATTCTGACCTATGGGTCTCACGGTTTTGTTCTTTAAAAAGGTGTCTTATGTGGGAAGAATTTTTTTTTCTTATAAGTGCGAGTCTTTCTTGACTCATAATCAATGTGGGACTATTAGTGTCCTCCATATTATTAGAATTACAACAATGATCATTGTGAAGTAACATATAAAGGATAGAGATTGATTTCTGGAATGCATGAATTATGCAGACTTCAGTTTTAATAAACAATATAGTCATCAATCAGCAGATAATTTTGTCGACTACGGGGAAGTATCCTTGTAGAGTCATGCAAAGGGTTATTGCACACGATGAGGAATGCATATAGTGTCTAAAACAATGATGAGTTAGAAAAGGAAAAAAAGACTAACAATGGGTGGAAATTTCGTCAGCCATTGTCTTTCTATGTTGACTATAGTGCACATGGTGCAGAAGTTGGGACTGCAGTGCACAAAGATCAAATAAGTCGATTAGCGTGGAACGCTTAGAAGACCAGTCAAAAACTTTCCCAAGTACAAAGCAAAGTACTTCCATTTCATTGATAACCATGCTGGATAATGTTTTAAAACATAAATGGGTTCCATGGGTACTTCCAGCCTGGACGATGAAGCGCAGGGCCTTTATCCAAATGGCTCAATAATGTCTATGCTTAAGTTCTGGATCATGTAAAACTTGTAGCATTAACCAAGAATACGAATAGTCTAATACCTAAATTTTAAAATGGAAATGGGACTCTCCTGAACAAACAACTAAAATGAAAGTTACTGATTCACATTTCCATTTTAGAATCCAACTAGCCGCAACCAAACATGCCATCATAGTGATCCTTTTTTTTGGCTTCAAACATATTTTCTCACCTCAATTAATTGGAATTTATATCATCTTAAAATATGGTGATGCAAATATTTACTATTCTATCATGTTATCATTCTTCTTACAGATACGTGGGAGTGCCATCTCTAGAGCCTGAATTCAAGGTGTTGGGATATACCGACTGCCCCGATGCCGACCGATCCCGATGCGACTCACGGCGGGTCACGATGCCGATCCATCCTCGACGCCGACTCACCGGTGGGTCACGATGCCGACCCATCCTCTCGCACCGACTCACTGTCGGGCCCGCCTGGACCAGCGCCCAACTCTGCGACCGACGACTGCCAACACCGACCGACCGAGTATACGTCGGACGGGCAGACCCCCTCTCGACTGGTTGGACTGCAGAGCCTAATATCCGACTCTCGCAGCACCCCCGACTATCCGTCGGAGGGCACTGGGCTGTCACCCGGCCTCCTTCGACCAGGCCCCGACATATAGTCGGTCGACTCCTTCAAATGCCGTACGACCACCGGAGGCTGTCTGTCCTGACAGCGGCGTGCGGCTTAGCCGCCTTGGGGCGTTGCCCCACCTAAGACATGGGTCAACCCAGCGATTTGACAGCCCCACGGTGATTTGGCAATCCTCGACTATTTGACAATTCTCCTATTGCCGGCGCCATTAATGACGGCGCCCCACTATAAAAACGGAGAAGGCAACAATGCTGAGGAGGTCCCTTCGAAACCCCTAGCTCTCTCTCTCTCCCTCTCTCTCTCTCGCTGAGCTCCTTGATCCTTTTCTACTGTTGCCTAGTCTCCTCTCTGACTTGACCGTCGGAGGGTCCCCATCGGAGACACCTCCGGTCAGTGCGGACTTCTTTTGCAGGCGCTCGTTCCCGGTGACCAGGCGACGAGGGGATTGGCCGCAATACAAGGTATATTTGGTTGGAGGAATTTCGGTTCTGAAAAGGAATGAGAATGGATGACTCTCGCTCTAGCTATTAGTTCTTTCTCATTTCCATTTCGATTCTAAGAGAGAATGGTAATATTCTAATCCCCAAAACTTAATTTAAACTCTTTTCTAATATTCGAATTCCATTCTGATTTCAAATTGAATTCTTGTTATGGACCAAACACGATGCGGAATATGCTATTCTAGTTTTCATTCTAATTAATTCTGATTCTAATTATGAATCAAATGCATTCTCAAGTTCTATTCCCAACACATGCACTAAGGAAATAGTGCCAACCTGTAGGTCAAAGTCATTTTAGCATATCCTATCATTTCTATACATAAGTAGCAGACATTTATTTTAATAAAGTGTAGGATGCTTGTAAATCAACATCTAAGGTGGCAAAAAATACTTAAGAGACATAAATATGCAAGATAGCTAATATTGCGAATATTCCTTCCAACCACAGTTCGTGGTTGAAGAGAGCGCAGATCGATAAAAGCTGACTTAATCACTTTGTCCACAGATGAGGTAAAGTTGTGATCATGCCAACCTGAGATACTTGGTAGCAATCATGCCTATAATCGATATCCGATCGTTACGATGTAGATAGGAGATCGAAACTGCCGGATGATAGCTGTTGCGGCCAATCCCCTCGTCGTCTGATCGCCGGAAAATGAGCGCCTGCAAAAAGGAAAGTCCATACTGACCGGAGGCAGCTCCGGCGAGGACCCTCCGACGGTCAGTCAGAGAGGTGACTGGGCAACAGTGAAATGAAGACAGAGAGCTCAATCGAGAGAGAGAGAGAGGGGAGCAAGCCTGTGGTTTCGAAGTTGAAGTGAGAGTCCCCTGCACTGTTGCCTTCCCGATTTATATAGTGGAGCCGTGGTATGGCGCCGTCATTAATGGCGCGGATAATTGAGAATTGTCAACTCACTGTAGACTGTCAGAGTCGCGTAAAAGTGTCATATCGCCGTGGGGCTGTCAAATCACTAGGGTTGACAATGCCCTAGTGGGATAATGCCCTTAGGTGGCAGTGCCGCATGTTGCTGTCAGGACTGACAAGCTCTGGCGGCTGTACGGCGATCGGAGGAGTCGACCGACCCCTAGGTCGGGGCCATCTTGTGGCGTCGGGTGGAGATTCGGGCCCCTTTGACGGTCAGCGAGTCATGTTGCGAGAGTCGGCCATCAGACTCCCTGGTTCAGTCGGCCCGGAGAGTGGAAACCCGATCGACATATCCACGGACGGAAAGGGGCCGTTAATCGATCGGTCGGGTCGGTCGGCGGTCCCTCCGACAGTCGGTCGGTCGGTCCTCGGCGTCGGTCCTCGGTCCCTCCGGCAGTCGGTCGGTCGGACCCTCCGGCAGTCGGTCGGTGGCGGTCCCTCCGGCAGTCCGGTCGGTATTCCCCAACAGTTGCCCCCCTCCACTCCTGAGTCGGACGGTGAGCTGGCCGATGCCATTGCTTGGACAGCGACGCTGGGCGACAAGGAGTGGAATCACTGTGTGCCCAATTCCGACCGTACCATGGGTTGATGCGATGTCAGGCTCCTATGAATGCCTTGTGATCCGCTGGCGTCAGGTGTCCAGTCGGCATCAGGTGTCACGTCGGGTCAGGTGTCACGTCGGCGTCAGGTGGTCGGGTGTCGGACGATTCGGTGTCAGACGATCGGATGTCCGGCGCCTTCTGGGAACCAAACCGTCGCCCAGCCGATTCTGGGAGCGCGGGGCGCTGTCAGGCGTCCCATCGGGAACGCGAATCGCCGCGGGCCTTTAATTCGGAACCGTGGCCTCTTTCGCCACGTGTCGGAGGTGGTTGGGCCGGCGCCCCTCGCATTAAATGAAGGCGGTGCGGCCGTCCCGGATGGGCGCGCCGAATCATCGGGCCGAAGGGAGGGCCGGAGGCCGCCACGTGTCGCACATCCGTGAGACCTTGGTCGGCGCGGGGCATCTCGGCCGTCGGACGGCCCTATATATATAGGCCATCCGCACTCAAGACCCCATTCTTGACATTTTTGCTCAGAGACTCTGTCCGGGCGATTTCTCCATCGTCGCCGGCAGTCGTCTCTCCTCCCGCTCCCCAAAGGGTCCATTTCCGGTTTGTGATCTCCTCTTCTTCCTTCCTCTTCTTCTTTGCTTCCTCTTCTTCTTTGCTTTCCTTCGGTTCTGGTGCGATGGCCGAAAATCCATCTCGGGGAGCTCGTCGGGAAATTCGATCCGATGACTCTCGGTCGACTCCGGAAGTTGAGGTTTCCTCGCTTTCGGGGCCGAAGTTGATCGGCTTCAGGAGCAGTATCGCATCCAGGAGCAGTTTCAACTTTCCCCCAGGGGCCGGCGTCGGGTTAACAACCCTCCGTCGGCCAACTGGCGCTGTACGTCGAAGATCTCTGCGTGGGTCTTCGGCTTCCGATTCTGGAGTTCGTCCGGAATCTGCTAGATTATTATGGACTCTGTCCGCGCAACTGGCACCGAACTCCGTCCGACTGATAATCAGCTTCGCGCTGTTGTGTCAGCTTCTGCCGACCAACCTCGCATCTCGCTCTTCCAGGCATTTTTGTGCTCCGACCCCACCCTAAGGCCCGAGGGTGGTGGCTCTTCAACCCCGGAAGGGTCTTTCCTTCATTACTGGTCTTCCATCGTCCATCCACGGGTGGAAGAACAGTTTTTCTTCATCTCATCTCCTTCTCCTTGGGGCTTCCCTTCCCACTGGGGCGTGCCCCGAATCGAAGCAAACGACAACAGCCGAGTGGAGGCGGACGACCGGGAGGACTTCCACCGACTTAAAGATATGTCGGTTCCGAAGCAGAGGGAGCTTGTTACCGAACAAGCTCTCTATGACACCGCCTGGGCTTGGTCCCCCGACTAGATATCGTCCGATCCCCCGATCCTCTTTCATTCGGCCCTTATTCCGGTTCTCAGATTAATATTTCTGTCGATACCGCAGGGACACCTCCGAGGATGCGGCCACCGACCGAGATTCAGCAGTACGCAGCAAGGAAGAGGCCGGCATCGGGGGCAGGACCTTCGCATCCACCGAAGAAGCCCACTCCAGCGGTGCCGACCGTCGAAGCGTCGGCGATCGCCAATCAGAGCCGGTGATAGCGCTCGCGGCTCCGGCAGTGCATCCGGAGGAGAGGCCGGTGGAAGAAGCGGCCGAAGGAACATCGACGGCCTCGCCGGGGGGTGGCGCCAGATGACGTTCGGGAAGCCGAACACCATCCGGCGGCGTCTGCGGCCGCAACGGGGGGTGCCGGTTCAAACTCGAGCATCCCCTCCCTGCCGGTTCCGTCGGTCGGGGCGGCCGATCGAGGGAAGGCCCCGATGGACCCCGCGGACGACACGAGGTCGGGGAGTCGCACCGTGCCGCCCAGCGCACAGTTCCCCGAAGGGGCGTCGGGTTGGCCGACCACAACCTGGCCAGGAGGCTGTGCCAGGGAATCCTCCTCCCAGCCGACGTGGAGGCGCTAAGGTCTCGGCAAGTGACCGAGATGTTATCTTCATTCTACCCGACCATGGTCGAGGTAAGTTTCGTTTCGCCTCCTTTTTACTTAGCATTTTCGTTACTTTGTTTTCTGACGAAATGCTTGCGTCGACAGTTGATCTACACCATGTCGGAACTCGAAGCCGGATATCGGAGGTTCGGGAACGTCCGGGTGGCTTGGAAAGAAAGGTCGGCAGCGGTCGAAGCCGATCGGCAATGCTGGTCGACCACCTGAAGCAGTCGGCCGATCGGGAGGCCAAGTTGGTGGACGAAGTCTCCCACCTCGGGTCCGAGCTAAGGTCAGCCAAAAAAGAAGCCAAACGCAAGGGTCGAACCGTGCACCGTCTGCGGCGCGAGCGCGACGGTGTTGCCGCCGAACTCGAGGGTGAGCGCGAGCAGCTTCGAGTCAGCCTGGAAAAACTTGCCAAGGCTGAGGAGGATCTGTCAATCGCCCAACCGACGCCGACATATCGAAGGCAGAGGCAGAGTCGGCAAGGGACTCGCTCGCCGGGCGGAAGCGGAAGTGAGGTCGGCGAAGGAGTCGGTCAGTCGGGCGGTGGACGACTTTCGCGCCACCGACCAGTACTGGGAGGAAATGCTGGAGTCCGGCTTCGCATCGTACCGGGTGGGGTACGAGGACGGTCAGGATGCGATCCAAGCCCTGTACCCGGAGCTGGACCTCAACAGTATCGTCCCGTCGGGGGCCGAGGAGCAAGTCACTGAAGAGATGGCCGACCCACCATCGGGAGGCGTCATCGTGGTGGGGGAGGCCATCCAGGAACAAGTGGCCGAAGGAGAGACGACTGCGACTCGTGTCCCGGCGCCGACTGCCAGCTCCCCACCGACCGACGATCCTGCTTCGGCCATCGACCCAGCGTCGATCATGGTGGATACGCCGGTCATCCCCGATCTTCCGTCAGTCGAGGATGTTGACTCGGAAGGATGACCGCGGTCTCGTCGGCTTTTATCTTTTTTCATTTTACTTCTTAGAACTATTGTAACTGGGCTTCGGCCCGATTTTGTAAACTCCTTTTGACTTGAATGAAATCAGTCCTTTACTTTTTTCTCTGCTTGTTCTTCTTTCTCTTATGTATTGTTGAATGCCTTCGTAAGTCGCTAACTCATATAGGTCGGTTAGGACGTTCGGCAACTCGTGCCGTCACACAGGTAGGACAAGTCCCGACTTTGGACCGGCCTTCGGTGGTCGAGGTCGTAAGTCGGGCGTCCTTCCTCCGGCCATGAGTCGGGCACGTCCGTTGAGTCGGAAGCCGACCAACCGTGGGATAAGTGCGGTAGTCGAGTCTCTTCCGATGCGTTCAATCGGATGTCGTCCGGCGTATTTAGTCAGAGGAGCACCGATAAGTCGGACCCCGATACTCTTGTGTCGGTTATCCGTACTGCGCCTCACGATATACGGTGGTAAGCCGAATATCTTCTGACCGGCCGTAGCCCGGTCGGTTAATCATGAATGCGACCGGGGTCGCATTGTGCGATAGACGGTGGCAAGCCGAATATCCTTCGACCGGCCGTAGCTCGATCGGGAGTCGCGACGGCGGTCGCGCAGGCATTCCGCCTTTCTTTGGTCGAGGCTCGATCAGCATGTTAGCCGATGGTCTGGCCCGAAAGTTCGACCGTAGAAGGAGTGTCAACTCCCGTCAATGTAGATGCATCGGTCCTCGTAAGAGTCCGATGTGTCGCCGAAGGTCGGAGGAGTGTGACCCCTGTCCATGTAGATATATCGGTCCTCGTAAGAGTCTGATGCGTCACCGATGATAGGATCGTCGGTTTCAGGCGGATACCAAGTCCGAGTCGGCATGTCGGGGCTCGACCTTGGTGAGCGTCGATCGTTAGTCGAAGAGTTAAAACTCCGAGATCTCAAACTGGATTCGTATTCCGACTGGACAAGTATAAAGTTCATTGGTGATACAACTTCAGGTTGTCGACGTTCCACGTTCGGGGAATGGGTTTCCCTCCCAGAGTCTCCAGTCGGTAGGCTCTCGGACCATAGGTTTCTGCTACCGTGTAGGGCCCTTCCCAGTTTGGAGCCAGCTTCCCTTGGTCCAGGGGTTTCGAGACTTCTGCCTTTCTCAGGACCAAGTCACCAGGCCTGAAGAGCTTTGGTCTGACTTTGGCATTGTAATACCGAGCTACCTTCTGTCGGTATGAAGCCATGCAAATTTGAGCCTCGTTTCGCAGTTCGGGGAGGAGGTCTAGGTCGGCCCTCCGACAATTGGAGTTGTTCGGCTCTTGATACCGCTCGACCCTTGTAGACGGCAGTCCAACCTCGAGTGGGATCATCGCCTCCATCCCGTAGGCCAAGCTGAAAGGCGACTCCCCGATCGGAACGCGGGGGGTCGTTCGGTAAGCCCACAGGACGGAGCCTAGCTCGTTGACTCAGAGGCCTTTGGCTTCATTTAGTCGGATTTTGAGTCCGTGGAGTAAGGTCCGGTTGGTCACCTCGACTTCGTCGTTTGACTGTGGGTGCCCGACTGAAGTCAGTCGGTGCGTGATGTGAAACCTTGCGCAGAAGTCTCTGAAGTTTTGGTTGTCGAATTATCGCCCATTGTCGGTGATGATAGTATGCGGCAACCCAAACCTGAAGATGATAGATTTTTGGACAAAGTCTTCCATCTTCCGCTCGGTAATCTGCGCCAAGGATTCGGCCTCCACCCATTTGGTGAAGTAGTCGATGGCGACAACTATGAACTTTCTTTGATCCGATGCTGGAGGAAAAGGACCAAGAATGTCGACCCCCCACTGAGCGAAGGGCCATGGAGCAACAATAGGAGCGATTTGGCTGGTCGGTCGGTGCTGAACGTTAGCATACTTCTGGCAAGGTTCGCACCTCCGGACCAACTCGGCCGCATCCTTCCTCATGGTAGGCCAGTAGTAATCCTGTTGCAGGACTTTGTAGGCTAGAGACTTGCCCCCCAAGTGATTCCCGCAGATCCCTTCGTGCACTTCTCGGAGAGCATAGTCTGCGTTGGTCGATCCCAAGCATCTAAGCAAGGGGAGGGAGAACGACCTTTTGTAGAGTCGGCCGTCCATGATTACATATTGGGAGGCCGACCATCGGAGCCGCCTGGCCTCCGTGGGATCCTCGGGGCTGATCCCGTCGGTCAAATACCGAACGATCGGGTCCATCCAGCTTGGTTCGGCCGCCAGCTGCTGTATTTCTTCGACCCGGTCGATACTCAACTGCTCGAGGTTCTCCACGAACGTCCGACCCAAAGAGACAAAGGCCGAAGTCGCCAGTCTGGAGAGTGCGTCGGCACGGGCGTTCTCTGACCTAGGGATGTAGGAAATTTCAAAATACCTGAGGCGCGCCACGAGGTCCTTCACTTTCTGAAGATATTTGGCCATGATCGGATCTCGCACCTCAAATTCACCTTTGACCTGCCCCACGATCAGCTGAGAATCGGAGAATGCCCGGAGGCTGTCGACGCCCAGCTCCCTTGCCGTCCTCAAGCCGGCGAGGAGTGCTTCGTACTCGGCTTGGTTATTGGAGGCCTTGAAGTCGAATCGGAGGGCGTACTGGGTGACTACCCCATCCGAATTTGTGAGCAGGAACCCTGCCCCGCTCCCCTGAGCATTTGAAGCTCCGTCGATGTGCAGTACCCAAGTAGAGACCGGGTCTGGCTCGGAGACCGCATCTCGTCCCGGGTCCACAGCTCCCGACCCTAGGTCGGTGGTCGGGCATTCGGCGATGAAGTCGGCCAGGACCTGAGCCTTCAGGGCAGACCGCGGCCGGTACTGAATGTCAAACTCGCTGAGCTTCATCGCCCACTTTGCCAGTCGTCCCGATGTGTCCGGTCGGCGCAATATCGCCCTCAGGGGCTGGTTGGTGAGAACCACTATGGCATGAGCCTGGAAGTATGGACGGAGTCGCTGTGCGGAGATGGTCAGGGTGAAAATCATCTTTTCTGTCTCCGAATATCGGGCTTCGGCGTCGTGGAGTACCTTGCTGGTATAGTAGATAGGCTGATGGGTTCGGCTCTCATTTTCTCGGACGAGCACCGAACTGACCGCCTCAGAGGATGTGGCCAAATAGAGATACAAGGTCTCCCCGACCTGCGGCTTTACGAGCAGCGGCGGGGAAGCCAAGTACTTCTTCAAATCTTCGAAGGCCCGTTGGCACTCATCCGATCAAGAAAAACTATTTGCCTGCCGCAAAGTTTTGAAAAACGGGAGGCATCTTTCAGCTGATCGGGAAATGAACCGGCTAAGAGCGATGATTTTTTCGTTCAGCTGCTGGACTTCCTTCTTGGTGTTCGGATGACGCATGTCGATGATCACCTTTATTTTTTCGGGGTTGGCCTCGATCCCTCTCTGAGAAATGAGGAATCCGAGAAACTTCCCCGAGGTCACCCCAAAAGCACACTTGGTCGGATTAAGCTTCATTCGATGTCGTCGTAGAGTGCGGAAGGTCTCCTCGAGATCCCGAACATGATCCGGGATCTGCGCACTTTTCACCAACATGTCGTCCACGTATACCTCCATATTGCGCCCGATCTGGTCTTTAAAGACCTTATTGACAAGTCGCTGGTAGGTGGCGCCGGCGTTCTTCAGCCTGAAGGGCATCACCCGATAACAGTAGAGGCCC
Organism: Elaeis guineensis; assembly: GCF_000442705.2. Lineage (NCBI taxonomy): Eukaryota > Viridiplantae > Streptophyta > Magnoliopsida > Arecales > Arecaceae > Elaeis > Elaeis guineensis. The sequence continues at coordinate 115,994,158 of NC_025995.2, forward strand.
TTGGGGGTCACAAAGGCAGTGTGCTCCTCGTCTTCAGGCGCCATCCAGATCTGGTTGTATCCGGCGAAGGCATCCATGAAGCTGAGCAGTCGAAACCCGGACGTCGCGTCCACCAGCTGGTCGATCTTTGGAAGTGAAAAGCTATCTTTTGGGTAGGCTCGATTCAGGTCGGTATAGTCGATGCAAATCCTCCACTTCCCGTTGGCCTTTTTGACCATGACAACATTGGCGAGCCAATCGGGATACGTGGATTCTCGGATGAAGCCCACTTCTAGCAGCTTGTCCACTTCTTCGTCGATGGCCCTCTGTCTCTCTGGAGCGAAGGACCTCTTCTTCTGCCTCACCGGTCTCATCGTCGGGTCGACGTTGAGTCGGTGGGTTATTGTCTCTGGGGGGATGCCCGACATATCTGCTGCCGATCAAGCAAATATGTCGGCATTGGCCGTTAGCAGCTCCGTCAATCGTCGTCGTTCGGGGTCGGACAGTTGAGACCCGACCCATACCTTCCGGTCAGGATTTTTCGCTATCGGGATCGACACGAGCTACTCGGCCGGCGAACCCCGTTCTTCCTTCTCCCGTTGGTCCAGTTTGTCGATCGTCAGGGAGCCCCTCAACTCGTCATTTTGAGCGGAGATCTGGAAGCATCGACGAGCGAGCTATTGGTCTCCACGCATCTCCCCGACCTCGTTTCTGGTCGGAAACCGAACGAGGAGATGGTAAGTCGAGACAATCACCTTGAGGGCGTTTAGTCCGGATCGTCCAAGTATGGTGTTGTAGGCCGAAGGCACTTGGACGACCGCAAAAGTTAAGGGGACCGTGCTTTGTCGTGGTTCGGTGCCGGCCGTCACAGGCAGGGTAATTTCTCCTTCCATCGCGACAGCGTCCCCGGCAAAGCCGATCAAGGGCATAGAGACCCTCTTAAGTCGGTCGGTTGACAGTTGCATCCGGGAGAAGGTCGAGTAAAATAAAATATTTGTCGAACTTCCATTATCTACAAAAATTCTTTTTACATCATAGTTTGCTATTGTTGCCGAAACAACAACAGCGTCGTCGTGGGGAGTTTGGATACCCCGAACGTCTTCCTCCGTAAAGGTGATCACGTCGTCTGGGTGCGGCTTTTTCGTTGGCTCCCCTCCCGCAGACGTCCCCGGGCCCAGTCGCTTGGAGATCATATTGATGACCCCGACCGTCGGCTGATTAGTCGTCGCTTCTTCAGTCGGCTGGGATCGTCGGTCGGCAACTGGTTGGGTCGGCAGGTTCTTTCAAAATTTACCGAGATACCCCCGGTGGATGAGGGCTTCGATCTCATCCTTAAGCTGGATGCATTGCTCGGTGTTGTGGCCGTGGCCTCAATGGAATCGGCAGTACTTCCGTCGGTCGAGGCCTTTTGCCTTCAGAGGCGGAGGCCGTCGCATGTATTCTTTCCCCTCGATCTCCATCAAAATCTGCGCACGGGGGGCAGAGAGAGGAGTGTAGGAATCATACCTGGAGTGTGTCGGCCTTGGAGTCTGCCGCTGGGGTGACTTTTGGTTCTGTCGCGGTGTCGAGACCCGACTATCGATCGGGGGCCTGCTGGGTGCAGCGGGTTCCCGACCCTTCCTCTGCTTCTCCTTCGGGCCTCTGGGTTAGGCCAAGCGTCGGTCGGAAGCTCCTTCATCCGCACGCATGTACTTGTATGCACGCTCCAGCAGCTCGGCGTACGTCCGGGGGAGGGTCTTGTCCAGAGAATAAGTAAATCGGGATGCCCTCAGCCCCCGTTTCATGGCTGAGATAGCCATGTCTTCGTTGAGGTCCCGAACCTCAAGCATGGTCGTGTTGAATCACGTCACGAAGTGTCGGAGCATCTCATTCTCTCCCTGTTTGAGGGAGAAAAGGCTGTCCGACGTTCGTGGTGGCTTCCGACTGGTGCTGAAGGGAGCCACGAAAGAGTGCTCGAGCTGCCCGAAGGAGTGGATACTTCCCGATCGAAGATCGGAGTACCAGGCCCTGGCAGCCTTGCGGAGTGTGGCGGGGAAGCCGATGCAAAAGAGAGCGTTGGTCGCCCCCTGAATCGTCATGAGAGCTTTATAGCTCTCAAGGTGGTCGATTGGGTCGGTGGAGCCGTCGTATGGCTCCACGTGCGGCATCTTGAACCGACCGGGGATCAGTTCATCGAGAACGAGTCGGGAGAGAGGTTGGACGGTCTAGAAGTCAACGTCGTTCGAAGACTTCTGGCCGTCCACCTGCAACTGCGCAAGCCGACGGTCGATTTCCTCGAACCTGCGCTCGTAGTCGTCCGTCCGTCGGTGCTGAGAGACCCCAGGAGTGGAGTCTTCGGAAGATTCCGAGAGGGAGGCGGACGGCGTTCGCGGTCGCTTCTCCTTCCTCGCCCGTTCCAGCAGGGAAGGAGAGAGCTGCTGGGACTGTCGGTCATCGTGCGATGGCCGTCCCTCCTCCTCTCCGTGGGAGCGCTGTTGCGGGTGCTCGCACGGAGGCGTCGGGGATCGGTGCGGGCGTCGGCGGCTGCTCCTGGAGGGCATCGGACGGGCCGTCGGTTGTTGCTGGAGGCTCTTGACCGCGTCCGTCAGTACGGTCATCTGCCGTACGATGGCCGCGATCTGCGCTTCCGTGGTCACCGCGGGGTGTGGAGAGCTGGGCTCCGTCGCTGAGGGTGGCGGGGAGGCCTCTTCCTGGCGGGAAGAGCACCTCGTCGACCCGGTGACCCTCGATCGCTGGGCTCTTGTCTTCGTCATTAGTATCTTCTGCTTGGGGAGGCTTGGTGCCGTGTCGTTTGGCCCCTACCTGGCGCGCCAATCTGTTGCGGCCAATCCTCTCGTCACCTGATCATCGGAAACGAGCGCCTGCAGAAAAAGAAGTCCACACTGACCGGAGGCAGCTCCGACGGGGACCCTCCGACGGTCAAGTCAGAGAGGTGACTGGGCAACAGTGAAATGAAGACAGAGAGCTCAATCGAGAGAAAGAGAGGGAGGGGGAGCAAGCCTGTGGTTTCCCAGTCGAAGTGAAGGTGCCCTGCACTGTTGCCTTCCCCGATTTATATAGTGGAGCATGGTATGGCGTCGTCATTAATGGCGCAGACAATTGAAGAATTGTCAACTCACTGTAGACTGTCAGAGTCACCGTAAAAGTGTCATATCGCCGTGGGACTGTCAAATCACTAGGGTTGACAATGCCCTAGGCGGGATAATGCCCTTAGGTGGTAGTGCCGCATGTTGCTGTCAGGACTGACAAGCTCTGGCGGCTATACGGCGATCGGAGGAGTCGACCGACCCTAGGTCGGGGGCCATCTGTGTGGCGTCGGGTGGAGATTCGGGCTCCTTTGTTGGTCAGCGAGTCATGTTGCGAGAGTCGGCCATCAGACTCCCTGGTTCAGTCGACCCGGAGAGTGAAAACCCGATCGACATATCCACAGACGGAAAGGGGCCATCAATCGATCGGTCGGTCGGTCGGTCTCTCCGACAGTCGGTCGATCGGTCGGTGGGTCGGTCCCTCCGACCGTCGGTCGGTCGATCGGTGGGTCGGTCCCTCCGACCGTCGGTCGGTCGGTCGGTGGGTCGGTCCCTCCGGCAGTCGGTCGGTCGGTGGGTATTCCCCAACAATCACCAAAACTTAAGTATTTATGATGTAATATTTTAGTCACTAATAATGTGTAGTTTTTAAATTTTAAATATATTTTAATTTTTTCATGTACTAGGGATAAAATATTTTCATCATAAATAATTTAGTATTTACGATGAAAAATCTTTTTTCATCACAAATAATCAAGTATTTATGACGTTATGTCTTCATCGCAAATAATTTATAATTTTTGAATTTTTAAAATTTTTTATTTTCTTTCAAATATTAGCGACAAAATTTTTTTATTGTAAATAATTTGGTATTTATGATAAAAGTTTAATTTTTATCGCTAATACTTATTATTTATGATGTAATATTTTTATCATAAATAATATATAATTTTTGAATTTTTAAAATTTTTTATTTTTTTAAATATTAGTGATAAAATTTTTTCATCGTAAATAACATGTATTTGTGATGAAAAATATATTTTCATCATAAATACTAACATTATTTATGATAAAAATATTTTTCTTATGAATATTTAAAAATATAAAATTAAAATAAATATTTTATTATTGACAATGATTATTTTTATCCTAAATAATAGGTATTTATCATGAAATTTTTTTTTCATCATAAATATGGAGTTATTTGTGATGAAAAATAATTTTTATCATAAATATTTTATTATTAGTGATAAAAATATTTTTTTATCGTAAATAACCTTATTGATGATGAAAATATTTTCATCGTAAATAAATTCATCATAAAATTTTTTTTTTCTTGTAGTGACTTGATGCTCATGATTATCAGAATTCATCCAAGTCAATATCAGTGATATATTATATGTAAATCCATACAGAATCCTACATACACAACAAATAAGTATATAACATGTAACAATCAAAAATCACATAAATATAAAATTATCGATGTACAAAATAATTTTTATATAAATTCATGATTAATATTCAAAAACTTTTACTTTCATTTGTGATTGACTCAAGCACAATAATTGATGAACTCTTTGATCTACGAACTCGGAATCAAGCTATTCCACTCGATATCTTCTTATATGATTAGTTGCATCTTTACATAATCACGGACAAACCAAAAAATCATGCACGATTAAGGACAATAAAATTATGAAAATACCCCGAAACATCACAAGTTCAGGACCTCTCCTAATATCAATCAAGATATATATTTGTCTCAGTATCTGAGCCCTCCACTTGTCCAAAAGACCTCTAGAGAGAGAATCATGAAGAGAAAAAAATCTAGAGAGAGAAAATAAGAAGAGAAACTGATAGAGAGAGAAAGTGGAGAGAGAATAGAGAGAGGAGAGAGAAAAGAGAGAGAAACTCTTTCTCTTTCTCTCTTTGGTTTTTCTTCTTTTCTTTTCTTTCTTTTCTTTTTTTTTTCTTTTCCTTTTTTTTCTTTCTCTGATTTTTTTTTTCTCTTCTTCATTGAAACAAAGAAAAGGATGTTTGAGGCCGGCCACTTCCCATGCGGCGAGTGGTGGCCCCTTGCAGTGGCAGAACCGCCGACGATTTGGCCTTTGGTATCTGAATATGGTCGGCGATGGTGGCTGCTTCGATGAAAGGAAAGATGAAAGCAAAAGCAAGAAAAGTTTTGTTCATGGAATCCGATAGCCATCCAACCGTCGAGGACCTAAAAAAAGCTAGGAAGAGGAAGGGAAAAGAGGTGTAGAGGCCATACCTTATCTCCGACGAGATCTTTGGTCCTCTTTTCCAGCGAAAATGATGGTGGCTCTCAAAAATACTCGACGAAAATCTAAGAGAATCCCATGAATTTCGCCGGCAATTGATCAAGGGGTGGAAGGTGATGCTTAGGGAAGGGATTTGGAGGCCATATATAGATCAATTCCTAAGGTTTTCGTCAGAATCCGACGAGCCCTAGGATTCCTACTTTGGGTGGAAAATGAAGAAGGAAGAAGACTCCATAGGGAGTCTGCCTCCTTACCTCATGTGCCAGTCACGTGAGGTTTCCATCTTTTTTTGATTTTTTTTTTTGTTTTAAAGCTTGTGTCGGGAGGTTTTAAAAATCTGGGTTATTACACCACATCCTTAATTAAGGATGGAAAACCAACCGAAAGGGAAGCATCTTAGAAGCTTCTTTTTGAGTTCAATGTTCGGTCCCTTCCCTTGTCAACTTCTAGAACTCGCCAATGTCAGTTAAAGCAGAAAAAATGGAGGATGATCATTCATAACCACAAATTCCTCAATAGGAAAAAAAATAATTAATCATTCTATTAAGGGCTATGTTTGGACTTGGAAGTAAAGTCAGACGGTCGGTCAGCCTCAATAAACTGTTTTGACCATTGGCAAAGAATGGCCCGAGGCTGGCCTGACCTGGCCCATGAACAAGTTTAGTGGTGTTACAGTCAACTCCCCATCTTCTGTCGTCGATAACGAGAACCTGCAGAACAGCATCCACACAGATCGAATTAATGTCCGACGGAAACTCTCCGATGCTTAAGTCAGAGAAAGAAGTTGGTGAATAGTAGTTTCTGAATGTAGAAAGTAACAGAGTTCTGGCCCCAAGATGGCTTATCTGTACTGCTCACTTACCTCCTTTTTGTACATGATCTGGTCTAACCGTCGAACACGTGATCCTGCTTTTTATGGTGCTAAATTATTGGACCATAAATATGAAATTAGTGAGGTGTTAATTCTCCTTAATAGCTGTGACACGTAGTTGATAATCATTTATGACGGTTATGGTATGTTGAGCAGATTAGCCGGTCATATATCGGTAGAACCGACTATATATCTGTAGACTCTATGAGCGACCGTCGGTTAGTAGTTCTGTTATACCGATGGTCTAAGTCGTTCACTGTCGATCGATAGTAGTCGAATCATTAGTCGATCAGCCGATATTAGTCGGTCAGTCGTCAGTAAGTCGGTGCGGTTCGCTCAGTCAATCGATGAAGAGTCAGAACCGCATGATCAGTCGATACGCAGTTGGAGTCGTGGTGATCAAAGTTGGGGGTCGGTCGGGTGAATACCCCTCCTTCGGGCCAGGTGGCCTTCTATGTCGAAGATCTTCGGATGGATCTTCGATTTTCAATTTCAAAATTTATCCAAAATATTTTGGATTACTACGGACTTTGCCTGGCTCAACTGGCACCGAACTCGGTCCGACTAATAATTAGTTTTGCCTTGTTGTGTCGGTTGCTAACAATTGAATCTCATCCTTCTCTTTTTCGAGCTTTCTTCGTCCTCCGATCTCATCCGAAAGTCCGAGGGTGGTGGTTCTTCAACCGCCGAAAAGATCTTTCCTTTATTACCGATCTTTCTTCATCCATTCATGGATGGAAGAACCAATTCTTCTTCGCTTTCTCTACCCCTCCTTGAGGTTTTTCTTTTCGTTGGAACGATCCATGAATCGATACCAACGACAACAGTCGAGTAGAGGTCGGCAATCGAGAGGACTTCCATCGGCTGAAAGATATGACGGTCTCCACGTAGAAGGAGCTTGTGACCGAACAGGCTCTTTATGATGCTAGCCTTAGTTCGATCGTCCGTCTAGGTATAGTATAGTCGGTCGGTTATTTAGGACTTCACTTTTCTTTTACTTGTTGAGTTGTACTTACTTCTATTGTAATTGTAGCCATACAGTCGAGGATGCGAGTGTCGAGCACCGACATTCGTTAGCACGCTGTCAGAAAGAGGACAGCATCCGAAGCTGGATCTTCTCGATCGCTGAAGAGGCATCAAACTTCGTCACAAGTTCAAGAGGCACCAGCTCCAGTCGTCGCTTCAACACCGACTGAGGAACCTGATGCTCCGTCTACATTGGTTCCTGAGCTAGTCTTGGCACTGTCGGCCCCGACAGTGCTTCCTACTGCATCGTCCAAAGAAAGGATGGCAAGGAGAGCTGCCGAACCACCATCGGTAGTTCCATCAACTGAGGAGGTTCAAGTCGAGGCAGGAGAACTCGAACAATCTGCAGCTGCATTAATTGCTCTTTCAGCTGGGGTGCAGTCGAGTTCAAACTTCCCTTCGCTTTCAAATATGGGGCTGCCGACAAGGGACTGGGGGAAAGCTTCGATGACTTTAGTGGAAGATGCAACATCGGAGGGCCACACAGTTCACTTCGACCTTCAAGTACCTAGTGATGAATCGATCTTGGCCAATTCGATATTAGCCAAGCGACTGTGCTAAGCCACTCTTCTTTCTATTGATCGAAAGAATTGGAAGAGCCGAACAGTGGCCGAGATATTTTTATCTTTTTATCCGATGATAATCGGGGTAAGTTTTTTTTTTAACCTGACTTATCTTCTTTTTGCAGTTGATCCATGACATGTTCGATCTGGAAGTCGGCTACGTAAAGTTCGACGACTTTCATCCATCGTGGATGAATAGGGTGGCAGCTGCAAATATCGAAAAAATGGCTGCACTCGAACAACTTAAGTCGACAGCGGAGCGGGAAGCCAAGCTTCAGGAGGAGATTTTTCGACTAACTGATGATTTGACATTCTTGAGGGTCGAACATAAGTCAGCTCGTGAGATTATTTTGGCTCTTGAGTCGCAGGTCAAGAGCAAAAAGCACTCTATCCACTGGCTTCAACGGAATCAAGACAGATGCATCGAAGAACTTGAAGCCGAACGTGGACGTCATCGGGCCAGCCTGAAAAGGTTGGCACTGGCCGAAGAATAGTCATCCTCTGCTCGAGTCGATGCTGATTTGGTGAATGCGGAAGCGGAGTCGGTAAGAGAGACACTGAGTTGAGCAATCGAGGATTTTTGAAGTTTGAAAGAATTCAAGGAAGAGATCCTCGAAGGTGGCTTCACCTCGTACTGCATCGGGTATGAAGACGGTCGAGATATGGTCGAAAAATTATATCCGAACTTTGACTTAAGCAGCATCGTTCCTCCAAGATCGAAAGATGGGATTGCTGAAGAAGAAGCCGCGTCGACTCAAGATGAAGCACCGACCGTGCCTGAAGTTGTTCAAATCGCAGACACTACACTAGAGCAAAGGAATAGGAACGGCGACGAAGCTTAGTCGATGTATTTTGCTTTTCTTTCTGTGTAATCAGATACCTGTAATCAAACTTTGATCCAATTTTGTAACTTTTTTTTGACAATGAATGAAAGCATTTTCTTCTAAGTTTGAACTGTTTGTATGGAATATTAAGTCTACAATGTTTGCAATGTAAAGTAGCCACCGAATATTAATCGATGATCCGATCATTCGGTAGAACTTGTAGAATATCCGTTAGTCATGTAGTCTTTGATGTACTTAATAGAAGTTAGGATAATGATGGTAAGTCGAATATCCTGTATCCGATGCTTGGTCAGATTTGTACGTCAAATTATTTGATAATCGATGGCAAGCCGAATATTCTTCGACTAGCCGTAACCATGTCGGTATAATTTCAATCCGACCTCGATCATTTTGGCATTTTATTTCGCTTAGTTAGGACTAAGTTGGCATATTAGTCTTTGGACTATAATCAATTTTTACAGTGGAAAGCTGACATTAAAAATCAAGATATAATTGGCACTATGGCTTTTGCAGTGAAAGCCTGTATATTTGATGTCGGTTTGAGATTGTAGTTGGTATGTCAGTTTTTGTAAAAGAATCAAAATATAGTCGATACCGAAGCAGTTGATTCTCTGACTTTTACAATGAAAGCTGAAATAAACTCCATATCGAAGTACAGTTGATAGTTCGGCTTTTACAATGAAAGCTGACATATAGTCAATCGTTGATAGAACTTGATCAAGGTTTGTGATTCTGAAATTTTTGTATTATATTTCAAATAATGTATATATCAACAACTTTATGGGTGATACATCTTTAAATTGTCGGTATTCCATGTTCGAAAAATTACCGACCCTTCAAGGGTTTCTAGCCTATATGCATCCGGTCTAAGAGTTTCGGATATTCTGTAAGATCCTTCTCAATTCGGAGACAGTTTTTCTTGATCTAAAGGTTTTGAGATTTCTGCTTTTCTTAAGATCAAATATTCTAGTCAGAAGACCTTCGGCTTGACTCTTGCATTATAATACTGGACTATTCTTTGTCGATATGCAGCCATCCGAACTTGAGCTTGCTGTCGGAGTTCTGGAAAGAGATCTAAATCAGCTCTCTGACATTCAAAATTATTCGGCTCACTGTATTGCTCCATCCTTGTTGATGGCAGTCCGATCTCGAGCGGGATCATTGCTTCTGTTTCATAAGCCAAATTAAAGGAAGATTTCCCAGTCGGTATGCGGAAAGTTGTTCGGTATGCCTATAAGACTGGATATAATTCTTCCACCCAGGGACCTTTGGCTTCATTCAGTCGGATCTTGAGTCCGTGCAAGATTGTTCGGTTGGTTATCTCCACCTTTTCATTTGATTGTGGATGGCCGACTGATGTGAGTTTGTGTGTGATATGAAACTTCGCATAGAACTCTCTAAAATTTTGATTGTCAAATTATCGACCATTATCGGTGATGATGGTCTGCGATAAATCGAATCTGTAAATGATGAATTTTTGAATGAAGTCTTTCATTTTATTTTCAGTGATTTGGGCCAGAGGTTTGGCTTCTATCCATTTGATGAAGTAGTCAATAGTAATCATTATGAATTTTCTCTGACCAGATGTCGGAAAAAAAGGACCAAGTATGTCGATTCTCCATTGTACGAAGGGTCATAGTGCTACAATCGATGTCAACTGATTAGCTAGTTGATATTGTATATTTGCATATCTTTGACATGGTTCAAACCTCCGGATAAGTTCAGTTGTATCTTTCTTCATGGTAGGCCAATAGTATCCTTATCGCAGGACCTTATAAGCTAAAGATTTATTCCTCAAGTAATTTCTACAAATCTCTTCGTGTACTTCTCTAAGTGCATAGTTGACATCTGTAGGTCTTAAATACTTTAGCAAGAGAAGTGAGAACGATCTTTTGTAGAGATGACCATTCATTATTACATATTGAGAGGCTATCCATCGGAGTCGTTTGGCTTCGGAAGGATCTGCAGGAAGAATCCCATCGATCAAGTATTGGACGATCGGATCCATCCAGCTTGATTCGATAGTGAGCTGCAATACTTCTTCGACTTTATCGATACTCGACTGTTTGAGGCATTTAACGAATGTCTGATCCAGCAAGTTGAAAGCTGTAGTAGCCAATTATGACAGTATGTCGGTCCAAGCATTTTCGATTCTGAGAATGTGAAAGATCTTGAAATATTTCAAGTTCGCTGTAATATCTTTCACCTTTTGAAGGTACTTCATCATAGTGGGGTCTTGGGCTTCAAATTCAACCTTGACTTATCCAGCAATCAGTTATGAGTCGGTGAAGATCTTCAAACTGTTGTGATCCAGGTGGTGTGCCCAAGGCCCAGAGGACCAAGGCTAAGGTCAAGGTCCATCATTCATGAGGGCTTCATGGAGGCTCTAGGGCTAGTTGGGCCCTAAGTTGAAAGGCTGTGGGCCTTTCGGGTTCTTGAGGTCTAGGTTATGTGGGCCTCAAGGGACCAACTCTTTATGGGTCAGGTCTGGGCCCAGGATAGGTGAGATTAGGTTGAGTCATGGGAGTACATGGGCTTGAGTTAACCTAATCTTCCATAGAGTTGGTCAAGGGAGTTTTGGGTTTGGGTCACTTGACCCTGTATTTATATATACATGTACTTGTATAGGTTTGATTAAGCCAAAAAAATACAGAACTCTTTCTCCCAAGTATCTTTCTCTCTTCTTCCTCTCTCTCCAGTAATTCTCCATGCCCCAGGAGCAAGAAACCCTAGGGTTTCTTGCCGCCAGGTCCTAAAAAGGAAAGAAAAGCAAGGAGGCGCTAGCCCCTTCCCCCTTGCAGCCGCCAACCAGATTGCTCCCCTCCTCTCTTGCAGCCACCCAAGCATCAGGTCTAGGACCTGAAATCCCTTGAGAAGAGATTGATACAAGTTTCTCTCAGATCTGGAGTTGATCTGAGATCGTTTGAGGTGCAGGTGAGATCTCCATCAATAGATCTACAAGAAAGGCTGCAGCAGGACAGATCTGTAAGGTCTGTCTCTATCTACCTTCTTTCCTATCTAGAATATTCCAATTTAAGATCTATGAATTAGAAGACCTCGGTCCAGGCCTGATCTAGTTGGATACCAGATCTTAGATTTTTTAGAGGTGATTTCAGAGGCGTTCTTCATCTGAAACGAAAGGCTGACGAAGAAGACAGCAACCAGGCTGATTTCGTCAAGGGCCTTAGATCAAGTCCAGAGGTCTCCAGATCTGTTCGTTGCTGGTTCTGCTACACCCAAGGTCCGTGGGAGGAGCTGGGATCGTGCTCCAATAGTTGGTATCAGAGCCACGATGGTGAGGAAGCGGTTCCAAGCATGAGAAGTTGAAGATTCCAAGTGCTGAAAATTTTTAGCAAGGTACCATCAAGGTATATTCTACACTTCTTGATTTTATATTACTTGTTTGGCTTGGATCCAGTCATGGGCAGTAATATGAAGGTCGATTTTGAGAAGTTTGATGGCAAAAGAAATTTTTTCATGTGAAAAATCTGGGTGGAGGATCTTCTGGTGCAAGCAGATCTGGATCAGACTTTGGATGAGAAGCCTGAGAGAATGACAGATAGACAGTGGGCATCGTTGGAAAAGAAAGCATGCTCGGTGATCAGAGGATGTTTGGCGGATGCGGCGTTGTATTCGGTGCTGGAAGAAAAGACTCCGAAGGGCCTTTGATCGAAGTTGCACACCATGTATATGGGGAAGAATATGTGCAACAAGCTAATGCTGAAGAAGAGGTTGTACAGTCTTCAGATGCAGGAGGGATCTGATGTGATTGGCCATATTCAGAGGTTCGACCAGTTGTGTACGGAGTTGATGAATATCGGGGTAAAGCTAGATGAAGAGGACAAGTCCCTGTTGCTTTTGTGTTCGCTGCCAAGATCATATGACTCTTTGGTGACTACACTGCTCTACGGCAAGGAGACTCTGGAATATGAGGACATGGTCTCGGTGCTGAGGTCAAATGAGCAAAGAAAAAAGTTGACCAGAGATCGGGCTCCCCAAGAGGGTTTGGCAGTAGGGGAGAGGACAGGAAGAGGCAGAGGCAGAAGCAAGTCCAGGAAGGGAAAGAAAGAGGTGAATGCTTCAAGTGCAACGAGTTCGGGCACTTCAAGTGAGAATATCCACTATGGAAGAGCAAGAAGGGAGAAAGAAGTGGCTCAGAATCAGTGAGCGCAGTTGCTGGGCAGCAGGTGGAGGATGATCTACTTGTGGTATCAGATGGTCACAGGCATTACATAGAGGAGTGGACATTAGACTCTGCATGCTCACATCACTACACACCACACAGATCTTGGTTTGCGACATACACCAAGACAGATGAGGAATCAGTGACTCTAGGCGACAATCATCCTTGCAAGGTGGCTGGGATAGGGACAGTCAGGGTGAGGATGTTTGATGGGATGTGAGGATATTGACAAATGTAAAGCACATCTCGGAGCTGGAAAAGAATCTGGTGTCACTAGGCTACTTGGAGCGCAGTGGACACAGCTTCAGCAGTAGGGCTAGAAGCGAAATACTGAACATCTCCAATGGAGCTATGGTGGTGATGAGAGGCAGGAGGTTGGACAATAACCTCTATCGCATGGAGGGATCTATGGTGACTGGAGAGTCTGATGCAGCAGCTGCAGCACAGGACTAGGAGGGGGCTTACAGGATGTGGCACTACCGCCTAGGCCCACATGGGTGACAAGGGGCTGAGGGAGTCGAGCAGGAGAGGACTCATCTCTGATCTGGAGGATGGTGCTATAGGAGAGATCTGTGAGCCTTGCCAGATGGAAAAGCAGAGGAGAGTTCAGTTCAACATCAGTACAGCCCGCAGTACAGCCCCTCTGGAGTAAGTACAGACGGATGTGTGGGGACCGGCCTCAGTTTTAGCTAGGAATGGGCCCAGATACTTCATGACCCTGATTGATGATTTCTCAAGGAAACTCTGGATTTACTTCATGAGAGAAAAGTCAGAGGTCTTCACCAAGTTTAAGATCTGGAGAGCGGAGGTGGAGAAGGAGCAGGGGAGGAGCGTGAAGTGTCTGAGGTCAGACAATGGCGGAGAGTACACCAGCAGAGAGTTCCAGAACTACTGTGAGGAGTGTGAGATCAGGAGACACTTCTCAGTTAAGGGGACTCCACAGCAGAGTGGGGTGGCCGAGAGGATGAATAGAACACTTCTGAAAAAGGTATGATGCATGAGGCTGCAGGCAGGGCTTGCAAAGGAGTTCTGGGTTGATACAGTAGACGCAGCGGGTTACTTGGTCAATCGATCACCTCACACCAGGTTGGATGGCAGGCTTCTAGAGGAGGTGTGATCTGGGAGGACAATTGGACTGGGCCATCTACGGATATTTGGGTGCACGGCCTATGTGCACATTAGAGCTGGTCAGCGGAGCAAGCTAGACGTCAGATCACGTAAGACGGTGTTTCTAGGCTATCCGCGAGGAGTCAAGGGATACAGGCCGTGGGATCCCTTGGAAAAGAAGGTCATCATTAGTCGGGATGTGACTTTTGATGAGGAGTCAGTCCTACGGAGGCGAGCAGGCATGGAGGAGCAGCAGGAGCAGGAGAAGATCCAGCAGGGTGCTGCTGGACAGCTTGCCTCTTTGATTTTGCCTCTTGCAGGTACTACTGGAGGACATGACATTCAAGTGGAGAACCTACCTAAGGTGTCTCCACAGGTGGAGAGGACTCAGACGGATGATCGAGGTGGAGAGGTCCAGCAGAAGCGAGCTGGATCGAGGACTGATATCGATGTTGCCCTTCACAAGCCCAAGAGGACCATCAAGCAATCGGATCGATATGGCTTCGAGGAGACACTGTCATATGCCCTGGTGACAGTGAATGGAGACCCATATACGTATCAGGAGGCTATTGAGAGCCAGGACAGAGAGCGGTGGGTTCAGATGATATTCGAGGAGATGCAGTCTCTCCATCAGAATCAGATGTGGCGATTGATGCAGTTGCCACAGGGGAAGAGGCCCATTGGCTGCAAATGGGTCTACAGTCGCAAGGACAGAGTGGAGCAGGTTGAGGCCTTGGGATACCAAGGTGGAGATTGTTGTGATCTAGGTGGTGTGCCCAAAGCCCAGGGGACCAAGGTCAAGGCCAAGGTCCATCATTCATGAGGGCTTCATGGAGGCTCTAGGGCTAGTTGGGCCCTAGGTTGAAAGGCTGTGGGCCTTTCGGGTTCTTGAGGTCTAGGTTATGTGGGCCTCAAGAGATCAACTCTTTATGGGCCAGGTCTGGGCCCAAGATAGGTGAGATTAGGTCGAGTCATGGGTGTACATGGGCTTGGATTAACCTAATCTCCCATAGAGTTGGTCAAGGGAGTTTTGGGTTTGGATCACTTGACCCTGTATTTATATATACATGTACTTGTATAGGTTTGATTAAGTTAAAAAAATATAGAACTCTTTCTTCCAAGTCTCTCTCTCTCTCTTCTCCCTCTCTCTCCAGCAATTCTCCACACCCCAAGAGCAAGAAAACCCTAGGGTTTCTTGCCGTCAGGTCCTAAAAAGGAAAGAAAAGCAAGGAGGCGCTAGCCCCTTCCCCCTTGCAGCCGCCAACCAGATTGCTCCCCTCCTCTCTTGCAGCCACCCAAGCATCAGGTTCAGACCCTGAAATCCCTTGAGAAGAGGTTGATACAAGTTTCTCTCATATCTGAAGTTGATCTGAGGTCGTTTGAGGTGCGGGTGAGATCTCCATCAACAGATCTATAAGAAAAGCTGCAGTAGGACAGATCTGCAAGGTCTGTCTCCATCTACCTTCTTCCCTATCGAGAATATCCCGATTCGAGATCTATAAATTAGAAGACCTCGGTCCAGGCCGGATCTAGTTGGGTACCAGATCTTGAATTTTTTAGAGGTGATTTCAGAGGTATTTTTCATCTGGAATGAAAGACTGACGAAGAAGACAGCAACCAGGCTGATTTTGTCAAGGGCCTTAGATCGAGTCCAGAGGTCTCCAGATCTATTCGTTGCTGGTTCCGCTGCACCTAAGGTCCATGGGAGGAGCCGGGATCGTGCTCCAACATAAACTATCAATCTCAAGCCCTTTGGCTATCTTCAAGCCAGCTAAGAGTGCTTCATATTCGGCTTGATTATTTGAGACTTTAGTTGAATCGAAGGACGTATTCAGTGACTACCCCTTCAGAATTTGTGAGTATAAGGTTGGCTCCACTGCCTTATGCATTAGATGCTCCATCGATATGCAGTACCCAGGTCGATCTTAGGTTGGGTTTGGGAGTTGTAACCTGCTTTATTGTATTATCATCAGTATCTTCTGGCTTATTATCGGATATTGTATATTCTGCGATGAAGTCGGTCAGAACTTGTGCCTTCATGGACGGTCGTAGATGATATTGTATGTCAAACTCATCAAGCTTCACTGCCCACTTCGCCATCCGACCTGACGTATCAGGTCGATGTAAGATCGCCTTCAATGACTGATCTGTCAAGACTACAATTGGATGTGCTTGAAAGTACGGACGAAGTCATTGTGCCGATATGATTAGAGCGTAGATTATTTTCTCTGCTCTTGAGTATCAAACCTCGATATTGTAAAGTACTTTACTGGTGTAGTAGATCGATCGATGGATTAGATTTTTATCTTCCTAGACGAGCATCAAACTAACCGCTTCTGTTGAAGTCGCCAAGTAGAGATACATTGTCTCTCCGACCTTCGATTTTGTAAGCAAAGGTAGAGAAGCCAAGTATTTTTTTCAAGTCTTCAAAGGACTGTTGGCATTCATCCGACCATAATAAATCCTTTGTTTGCTATAAAATTTTGAAGAATGGCAAGTATCTCTCGACCGATTTAAAAATGAATCGACTGAGTACGACGATCCTTCCGTTGAGTTACTGTATTTTTTTCTTTAAGCTCGGATACTTCATATTGATGATGGCCTTTATCTTTTTGGGATTAGCCTCAATTCCTCATTATGAAATAAAAAATTTGAAAAATTTCTCAGAGGTTACCCCAAACGCACACTTGGTCGAGTTTAACTTCATCTGATATCGTCGAAGTGTGCCAAAGGCTTCCTCTAGATCCTGAACATGATCTGAAATTTGAGGACTCTTCACCAACATGTCATCCATGTACACCTTCATATTTCATCCAATTTGGACTTTAAAGATCTTATTGATGAGCCGTTGATAAGTAGCTCCGATATTTTTCAAATCGAAAGATATTACTTTATAGCAGTATATGCCTTTGTCAGTTACAAAAGCTGTATATTCCTCATCTTCTGATACCATCCGAATTTGATTATACTCGATGAAGGCATCCATTAAACTCAAAAGTCGATGATCTGAAGTCGCATCAACTAGTTGATCAATCTTCGACAATGAGAAGCAGTCCTTCGGACAAGCTTCATTCAAATCCATATAGTCGATGCAGATTCTCTACTTTTCATTGGCTTTTCTCACCATTACCATATTGGTGAGCCAATCGGGATATGTAGCTTCTCTGATGAAGCCTGCTGTGAGGAGCTTGTTGACTTCTTCATCAATGATCTTTTATCTTTCAGGGGCAAAAGATCGCTTCTTTTGTCTCACTGGCTTAACGTTCGGGGTGATGTTAAGTCGGTGAGTTATTACTTCTGAAAGAATCTCGGACATGTCGATGGCTGATCAAGTAAAAATATCGATATGGGCTAGAAGTAATTTTATTAATTGTTGCCACTCTGAGTCGGAAAGTTGCGATCCAATTTGGATCATTTTCTCGGGATCTTCTTCTTTCAGCAGGATAGAAACCAGTTGTTCAGTTGGTTCACCCCTTTCTTGATTCTCTCTTTGGTCTAATTTGTTGACAGACAGAGAGTCTTCAAGCTTATTATTTTGGGTGGAGACAAGGAAGCAGCGTCGGACAAGTTGCTGATCTCCACACATCTCTCCAACTCTATTTTTTATCAAAAATTGGACTAATAAATAGTATGTCGAAACCACTGCTTTCAGAGTGTTGAGTCTAGGTCGTCCGAGTATGGCGTTATAAGTCAAAGGTACTCGAACTATCGTGAACGTTATGAAGACGGTGCTCTATTGTGGTTTGGTTCCAGTAGTTAAGGAGAGGGAGATTTTTTTTCCATTGTAACAGCATCTCTTGTGAAGCCAACTAATGGCGTTGAGATTCTTCTGAGTCGGTCAGTCGGTAGTCGCATGCGGGAGAAAGTCAAATAAAATAAAACATCAATTGAACTTTCATTATCAAAAAAGATTCTTTTTACATCATAATTTTTGGCAACAACAGCATCATCATAGGAAGTCTGAATTCTTCGAATATCCTCATTCAAAAAAGTTATTATATTATTGAGTTGTCATCATTTTGCTGACTCTTCTTCGAAAGTTGCCCCCCAGTCCAGTCGTCCGGAGATCATGTTGATCACCCTTGCAGTCGGCTGATTATTTACAGCTTCCTCAGTCGGTTGAGGTTATCGATCAGCAGGAAGTTGAGTTGGTGGATCTCTTCGATATTTTTTGAGATAGCCTCATCGAATTAGGACTTCTAGCTCATCCCTGAGTTGGATGCATTGTTTGGTATCGTGACCATGATCACGATGGAACTGACAATACTTCCTCCGATCGTGATTTCTTGGCAATGCTTTCATCGATGGAGGGTGTCGTAGGTATTCTGCTCCTTCGATCTCTATGAAGATCTACGTATGGAGAGTAAAAAGAGGAGTGTAGGAGTTATACCTGCCGTAATTTAGCCTTAGACTCCGTCGTCGGGGCGAAGCTCGCTTCTTGGATGGCGACCGACTTGATTCGACTTAAGCTCCTCCCTTCTTCCGTTTCTTCTTCTTCTAACCTTTGTCTTCTGTCTGACGTCGGTCAGAAGCTCCTTCATCCATGCACATATACTTGTATGCATGCTCCAGAAGTTCGGCATAAGTCTGAGAGAAGTCTTGTCCAAAGAATATGTGAATCGAGATCTCCTCAGATCTCTTTTCATGGCCGATATGGTCATATTTTGATTAAGATCCTTGACCTTAAGAGTGACCACATTAAAACGGGCCACAAAATCTTGAAGTGTTTCAGTCTCTCCCTGCTTGATCGAGAAGAGTCTATCAGAGGTTCATGGCGGCCTTCGACTGGTGCTGAAGTGAGCTACAAAAGAGTGTTCGAGTTGCTCGAAGGAGTATATACTTCCCAACTGAAGTCTAGAAATCAGGCTCAAGCAGCTTTCCGAAGAGTCATCGGAAAGTCGACGCACAAGAGGACGTCGATCGCCCTCTGAATCATCATGAGAGCCTTGTAGCTCGCAAGATGGTAGATCGGATTGTTGGAGCCATCATATGGCTCCACTTGCAACATCTTGAATCGAGATGGGATCGGCTCGTTCAAGATGTGCCGAAAGAGAGGCTGGACGGTGTGAAAGTCGTAGTCATTGGAGGATTTCTGACCTTCCACCTGAAGCTGGGCGAGTCGGCGGCTGATTTTTTGAAACTTACGTTCGTAGTTATCGAACCATCATTGCTGGAAAACTCCAAAGGTAGAACCCCCCGACGAGCTTGAAGGAGAAGCAGAAGGTGTCCGCGGTCGTTTCTCCTTCCTAATACGATCGAGATAGGAAGGAGAGAAACGCCACGAGTGGTGGGTGGCACGGTAAGAGTGCCGAGAATGCCGCTGTTCGTCTCGATGGGAGAACTGAGACGGTATCTACAGAGAAGGAGAAGGTGATCGTCGTGGATGACAGTGGCTGTACCTAGATGGCACTGACTGTGCCACCGGTTGCTCCGCCGGCGGCTGCTGCTGGGTTTGCTGTTGTTGGAGGCTTTTGACTGTGAGAAGATTCATTTGCTGCACAAGCACAGCAATCTAGACGTCCGTGGTGATCACAGGATGTGAGGAATGAGGCTTTGCTATTGGAGGAGGGGGAAAAATCTCTTCCCAATGGGAAGAGTACCTCGTTGATCTGGTTGCAGTCGAGTGTTGGGCTCTAGTCTTCATCATGGTGTGTATGATCTTTTTTCCTACCTGACGCATCAATCTGTTGCAGCTAACTCTCCGTCGTCTGTCTCCGATAACGAGCACCTGCAAGATAGCGTCCACACAGACCAGATTGGTGTCTGGTAGAAATCCTCTGATGCTTAAGTCAGAGAAGAAAGTTAGTGAACCGTAGTTTTTGAATATAGAAAGTAATAGAGTTTTGGCCCCGAGATGGCTTATCCATACTGCTCACTTACCCTCTTTTTATAGATGATTCTGGTATAACCGTTGAGCACGTGGTCCCACTTTTTATAGCACTAAATTATCGGATCATAAATATGAAATTAGTGGGGTGTTAATTCTCCTTAATAGCCGTGACACATAGTTGATAACTGTTTGTGACGGTTATAATATGTTGAGCAAATTAGCTGGCCATATGTCGGTAGAACCGACTATATGTCGGTAGACTCTATGAGCGACCATCGGCTAGTAGTTCTGTTATGTCGACGGTCTAAGTCGCTCGCTGTCGATCGGTAGTAATCGAATCATTAGTCGGTCAGCCGATATTAGTCGGTCAGTCGTCAGTAAGTCGGTGCGGTTTGCTCAGTTGGTCGATGAAGAGTCGGAACCGCATGATCAGTCGATACGCAGTTAGAGTCATGGTGATCAAAATCGAGGGTCGATCGATTTACCCTAATAAGTGGTGATTCTTATTATTATTATTATTATGGGTTACAATCTGGTGGCGGTTGTTTAATTTGGAAGTAGTTCATTGTTCAATATTGCTGATGACAATCCATTTGGTTACCTAGCTCTCCCGCACATTCTTAAGCTTTTTGGAAGGGAGTTATTAAATCCAAAGCATACTTCTTATATCGAGCTTTCTTTGTGCTCGGAGATTGGCAGAATTTTAGACTTTGGCTGGGTAGATGGATTGGAAACTTTCCTCAATCGGATTTGTTTCTGAATGTATTTCACATCTTAGACCAAAATGCTCATCCCTCATGTTGCCTATTTTTAGCAGGCTATCAACAATGATCATCTTAGGAGAATTTCCTTCAGAAGATCCCTTTCTGGTGCATCATGTAGTTTTTGCACATTTCATAGATAAGACACTGAGAAGTTTTTGTTAGTGTACCCTCGTGGGGCCACTTTGTCACCAAGATTTACAAGTTGGTATGCGATCATACATATGTTACCTAGGTGAGCAGTTGCTCCAACCAGTCACCAAGATTCACATGTTAGTATGTGATCATACATATCACGGAGTTTTCGCACATCCTAATTGATAGAACGTAGGGTCTCCTAGTTGGACCGAACCATCCGGCTGGTAAGGACTTCCATCTCTTGGATTCTCTTTTCCACATCCATGAGCACGTGGCAGCACTGGAGACTGACCTGCCTCCAATGGAATGAGTATGCCGACGTAGGACTTGTTTGGATGGGAGTGTGAGCTTTGAAATAGAAATAGGAAGGAGAGACTTCCACTGTGACCATTTAGTTGGGAAGGAATAGAAATATTTCAATTTTTTAAATTTAATAAATAATTTTTTTTACTATTAAAATTCGATTTCATAAAATTAATTTAAAAAATTTAATTTTTCAAAAATATATTTTTTAATTAATTTTTTAAAAAAATATATTAAAAAATATTTTAATTTTAATTTCAATTGCGAATCAAATGTACTGGAGAATCTTGCCATTCCCATCCCCATTCCAATTTCCGAACCAAACGCACCTTTATTTGGAAGACTTTTATACCTGACAAAGCTTAAATCATTTTATAATTTGTTTTGGAGGGAAGAATCTTAACAACTGATAATTTCTGAAAAATAATCTTGGCCTCACCCTCTCATTTGTTTTCTTCGTTATAGAATGGATGGGACTTCTACTTATTTATTCTTCTCACGTCCTTATTCTTTTCAAACTTGAAAATTCTTTGAGGAAAAAAGTTAGATTGCGGATCTAGACTCCTTTTTTTATTTTCTCTCACAGAGAATGAAGAGGAAGAATAATTCCGCAAGCAGCCATTTGAATAAAACCTCGTGAACTTTGCCTTGTTTTTACCAATACAAAAAATAAATAAATAAATAAATAAAAGACTTTTCTCTATTTCCAAATATGAGTTCAACGAAATTGATGGGCATTTCTCAGGTTCCGTGCTTTTTTTTTTATAATATTTTTATTACTCAGTCCCATCTTCTTCTTGAAAAAAAAAAATGGAAACAATCAATCTCACCCTCCTAATATACCCATAAACCATCTAAAGCTAAGATCAGAAACCTCTTTGTAAATAAGTCTGTTCATTCGATAAAGGTGGGGTGGCTCTTTGCAGCTTCCCTCATCATCATCATCATCATCATAATAAATAAATAAATCTCTAAGATTAATGGAATGAATCGCTACATGTTTCTGGTACACATTGCGAGCACGTTGTTGCAATGTTATCTCGCAATTTTTTCAGGTAACATTTCGCGCGTCGTTGTTTGGGGAAAACTGAAGTCACATGTTCATTTGCGACATCATAGTTCACACTTGCGGTTGAGGAATAGTCTAAACAAAGGGCAGCAGGGCTATAAGCCGATGGAGATGAACAGCGTGCGGGTTTGAATTCGTTGCCGAGGTTCTCAACTTTGATTTGGCTTTATCTTAAAATCAGGCCAACATTTTTTCAACCTCGTTAGCTGTGTGAACGCGCAAGGGTCCAGAAACGTCAAAGAAACCGAGCCCACGTTGAATCTAGTCGTCTGCCAACCAATAATATGAGCAAGAATCTCCATGTCCTGTTGTCACATGCTAATTTTCAAAGATTCCATACCCTTCTTTTTTTCTTTTTTTTTGGTAACAAAAAATTTCATATTTTTATCAATCATATCGGTTTAGAGCACCACGCATCTCAAAAAATGAATAGCCATAAAACAACGCACTCCATGTGTGGTATGGCACATACTCAATTGATTTAAGTTTATATTATGATGATGATCATACATGGCTGAAGAGGATCCATGCTCCAAGACATGATTTTAACGTCAAGATGTCGTACTCTTAGGGCGTCTTGTCGGTGGGGGATCCATCGCAAGCCTCTGTCATCCATCTCCTAAGCCTCTCTCTCCTACTGGTCCCCACGCTGGCCAGGCTGACCTGCTGACCAATTTAAGGTTTCACCCTCCGGGGGATGAGTGTTGGAATGGTTGAATTTTCTACGATGTCCTGCGGTGCACGCGTGGCACCGTAGAATGCGGTGCAGCTGTCTGTGCCGTCAATCATAAAATGAACGATTGTGTAAGAATGAGACTGTACGATCCATGTATGCCACGCACGTTATTTAATGGCCATTCATCCTATGATGGATGGTGTCCATGGGTGCACCACATTTTGTGATGGTGCATACATATCATAGGGGATCCGTGCTCAAAATTATAGTTCTATCAGCCACGGAACTCCCAATCCCTCCTGTTTTCTTATAAATAGCCCTGTCGCGTTTTTAGTAGGCACAACAAAGAGAACATGCAGCAGTCACAGAAGCCTTCCTCGCATGAGCAAAGGAAAGATGTCAAGGTGAAGATTATTGTGACGAAGATGGTGCATACTGACCCAACGGATTTCAAGTCTGTGGTTCAAAGGCTAACGGGGAAGGAGTCAACGGCCGCGGAGGTGGTGGAGAGCCCTGCCGTCTCCGAGAGGAACGCTGATGAGGTTGAGCATCGTGGTGGAAGGGAGAGCAGGGAGTTTGAGGATATGTTGATGAAGCTACCATCATTAGATGAGCTGAAACAATTGTGGGATGATTAATTACCCCCTCAATTTTTGCTCAAAAAACAAAAATCACCACAAAAGTATATATATATATATATATATATATATATGTATGACGGTCCTGGATACGGCGACGATGATTTTGGTGTTTTGGATATTATATATATATAGTTCATTGCATTGGGTTAGATTTTGTATTATATGTCTGTATATGAGGATTTTGTATTAATCCAGTGTCGTGCATTTGTTTTTGGTTTTGGCTTGAAACTTGAAAGGCCTGACGGATTTCTTATTAGTTTATATACATACATATACATGCATACATATACACACATAACACACACACACGCACACACATGCTATGATATAGAGCTAATAGTAGAGTTTTTATAGCTTCTACAGATACAGATTCAACATGAAATATAGTAGCAGTGATACATTAAACATAGAAGATAGAAAGCACTTTGGTGCTAGCAGGATATGCCAACGTACGTTTGCAGTCTGTTCCACAGTTTTTGATGCTGTAATTGAAACTTGGAAGAACCCAAATATCCCCAGCAGTAGAACGATGGAAGTAACTTCTGTAAAAACAAACACAGTGATTTTTTTGTGTTCAGAAAGATGCAGGCTTTTCTCTCTCCAAATTAATCTCCTCGCAGACCACTGCAAATAGTTGACGTCCCGCCTTCTTTGCCATCTTGCCTCTGTTTTCCTTCTCCAAACCAAACACAGGTCATGAAAGGCCGATGGCCTCCCTGTAAATTTCAAGTACAACTTGGTTATGGTCCAAAGACTCCTTGGAAGCAGGCACCCGAAGAAGAGATGGTTGTTAAACTCCACGTTGCCTCTGCATAAACTACTTACAGCACTAACATTCCATCCTTTCTTAATTAGTATTTTCATCAGTGTGCAGTTTGTTCTTGGATGCCAACCATAAAAAGACTTTCACTTTTTCCGAACTTAGTGTCTTCTAAATGGCGTTGTAGTAGGGACATCTCAATCCACCAAAATTGAGCAAGTTGTAAAAGGAGTGTTACCATCAAGAGACCATTGTAAGCTAGCTGTTAAATCGAGATGTCCGTGATACAAAATGGCCTAACGGTGCAAGGAGGCTATGCAATCGCCGTAGCTGACATGTCTCATATCTTGTCAAAGGACATCTCACAAGAGTATACCAACTCATACTCTTGAGTTCTGTACGTTCTTCCATTTGGAGAGATGTTAGTTTGCAAAATTAGGCCTTTGGGAACTCTGTGGCTTTTGAAATTGGAAATGAGGAGTTTATTTGATTCTTGAAGATGTGTGGATGGATGCAATTTTTCTTTGCTCTCGATTCGAAGAATTTTATGCTCGGGCGTTGAACCCAAATTTACCCATATTTTTTTTGTTGTACCATACTTCTTCATGCAATAAAGCTTAGGTGACTAAGGCTGGCCCTTAGTCTCCTTTTTCCGTCAAAAAAAAAAAACATCTCCCCAAATGGGTGAGAGGCTCGACGTAGTCCTCCTCATTCTCAACCACATCTTTCTCCTCTAATAGTATGCTCCAGCAATCTGATACCACCAAGGTTCTTTTGATTTTTGAAAAAATTTTGATGCCCCTTTAGCTAACAATGATTGGTTCATTTAGGACAAATTTTAGCACCCAATTCACTTGGAGAGGGGGGGAGGACGGCGGGCTAGGTATGCAATCGGAATCGAAATAGAAATCGGAATGGATTGAAATCGGATTGTCAAATCCGTTGAAGTGTTTGGTTCATTATGAGAATCGAAATCGGAATGGAATTTTGAATCCATAAAAGACAGTGAAAATTAAGTTTTAGGTAGATTGGGCCATTCCCATTCTATCCCAAAATTGAAATCAGAATAGGACTTCTTCCAACCAAACCATTAGAATAAGAGTCACTCATTTCTATTTTGATTCCAGACTTCTACTCCCCCAACCAACCAAGCATCTCCTTGGTTCTTTAGACTTATAAACAACATCCCAATTCATTAGGTAATGAAATCCACTGATATTATTGGAGCCCTTTTATAAGAATGCCCTTTACATTTTGTCCGTTCTTTTGATAACCCATTTTGGCAATTTGTATATACGTAGACATGAGATATAAAAGGTAGAGAAGTCAGAATGAAGTTGATCAAAGTTAATCTCTCCCTCTCCATGAAAATAATTTTCCTTTCCATATTATTTGTCTCGGACTGACCTTTTCAACCAAAGACAACCAACATTGTTTGAGAAGCTTCTAATTAGTTTACATCAGAATATCAAAATGATAACTGTTGCGGCCAATCGCCTCATCGTCTGATCGCCGGGGAACGTGCGTCTGCAAAAATGAGAAGTCCACACTGACCGGAGGCGGCTCCGGTGGGGACCCTCCGACGGTCAAGTCAGAGAGGTGACTGGGCAACAGTGAAATGAAGACAGAGAGCTCGATCGAGAGAGAGAGAGAGGGAGAGGAGCGAGCCTGTGCTTTTGGAGTTGAGAAGTGGGGGGAGCGGATCCCCTGCACTGTTGCCTTCCCCGATATATATAGTGGAGCAGGTATGGCGCCGTCATTAATGGCGCAGACAAGTGAGGAATTGTCAACTCACTGTAGATTGTCAGAGTCGCCGTGAAAGTGTCATGTCGCCGTGGGGCTGTCAAATCACCAGGGTTGACAATGCCCTCGGCGGGACAATGCCCCTAGATGGCCGTGCCGCATGTTGCTGTCAGAACTGACAAGGTCTGGCGGCTGTACGGCGATCAGAGGAGTCGACCGACCCTAGGTCGGTGGTCAGCTGAGTGGCGTCGGGCCCCTCCGTTGGTCGGTCGGTCGGCCGGTCGGTCGGTCGGTCGGTCGGTCGGTCGGTCGGCCAGTTGGTCGGTCGGCCAGTCGGTCAGTCGGCATATCCCAACAGTTGCCTCCCTCCACTCCTGAGTCGGACGGTGAGCTGGCCGATGCTTTTAGTTGGGCAGCAATCCCGGGCGAAAAGGAGTGGAGTCGTCGTATGCCAAATTCCGACCGTACCGCTGGTTGACACGATGTCAGGCGTCACATGAATGCCGAGCGATTCGCTGGCGTCAGACGTCTAGTCGGTGTCAGATGTCACGTCGGTATCAGGTGTCACGTCGGGTCGGAGGTCGGCCAACCTCCGAACGTTGCTCGTCGACATGATCATTCCGCAGAATCTGATAGTCGAGTAGCGTCCGACGTATTCGGATAGGATAACGATGGCAAGTCGAATATCCATTGTCCGACCCTTGGTCGGACGTATGCGTCGGGATGTATGATAAACGGTGGCAAGCCGAATATCCTTCGATCGGTCGTGACCGGATCGGTATGTCGCGAATACGACTGCGATCGTCTTGGCGTTTTGCCTTTCTTAGTTGAAGCTAAGTGGGCAAGTTAGCCAGCCGCATTAGTCGAAGCCCTTTGCCTTCAGAGATGGGGGTCGTCGTAGATATTCCGCTCCTTCAATCTCCGTTGTAGAATCCGATATGTCCTCGATGATCGAGACATAGATTGAGCCATTGGTTCGGTGATTCGTCGATCAGGCCGACGATGGAGTCGTAGATTCGGCGATCGGCAATCGAGCCATGTTGGTCGGGGCCTTTTGCCTTCAAAGGCTGAGGCCGTCGATTTCGACGATCGGTGATCGAGCCGTTGATTCGACGATCGATGATCGGCGGTGTTGGTCGGGGCCTTTTGCCTTCAGAGGTCGAGGCCGTCGGTTCGACGATCGGTGATCGAGCTGTTGATTCGGCGATCGACGATCGACCGTGTTGGTCGGGGCCTTTTGCCTTCAGAGGCCGAGGCCGTCGGTTCGACGATCGGTGATCGAGCCGTTGATTCGGCGATCGACGATCGGTCGTGTTGGTCGGGGCCTTTTGCCTTCAGAGGTCGAGGCCGTCGATTTTGGTGATCAGTGATCGAGCCGTTGATTCGGCGATCGACGATCGGTCGTGTTGGTCGGGGCCTTTTGCCTTCAGAGGCCGAGGCCGTCGGTTCGGCGATCGGTGATCGAGCCGTTGATTCGGTGATCGACGATCGACCATGTTGGTCGGGGCCTTTTGCCTTCAGAGGCCGAGGCCGTCGATTTCGGCGATCAGTGATCGAGCCGTTGATTCGGCGATCGACGATCGGTCGTGTTGGTCGGGGCCTTTTGCCTTCAGAGGTCGAGGCCGTCGGTTCGATGATCGATGATCGAGCCATTGATTCGGCGATCGACGATCGGCTGTGTTGGTCGGGGCCTTTTGCCTTCAGAGGCCGAGGCCGTCGGTTCGGCGATCGGTGATCGAGCCGTTGATTCGACGATCGACGATCGGTCGTGTTGGTCGGGGCCTTTTGCCTTCAGAGGCCGAGGCCGTCGATTTCGGCGATCAGTGATCGAGCCGTTGATTCGGCGATCGATGATCGGTCGTGTTGGTCGGGGCCTTTTGCCTTCAGAGGCCGAGGCCGTCGGTTCGGCGATCGGTGATCGAGCCGTTGATTCGGCGATCGACGATCGATCGTGTTGGTCGGGGCCTTTTGCCTTCAGAGGCCGAGGCCGTCGATTTCGGCGATCAGTGATCGAGCCATTGATTCGGCGATCGATGATCGGCCGTGTTGGTCGGGGCCTTTTGCCTTCAGAGGCCGAGGCCGTCGGTTCGGCGATCGGTGATCGAGCCATTGATTCGGCGATCGACGATCGGCCGTGTTGGTCGGGGCCTTTTGCCTTCAGAGGTTGAGGCCGTCGGTTCGGCGATCGGTGATCGAGCCGTTGATTCGGCGATCGACGATCGACCGTGTTGGTCGGGGCCTTTTGCCTTCAGAGGTCGAGGTCGTCGTAGATTCTCCACTCCTTCGATCTCTATCAGGATCTGCGCACGAGGAGCGGGGAGAGGGGCGTAGGAGTCGTACCTGCGATGCATCGGTCTCGGACTCCATTGTCGGGGCAAGACCCATCTATCGGTGGAGGGCCTGCTGGGTTCAGCATGGGCCCGACCTTTCTTCTATTTTTCTTTTCGGCCCGTTCCTTAAGTCAGGCGCCAGTCGGAAGCTCCTTCGTCCGCGCGCATGTACTTGTACGCGTGCTCCAGCAGTTCGGCGTATGTTCGGGGGAGGGTTTTGTCCAGGGAGTAGGTGAACCGGGATGTCCTTAGCCCCCGTTTCATGGCCGAGATGGCCATGTCTCCATTAAGGTCCCGGATCTCAAGCGTGGCCGCGTTGAATCGCGTCACGAAGTGTCGTAGAGTCTCATTTTCTCTCTGCTTGAGGGAGAAAAGACTGTCCAAGGTTCGTGGCGGCTTCCGACTGGTGCTGAAATGGACCACGAAAGAATGCTCGAGCTGCCCGAAGGAGTGGATACTTCCCGATCGGAGACCGGAGTACCAGGCCCTAGCAGCCTTGCGGAGCGTGGCGGGGAAGCCGATGCAAAGGAGAGCGTCGGTTGCCCCTTGAATCGTCATGAGAGCTTTGTAGCTTTCCAGATGGTCGATTGGGTCGGTGGAGCCGTCGTAAGACTCCATGTGCGGCATCTTGAATCGACTGGAGATCGGTTCGTCGAGGATGAGTCGGGAGAGAGGTTGGGCGGTCTGGAAGTTGACGTCGTTTGAAGACTTCTGCCTGTCCACCTGCAGCTGCGTGAGCCGGCGGTCGATTTCCTCGAACCGGCGCTCGTAGTCGTCCGCTCGTCGGTGCTGGGAGACCCCAGGGGTGGAGTCTCCAGAAGATTCCGAGAGGGGGGCCGACGGCGTGCGCGGTCGCTTCTCCTTCCTTGCCCGTTCCAGCAGGGAAGGAGAGGGCTGCTGGGACCGTCGGTCATCGCGCCATGGCCGTCCCTCCTCCTCTCCGTGGGAGCGCTGTTGAGGGCGCTCGCACGGAGGCGACGGGGATCGGCGCGGTCGTCGGCGGCTGATCCTGGAGGGCATCGGACGGGCCGCCGGTTGTTGCTGGAGGCTTTTGACCGCGTCCGTCAGTACGGTCATCTGTCGTACGATGGCCGCGATCTGCGCCTCCGTGGTGACCGCGGGGTGTGGAGAGCTGGGCTCCGCCGTTGATGGTGGCGGGGAGGCCTCTTCCCGACGGGAAGAGCGCCCCGCCGACCCGGTGATCCTCGATCGTTGGACTCTTGTCTTTGTCATCAGTATCTTCCGCTTGGGAAGGCTTGGTACCGTGTCCCCCCTACCTGGCGCGTCAATCTGTTGCAGCCAATCACCTCGTCGTCTGATCGCCGGAGAACGTGCGCCTGCAAAAACGAGAAGTCCACACTGACCGGAGGTGGCTCCGGCGGGGACCCTCCGACGGTCAAGTCAGAGAGGTGACTGGACAACAGTGAAATGAAGACAGAGAGCTCGATCGAGAGAGAGAGAGAGGGAGAGGAGCGAGCCTGTGCTTTTGGAGTTGAGAAGTGGGGGGAGCGGATCCCCTGCACTGTTGCCTTCCCCGATATATATAGTGGAGCAGGTATGGCGCCGTCATTAATGGCGCAGACAAGTGAGGAATTGTCAACTCACTGTAGATTGTCAGAGTCGCCGTGAAAGTGTCATGTCGCCGTGGGGCTGTCAAATCACCAAGGTTGACAATGCCCTCGGTGGGACAATGTCCCTAGATGGCCGTGCCGCATGTTGCTGTCAGAACTGACAAGGTCTGGCGGCTGTACGGCGATCAGAGGAGTCGACCGACCCTAGGTCGGTGGTCAGCTGAGTGGCGTCGGGCCCCTCCGTTGGTCGGTCGGTCAGCCGGTCGGTCGGTCGGCCAGTCGGTCGGTCGGTCGGCCAGTTGGTCGGTCGGCATATCCCAACAATAACTAAAAATACACCTGAAACTTAAACGTGGAAAGCCAACAGTGGTCGGCACCCCTCTTACCAACCGGAGTGGCTCTGGGTAGGTCCTGGATGATGGCAGTGTGTTTCCAATACCCACCGTATTTCCCTTCCTTTCCCTCAAAAAAATAAAATAAAATAAAATAAAAATCCACTGCATTTCTCAAGAAAATATAGGGAGTAAAAGCTACTGGCAATGACTCTAGTGTAGAGATTGTTTCCTAACTACTTTATTGCGTATGCAGTCAAGTCAAAAATGACACCAAAAGAACTGCAATCTGGGCATACCTGCGTTATAAAGATAATAGTAGTTCATGAACAAATTATAAAGATAATGTATGGGAAAAGCATGGTCAGTGTAGAGAATTTGCAGCCCAGAACGGAGGCGACGTATACGGACGGAAAGACCCATATGTGGTATAAAGTTTTTGAGATTGTATGCACCATAGCAGGAACCTTATTCAAATTCTAATTTTTGAGGGATACTATTCAATAGTTGAATTTAAAACTTCTAGGTGCTATGTAGATGAGTGTGATTATTGAGATAATACTTAAGGTGCGTATGGTCTGTGAGTAGAATTAGAGTCAGAATGAATTGAAATAGAAATATATTAATTATTTTATCCAAACCACCTTCCCGGTGGTAAAAAAATAATAGTAGTAAGCTAGCACGCCGTCAATTGTGTGCTCCGAATCCAGCCACTTAACGATGGATATGTTCGCTGTTCAAAACGAGTATGATAGATGTTACCATTCCCTTGACCTATGACTTTAAAAATTCACATACCCTCCACCAAATCTTGGTCTTTGCCGGCATTATATCATAAAGACTATCTCTTCTGCTCCAGAACCTCCCAAAGTATTCGTTACTAGAAAAGTTTTTTGTGCACCGTGGGCAGTATAGAAAATTCGATATAAAATGCACCATCTCATCCGATTGATTCACATAAATTAACCCATAAACCCACTTAAATCACATCATAAACTGGGTTTAAATGCTTTTGGGTTGTTCCTGGGGATCTCTATTACCTCAGAAGCTATGATCACTCCAAAGTCAAGCTTGGCCGACTGATCAAAACAGGAGCTCTCCTTTCTGAAGTGTTGCAGGCAATCTAATTTAACAGTCAAAAAAATGTTTCTGGACGAAGAAACATCAGTCCCTAGCTACTGATGTGGCCTTTATTTGTCCTTTAGTTGTGTTACCAAAAGCAAAAAAATTTATTGAAGAAAAAATGTGTCATCCAAGTCAGTGATTCTTTCACAGTCAATTTCTGGTCCAAGTTGGTGCACGCATTGGAGGTCAGACCTGATCGCTGCTATCTTGCCCTGTTTTCTGCAACGCACCACGAAAAGATGGAACTTGCTCAGTAGTTGTGCCATGGCTGATTAATTTTTATATTTTTTTTAATGCGAGTATGTTTTTGTCAGGATTAATTATTTAAAAATTTTATATTTTTTAAAATTTTTTAATTTAAATATAATTTTTTTAATTTTT
>NC_025995.2:116030699-116093769 GCF_000442705.2 Elaeis guineensis
AGCATTATGAGGCCATCAAACTTTTATCTTTCAACTCTGATGAACAAAAAGGATCACCATTTCTTTAGTGCAATATAATAGCTGGCAATGGATCAAATTGGCCAATACCTATATCCATTTTACAATCAAAAATTCATAATCTATATCCATTTCGGATTGGATAAAATAGATGGTGCAGGATATGATGGGTCATATTTGGTAGACAAGATACATCAGATTGGGTTGAATTAGGTTGAGATAGATAATTATAACTTATGGCTATAATTAATAAAATTACAGTTGCTAAATAAATGCAAGGTGCTTATAGCTTATTTTCGTATGATCTAATTTTTGATTCACATAGAGAGTAGTGTACATCAACGACTATAATATATTCTAATAAGTAACAACTCATACATAAATCAAAGTAATTGGAGGCTTCAAAACAAAACTAAAAAAAAAAAATCAATTTATAATTTTTATAGAATTTATATATTTTGTAAGTTTCAACAACACTAATTTTCAAAATAAAAGGGGGAGGGACGATCCGGGCAAATGAAGTTGTAATGACTATCATCTATCAAGTGAATCGAAGGTAGGGATGGATTAAGATTATATAATATTAGGTTAGGTTTAGGATGTGATATACTATTATCTGTATTTTGTTTCAAATATTGTATGTAAAACTGATATCTACCCTCGAGTTTAAATGAGTTGGATAAAATCTATCTATTTGGATAGGATCATGTTGGCTATCTGATAAGTTGAATAAAATTGTCACCCCCGATGGCTGGAAGAACCCTATCAAACTATATGTTATAAGGTACATAATATGCGGTCAGCATTTTTATCCCAAGCAGATGCTACACTACATAGAAATTATGTCAGAGCATGACAAATTACGTCATAGAGCACGAGTAAACTGTGTTTAAACCATGTTGCTCGAAACTGAATGATACTATACCTCGATAGAATCGGACTAAATCACCATATATATCTCAAGCCAACTATAACAAACTACACCAAATATAATGACAATACGATGCATATGAACCATATGTTATATTACTTTCGAGGGATAAAAATTAAGAGCAGCCAATAATTTTCAATCCATAATATAATGGTTTTTTAATGTATTAAAATTAATATTTTAATTTTAATTTAAATGAAAAGTAAGATGGTCTTTTCTGATTTTTTGCTAAAAATAGATATGTATTATTTGTTATTTCCTATTCTTTAGAGGATAAATAACTTACTTAGAAATCTCTATTTTCTTGGATAAGTGTTTTTGAAGCATCATTTATGCAGAAAAAATAATTTATTTATATTTTTTTATGCATCGACAAATAGCTCTGAAATTTACTATCCATATTCTTTTGTATTATTACTTTCTTGGATAAGTTACTAAATTCTATCCATATTTTCTATAATATCTTTTATTATATAAATATATCTATTATATATTATAATTTATATTATATATAATTTAATATATCATAATATATAATATATTATTATATAAATAATATATTTTATTTTTACTATTATATTAAAATAGATTAATTATAATAAAATAATAATATGTTATATTAGAATAATAGGTAGTTTATTATATTAAATAATAATATAAGATATTATAATATTATAAAAAATAATATTATTATAAAAATATATTATATTTGTATAATAGTATATTATTATATTCTAATATATATTATTATTATTATATTAATATTTGATTATATTATTATTATATGGTTAGGGATATTTTAAAAATAAAATGAAAAGCTTATTTTTATGATTGATGGAAAAATGAATTATTTATTTTTTAGATGGATAAGACTTTCAACTCAATTAATGAAAAAATATTATTTATAAAAAATAATTTATCTATCTAAAAAAATATAAAAATATAAATTGATTAATAAAAAAATTGATTATGATATTTATCTATCAAATAATGGAGCTAAGAGAAAGAGAGGTAACTGATCAGTTGGGGCATTAGATGACAAGACACGACATCCAGTGCGTTACGAAACATTGAAGTCCAGGAATCAAAAAGAGAGAAGAACCCAATCAACCTTTGCCAGCCTGACCCGGGCATAGCTTGGCCGGCGATACGACACACCGCCTAGCTGTTGCGTGAAAGGATGTTGCGATTCGCGTGTCATGCCAGATGGAAGCCTTTTTGGTCTCAAGAAGAAGGATCTGCCGGATATTTTCAAGTAACTTCACGAGGAGGGCACTTAGCTTTGGGTCAAAACACGTGCGAGTTGAGATATTCCCAAATACAGCTGTGACGTTATAACGGCCGTTACGAGTGTTTTTGATATAATGAACTTTAGCAAGATGATTTTTTTGCTATATTGAGATATAATGACAATATTTATATATAAAATAAAAATAATATTTTTAATAATCTATTATCTCATCTGATACATAATCTATATGAGACTAAAAATATGTACTTAGTGTTGGGATATACCGACCGACCTCTCTACACCGACTTACCTTCGGGTCGGTCCGACCGACGTCCGACTCTATCGACCGGACCGACGGACGACTACCGACGATAGCTGCCGACAATATCTGATCGAAAGTGTGTCGGCCGAGCAGACTCATACTGTTTCTGACCGACCGAACGGTCGAGCCCAAGTCACCGACTCACTATCGGTAGTGGCAGCCGACGCCCGACTTCAGCAAGGCACCAGACCAGCCGACGGTGTCTCCGGGTCATTACCCGACTTTCCGACAGCCGAATACCGACGTATAGTCGGCCAGCCCGTCCAAACGCCGTACGACCACTATGGGCTGTTGTCCTGTCAAGGACATGCTGTGCGACCGTCCTAGGGCATTGTCCTGTCAAGGACATGGGTTGATTCTGACAACCCGCAGCGATTTGACAGCCCGCGATGATTTGACAGCCTCCAACGATGTGACAACTCCCCAGTTGTCTGCACCATTAATGGCGGGACCACGCCGCATTCTACTATAAAAAGGGGTAAGGCAACAATCTTGGTAAGCTTTCTCAAGCTCTCTGAAACTTTCTGAAGAGCCTTTTAGCTCTCAAGCTCTCTCTCCCTCTCTCGAGCTGAGCCTCTGATTTTTCACTGTTGCCTAGTCTCCTCTCTGACTTGACCGTCGAAGGATCCCCACCGGAGGCATCTCCGGTTAGGGATGACAAAATTAATCCGATCCGATGGGTATACACCCTACCCGAACCCGGTCAAACCCGAAAAATAGGGTTTGACTGGGTTTGGGTTCGGATTTGGGTAAAACCCGAAAACTATAGTACGGGTATGGGTAGGGTATAGGTAGTGCTATTTTTTATCCGAACCCGACCCGAACCTAGGGTATGGGTAATACCCGAACCCATATCCGAATATATATATATATATATATATATATATATATATATATACATATCCGAATATATATATATATATATACATATACATATATATATATACATATACATATACATATACATATACATATACATATACATATACATACATACATATACATATATACACACACACACATATACACACACACATATATATGATCTCTCTCTCTTTCTCTCTCTCTCTTTATATATATATATATAATTATATATATGTATGCATGCATATATGTATGCATGTATGTATGTGTGTGTGGGTTAGAAGTGTGTATGTGCATATGTATGTATGTATATATATATAATTGGTAATTCTATTTTTGATTGATAATATGCATAAAATTATTTTACTTTTTTTTTTGGTATAGAATGGACGGGTATGGGTTGGGTATGGGGCGGGTATGGATTGGATATGGGACGGGTATGGATTGGGTATGGAGAAATGGGTTATCCACGGGTATCCCCGAATCCGTTGGGTATGGAGATGGGTATCTCTTTTCTTACTCGATTGGGTATCGGGTAGGGTTTGGGTATAGGGTATTAAGTTCAGGTTTGGGGATGGGTAGTATACTACCCGACCCAAACCCTACCCATTGCCATCCCTATCTCCGGTCTGTGAGGACTTCTCTTGCAGGTGCGCGACCTCGACGATCGGACGACGGGGGATTGGCCGTAACAGATTTGGCGCGCCAGGAAGGGGGCTCGACAGAGGTAAGACAACGAGCTTCACAGAGCTTGAAAGACCTCTCGAGATGATGAAAACCAGGGCTCAGCGATCGAGAGCAACCGGGTCGGTGAGGTGCTCTTCCCGTCGGGAAGAGGCCTCTCCTTCACCCTCCATGGCGGAACCCAGCTCTCCGCACCCGACGGTGACCACGGAGGCACAGATCACGGCGATCGTGCGACAAATGACCGTTCTGACAGACGCGGTCAAAAACCTCCAACAGCAACCGACTCAGCTGCCGTGACCGCCGGCGGAGCAACCGGCAACACACCCTATGCCGTCCAGAAGTAGCCGCCGACGCCCGCGTCCACTTCCATCTCCTCCTTAAGAGCAATCGTCTCATCACTCCCACCAAGAAGCAGGGGGGCGGCCACAGCGTGACACCCACCGATCTCGACGACCCTCTCCTTCCCAGCTAGAGCGAGCGAGGAAGGAGAAGCGACCGCGGACACCGTCCGCCTCACTCTCAAATTCGTCGGGAGGATCGACTCTTGGGGTTTCTCAACACCGACGGTTAGACAACTACGAGCGCAAGTTTGAGGAAATCGACCGTCGGCTTGCCCAGCTCCAGACGGATGGTCAGAAGTCATCGAACGACGTTGACTTCCGAACCATCCAACCTCTCTCCCAATTCATCCCCGACGAACCGATCCCTAGTCGGTTCAAAATGCCTCATGTGGAGCCTTACGACGGCTCCACCGACCCAATTGACCATCTGGAGAGCTACAAGGCTCTTATGACAATTCAAGGGGCAACCGATGCCCTCCTTTGCGTCGGCTTCCCCGCCACACTCCGCAAAGCTGTCAGGGCCTGGTACTCCGGCCTCCGCTCGAGAAGTATCCACTCCTTCGGGCAGCTCGAACATTTCTTCGTGGTCCATTTCAGCACCAGCCGGAAGCCGCCATGAACTTCGGACAATCTTTTCTCCCTCAAGCAGGGAGAAAATGAGACTCTACGATACTTCGTGGCCTGATTCAATGCGGCCACTCTTGAGATCCGGGACCTCAACGAAGACATGGCTATCTCGGCCATAAAGAGGGAGCTAAGGGGGTCTCGATTCACATATTCTTTGGACAAAACCCTCC
This sequence comes from Elaeis guineensis, assembly GCF_000442705.2. Lineage (NCBI taxonomy): Eukaryota > Viridiplantae > Streptophyta > Magnoliopsida > Arecales > Arecaceae > Elaeis > Elaeis guineensis. The sequence goes on from NC_025995.2 coordinate 116,035,891, forward strand.
TCCGAACGTATGCCGAATTGCTGGAGCGTGCGTATAAATACATGTACGCGGACAAAAGAGCTTCCGATCGGCACCCAACCTAGGGCACAGGCCAAAAGGAGAAGCAGAAGAAAGGTCGGGCCCCTACTGAACCCAGCAGGCCCCCGACCGATAAATGGGTATCGTTCCGATGATAGAATCCGGGACCGACGCATCGTAGGTATGACTCCTACACCTCTCTCTCCGCTCCTCATGTGTACATTCTACGACGGAGATCGAAGGAGCGAAATATCTACGATGGCCTCCGCCTCTGAAGGCAAAGGGCCTCGACTAACACGACGCGATCGCCGATTGCCAAATCTACGACGGCCTCTGCCTCTGAAGGCAAAGGTTCTCAACTAACACGGTGCGATCGTCGATCGCCGAATCTACGATGGCCTCCACCTCTGAAGGCAAAAGGCCTCGACTAACACGGTGCAATCGCCGATCGCTGAATCTACGACGGCCTCCACCTCTGAAGGCAAAAGGCCTCGACCAATGTGGCACAATCGTCAATCGTCGAACCAACGCGGCTTGATCGTCGATCATCGAATTTATGACGGCCTCCGCCTCTGAAGACAAAAGGCCTCGACCAATACGGCTTGATCGTCGATCGCCGAATCAACAACTCGCCGAATCTACGACGGCCTCCGCCTCTGAAGACAAAAGGCCTCGACCAAAATGGCTCGATCATCGATCACCGAATCTATGACTCGATCGCCGAATCTACGGCTTGATTGTCGATCTACACCGGATCTACGATGAATCTACGGCTCGATCGTCGATCGTCGAATCTAAGACTCGATCACCGAATCTATGGCTTGATCGCCGATCTACGTCGGATCTACGACGAATCTATGGCTCGATCGTCGATCATCGAATCTACGACTCGATCGCCGAATCTATGGCTTGATCTACGTCCCGATCACAGACGACACATCAGATTCTACGACGGAGATCGAAGGGGCAGAATATCTACGATGGCCCCCGCCTCTGAAGGCAAAGGGCTTCGACCAATGCGGCTGGCTAACTTGCCAAACTTTCGACTAAGAAAGGGCAAAATGCCAAGACAACCACGACGTACCCGCCTGACCAAGGTCCGGGCAATGGGTATTCGACTTGCGACGAACCGACCCAATTACGATCGATCGAAGGATATTCAGCTTGCCACCGTTTATCATATGTTCCGACGTGCATGCCCGACTAAAGGCCGGACAATGGATATTCGACTTGTTATCGTTATCCAATCCGAATACGTCGGACGCTACTCGACTGTCAGACTCTACGCGATGATCTTATCGACAAGCCATGTTCAGGGATTGGCTGACACCCGACCCCACATGCACGCCCGACCGAGGCCCGGGCGACAGACACTCGACCTACAGTCGGGACAACACACGACCATCGGATCCTATTCAACCAGCACGATAGTCGGGATGCCGGCCTGCGATCGGGGCTTGCTCTGCCTTTGGCGGGGCGCACGCAACTGACTACTTTGGTTGGCTATACTGGATCCTACCGAACGTCCTAATGAGGTGTGTCGGAGCTGCGACTATCAGGAATGGCTCGGCAAGGCATACACTTTGAACCGCTTGCAGGGAGAAGTTTAAAAAGCCTTTGATTTCATTAAGTTGAAGTGACTTATAAAATTGAGCCGAAGTCCGATTATAAAATTGGGATGAAGCCCGATTACAGATATCAAAGACAAAGCAGAAATGAAAGAAAGAATACAAAGATAGCGGGCAGATACTCCATCGACTTCCTGCATCGGGAATAGCTCGGGAGAAATCGGTGTGCCCTCTCGGGTCGGAGTTGGACCAGGAGTCGGAGCCACCTCCACCGGCCCAGTGTCGGCCTCCGGATCCTCCGGCATGGCATCAGCATCCCCCTCTGCGACTGGGCCCTCCGACCCCGGAGGGACGATGCCGCTTAAGTCGAGCTCCGGGTGCAGACTTTGGATCGCTTCTCGGGCATCCTCGTACCCCACCCGGTAGGAGGCAAAGCCGCTCTCGAGGAGATCCTCCCGGTACTTGTTCGAGCCGCGTCGCCTCCATCCGCGTGAACGATTCCGGCCCAATAGCCCCCTGACATGTGGCGGAAAAACCGCATCTCGGGATTCGTTAACCGACGGCGGTTCGTGTTCCCAAGGAGACGGTGGTTCCTGTTTCCAAGAAGACGGCGGTTTGCGTTCCCAAGGAACCGTCCGACATCTGATCGCTCGTTGGTACGGTCGCCATAGTCGGAGCATGGTGTGATGGATAATCACTCCTTTCGTCCGAAGCCGTCGCCCACGTGGAAGCGTTGGCCGATACGCCATCCGACTCAAGAGTGGGAGGCAACTGTTGGGATATACCGACCGACCCCTCTACACCGACTTACCTTCGGGCTGATCCGACCGACGCCCGACTCTACCAATCAGACCGACGGAAGACTACCGACGATAGATGCCGACAATATCCAGCCGAAGGTGTGTCGGTCGAGCAGACCCATACTGTTTCCGATCGGCCGAGCGGCCGAGTCCAAGTCACCGACTCACTGTCGGTAGTGACAGCCGACGCCCGACTTCAGCAAGGCACCAGACCAGCCGATGGTGTCTTTGGGTCATTATCCGACGTCCCGACAGCCGAATACCGATGTATAGTCGGCCAGCCCGTCCAAACGCCGTACGATCGCTATGGGCTATTGTCCTGTCAAGGACATGCTGTGTTACCGCCCTGGGGTATTGTCCTGCCAAGGACATGGGTTGATCCTGACAACCCGCAGCGATTTGACAGCCCACGGTGATTTGACAGCCCCTGACGATGTGACAACTCTCCAGTTGTCTGCACCATTAATGACGGGATCACGCCGCATTCTACTATAAAAAGGGGTAAGGCAACAGTCTTGGTAAGCTTTCTCAAGCTCTCTGAAGCTTTCTCAAGCTCTCTGAAGCTTTCTCAAGAGCCTTTTAGCTCTCAAGCTCTCTCTTTCTTTCGAGCTGAGCCTCTAATTTTTCACTGTTGCCTAGTCTCCTCTCTGACTTGATCGTCGGAGGGTCTCCGTCGGAGGCATCTCCGGTCCGTGAGGATTTCTCTTGCAGGTGCGCGACCTTGATGATCGGATGACGGGGAGATTGGCTGCAACACCTAGAAATCCTTATTTATTTTTATATAGTATCATAAATTCAATCACAAAAGCTATAAACAGCTCGTGGTCAATCGAAATGGACCGAAGTTGCAGTATCTTTCAATACCATATAGATTTTGAATGAAGTCCACTTTCATTCTATTTATAATGATTCAGGATCTCATCTAACATGTCCTTGTGATTATTTTTAAGTTCGTGTATAGAGATGAATTAAAAAATGCAAGGTGGTTTGCTATAAAATAAAAAGAATGCATGATGATCATGTTTGCATGGACTCCACGTTGCAAAGAGATTTAAGTGTTTCATGTATAATATGAACTCATACATTCACGACTATTATACAATATATGAATGATTGTGATTGCAAGATCTCATATCTTTCCTATTGCATTTAAAATTTTATCTCTATTTTTTTAAAATAATAATAACATCATATAATCATTTTTTTTATGGATATCCCAATATATATATGTGGCAGACGATGACGGTCCGACTATAATTTTTTTAATGATCGATCTGATTATAAAATTTTTTTTCATCGTTATTTGGGAATACCTGCTTCATTATATACATTGCCAGCTAAAATACCAGAATCGTGGAATCTGAAGTGGTACTCCCTGATCATTGTTCTGCCCGGTTCAAGTTCGGGCTAAGACGGACCGGATCGGTCCTGATGAGCTTGTAGGATCCACAGGGATTGAGACAGAGTGAGGAGCGGGACAAGTTACCCCATTTTGACCTTTGAATCCCTCTAGATATATATCCTCATGCATGAGACTGACCGGCTGACCACTCGTGGTCGTTCCTTCATCGATTGGCTTTTGACCATTCCACGCCAGGCCTCCCAGTCCTCAAGGAGCACTCACAGCCTCTCGTTGCGGTGCCCAGCCACCTCCTTATATACCCTTGGCAGCCACCACAAGAACGACACATCCAACAACTTTCCTATAGTACGAAAGGGGGAATTCGAAGCACTGAATTCGGCGTTTCCAATCATTAATTACTGTCCAAGCCTTTGCCATGTCGGTCGACGGAGTTCATCCGATGAAAGTGAGGATTATTGTGACAAAGCATGTGCAGACCGATGCGAGGCAGTTCAAAACGGTGGTCCAAAGCCTCACCGGAAAGGACTCGATGGTTGCGGCGATGGCCGACGGGCGAGCTGAGAGGGGTGGTGATGTAGGGAGAAAGCGGCCGGCTCGGAGGGAGGTGGTGCGTAAGGAGTTGAAGGGGCTGTCCATGGAGTTGATGCCTTCCATGGATGAGTTGTCTGAGTTGTTGAGAGAATAGGCTTGGTTGGATAATTTTTCTGATTCTCTTTTTTGAACCTTTTTTTATCAGCTTCATATGTGAATTGATGGCATGGACGGAAGGGAGGAAGAGATATATATCGGTGTTTTATGTTATTTTTGGCCGCAGGATTGACTAAATTAATTATGTGTTCATCCTTCGGACGGAGTAACCTTTTTTTTTTTTTGGCTGTAATATAGTTAATGTATATTTTTTTCCCTTTATTTTTATCTTGGGAGTGCCCTTTTTCACCGTCTTCTGCAAAGTTTCCTTCCGCCCAAAAAAATTATGGGAAGGTAAAATAAACAAAAAAAAAAAAAACATTATTTTAGTCTTATTGTTCATGTGATTAATAAAATGTACAGAAAGCTAAAATTAAAAAAAGAATCGTTATATTAGTCATATTGCTCATGTGATTATATAAAACCTTATAAAATATTATGATATAATTTTATTAATGACATCTAGCTAAAGAACAACCAAAATTCTATTATAATATTATCCACTGTCTCCAGCAAAGTTTCCTTCCGTCCGATAACAAAGAACATAAGGAAGGCAAAATATCTAAACCAAGAAAAATCGTTATTTTTGTCTTATCGCTCATGTGATTATATAAAACCTTATAAAATTTTATAATACATAGCAAAATGTTATCTAGCTAAAGGACAACCGAAGCTTTATTTTTCGAATTATACTTTACTGGTATTTTGGCAGCTGTTATTGGCTATTATAATTGCGAGGAGCAAATCAAAAAGGATGCCATTAAAACAGTAGCACCAAACTCTCAAAACAGGACCAATGTCTGGGAGATAATGTCTCCTCCTGGATGGGATTGAGTCCTTGAATGCATTTGTATTACAAGGAGATTGCTCTGTTTCCTCGTTCGCTGTACATAGGACTTCTTCCCCAGTGTCATTGGGAGGTAGCTCTGACACCCAAAGCCCGTGTTCCATTATCTCCCTCCTTTGTACATACTGTAATTATATCCATCTAATAAATTCGGTGGCCTCTGGCTTCCGTTTTATCAAAAAAAAAAAAGAAGGGGAGAAAAGAAATAAAGAACGGTGAGAATCCAATGTCATATTGCATTGATCAACTAAGTGGGACGCAGACATAAATCTGCAAGGTGAACGAGCACAACTAGCTAGGTAGACACCAGGCAAAACAACCCTGCTGCGACCTTCTTCCGATCGAGGGAGTCGGCCTGGAGCCGCCTTGCTGCATCTGGGCACCAGCCGATGGAAATACCGAAAGATGATGTGCTATCATCAGAACAGATACAAACAGTCAAGATCGAGAGCAAGAGCGAGAGTTGCGGTGGGTGTCGCCAATGATCTCCACTCGACACTGGAAGAAAGATTTACAAAGAAAGTTCTATCGAAGGTGGCTCCGACGAGAACCCTTCGATATTCAAATCAGAAATAGAGCTCAATGAGAGAAGCAGAATCTCAGCGTGGAGCCAGTATTGCATATCTGAAAAGGTCCCTACTTACCTCCATATATAGAGCGAGTAAAATGAATAGTAAGAGGACAGGTGATCATGTCAATCATATCCTGTCGTACGGTACTGCATAGACATCTTTAAATGCTGACGGTGGACGTGCCTTCTATCCGACATGCACGTAACCGTGATGGTGAACACTACTGCGCATGAGGCATGATAAATGACCTCATGGGCACAATTAATTAATTCACAGCATTATATCATGACGCGCAGTCAGCCGATCAGGATATGGTTTCTGAATGACATGCCTCATATAGTCTGTCAGGATGGCGTAGCGGCCACGTCTGGTGTCAGCTAGCCGGCTGAATTCTGCACCATGGGAGTCAGTAGAATGAGGTCATTGAGGGTAGCCACCCCATCGTTGATCGGAGAAGTCAGTTGAGTACCAAGCAGGTAGTTGGTTATATGTCGAGTGTCATTTGGTGTAGGTGAAAGTAGGCAGCATGTTGAACCTGATCAATTTGATACCGATTAGGTTAAGTACGTTGCCTTTAGTCGGCCAGAAGTCATTGATAGTAGCCTATGTAGAGCCGGCTGGATGGGACTCATTGATCCAATCCGAGTTGAGCCGTGATAGCCTAGTTGACTGAGAAGTAAGGAGGTAAGGTAGTCAGTCGGATGATGAGGATCTACCCCAACAAACCTCATAAAAATAAGACCAGAACTCATCCCCAGTTGCTTGAAATCCAAAGACACTACACACAGGCAAGAGATCGCGTCCTAGCCCAACTATCCAAAGACAGCCAAAAGAATCAAATACAAATTTTGCTCTAGCAGGACCCATGTCAGTGAACTAACCGTACGAAGCTCTCCACCTTGCGCAAACCGCATCTTCCTCTTCTTGTCTAAGCCAAATGGTCCATCAGATCATTAAGCCCTCATCACCCAAGCCCAAGGATCCACCAAGTGACCGCCTACGCTTCGAACTAAGCCGGGCCTTTGGATAGGAACCACCCAGCGTGACCAATTTTGATCACGTTTCTCAGTGCCCGCTTTTCTGCCAACGCCTCGAACCACAATCTTTCCAGTTACACATAAGCAATTTATCGAACACCTGCCCTGCTACATCCCACCTACTGCCCATTACGAGGCAATATCTCTCCCGAGTAGATGCCATTCCCAAAACATATTCGTCCCCGAGAGTTTTCTCGCTCTCTGTTTTTTATTTTTTATTATGTTTTATTTTTGATCAGGTCCCCGAGAGTTTTCAGCCATACTCTGCACCACAAGAAGCATATGATTCTCTACCACGTGCTATATTTTGTGCCACAGGAAGAGTTGTTACGCGATAAACTTTTAACAAAGATAGCGTTTCATTTAATAATTATGACACGACGAAATCGATATTTTGTGCCACAGGAAGAGTTGTTACGCGATAAACTTTTAACAAAGATAGCGTTTCATTTAATAATTATGACACGACGAAATCGTGTGGAAGCTGAGTTGTTAAGTTTGAACATGAGATGGCGTGGCATTGGAGGTGTTAGAAAGTCCAAACTTCTGGATGTTATATAAATATTAGAAGGTGCCGATCATCTAGAACCTCTTCAACGTTGAAATCTTGCCACGAGAACATATGAAACGGTACAATCAAGTGGAACCCACCTGTCTCATCAATTATTATCTACTATCCCTCTGCGTATGTGACGTTTCATGCCGTTAGATTTGGTTATTTTCTTCTAAAAGCCTGGGTCCATATTTAGAAATCACACTGACGAGTCCTATAAAAAATTCATGGTGAAGCTGGTTCAAGGTGGCCGGCGAACATGCTTAAGTCCAGACGAAGGGCTGGATCTACGTCCCAGTGTGAAAATTTGGGAGTCGTAATCTAGATCCAAGCCTCGTGTTGTGTCGGTCGTAGCATTAGCTCATCGTTCCACTTACCCATCATCAAAACGGTTTCGGAAGCCTGAGCCCATGTAAGAACCCATGCCCAAATGGTTTTGGACCCAGAGACAGAAGTGGCCGCACTCCCTGGCTCAGAACCGAGGTCTTCGCCCGGTCCAAGTCACATCGGATCCAATGTTGGTCTCGTGTCACGAAGACCTAAAGCATGTCGGGCCCATTTGTGAGAAGTCAAAAGGCAAAATATCAGGCCCTTGTCCTCATGCCCCCTAACGGTTGATATCTGGGCCGAAAACCAAAGTCTTAAGTCATTAGGTTAGGTAAATAAAAAGAATAGTTAAACTGCCGAGCATGTCTTAGTCTAACAAACTCTTTTTGTAGCATAGGATGCTACAATGGCAAAAAAATTTTAGCCAATATATCACGTATATTTCTCTCAATTAAATTACGCTAAGATTGCTAAGAAGACCGATACTCATGGTAAAACTTTTCAAAAACTATCACTATCAGTGGGTAGAAGGAAGATAGATGTACTATTATAGATCCATACTTCGGCAATGGCCCGAACAACCTCATCACCGTCGAGCTAGTGACAGTCGAGCTACTGGAGATGATGTTTGCTAGGCTAAAGCATAGATGTGGTGATTGCCTAATATGACCATCGAGTCCACAGTAGTTTTTATTCCTCAGTCTAATTCCGTTTTATTTTGAAGGATAATCTACTTCATTTCGCTGACCTACTTCACCAAGCAAGAGAACAAATATCCACTCCACAGATTCTGATTTTTCAGCATGGACGACCTACTAGATCAGCTATGGTCGATCTCTTTCTTCTATTAGATCCGTCCTTCCTCCTAATTGGGAAAATTCAAATAAGATAGGATTTCTCTGCGATTAAATTTCTCGTAAAAGAAAAATCCTCCTCCAAATCTATCCGTAGGATAAATTCGAAAACCGTCAGAATTCCAAAATAGATACTTCTCAAACTCTTCTCCTATAAATTAAAGGCTCCAGGACTCTTCAAGGTACGTAATCGACTCCTCGCTCTCTTCTCTTCTTATTCTCTAATTACCTGACTTGAGCGTCGGAGGGTTTACGTTGGAGAACACCACTCCGGTGTGTACTTGTTTTGTAGGTATTCGAGCAAATGTCCAGCGACGGTTCCATCTCGATGTTCAACCTCAGATTGAAAGATCGACAGCAATATGTACCATATATTCCTTATATGATATATATATATATTGACTTCAAATGTCTTCCCTTCCACGAATGCTATGTATAGGATGGAGGTCAATATCTTCTCAAGTAAAAGACTAAAGGGCTAGATAAGCGGAACTTGATCTTCTGTCAAAAAAAAAAAAGGGTAGGAGGACAAAAGCTATTGCACCTCCTTTAGCTGTAATCCTTGTAAGACCCCCTCCCTCTGGTTTCCATATCTTGGTAGACCATTCAACTGTCCTTTGAGAGGCCAAACTTGGACCTCTACCACACAAAGTACCTCAAGCAACATGCATCTTGGCGGAGATAAGCACTTTCCAAGATCTTGCACCGCTACCATTGAGCCTTTGCTTTTACTCGTGGACATTTGCCGACTAAAACACGAGCTCCTTTTAGCTATCGTCCGCGGAGATGGTCGAAAGGACAAGGAAGAAAAGATTGGATAGGGGACAAAGCTCAGTTGTGTCCCCGTCACCACGTATTCCATTTGTTATCCACTATGCTTTAGTTTTTGCCTTTGCCTGCCTTAAGTCATCTCCTCACCATTTATCCCAGCTAGCCCATATGCACTTCTCTTTTCAAGCCCACCAGAAAAGCTGATTTCGTTCCTCTTCCCACCCAATTAGCTCGCCAAACCTTTGTTTATACCCCTCATTTGTGACATAAGAAACTTTAGGAAACCATGCTTCTCTTAAAGTGGTAGCAGGGCTTGGCCTAGTGGTTGGCGAGCTTGCCTTGTCATAGCTTCATATCTTGGAAGTTGCTTTAGGATTTTCTAATCTGGTGATTATGATGACTAACAAGGTGGCAGATTCTATGGGATCTAGAAGGCAATCTAGGGCGGCGTTAATCCTTGGAATGTGCGATCTGATGTGGGCGGGTCTTATTTCCAAATCACGGATCAACTTATCACCTACTAAGATTTTTCTTTTCTAGCTTTTCCTATCTTACGGAGAGATTCAAAATTGCTCCTGTCAAACATTTGACAAGCACCTCTGGGGGCAAAAACCAACCGTCAGAGAACAAGGAAGTTTCCATGCACACCATAACCAAATTTGCTAAGAATGAAAATATTTTCCTAGCACCACTCCATTTCTCGCTTAGAGCATAAGTCTCTTGTGACAATCTTGGATATTGATGCGGCATGCGGGAGTCAATTAATTGAAATTGGAGTAAGGATATATTTTTTATCTGAAAAATAATTTGGCTGTTTACTGGTATACTAGGGCCCAGAACCCAGTTGGGGACCGGAGAACGATAGGTGACAATCATGAAGCATTTGATTTTAATTGCAAGGTGGTAAGATAGAAGCGCAGGCCCCTCCTCATATTTTACAGGCATTTTGGTTGATTCATGTTCGATTGCAATGGGACATTGATGATTAAGCATGCACTAATCTTTTAAAAGTCATGACTCCATGATGATTATAGTGCAGTGGAATTCTGAACCATTTGATGTTTGACAAATGACCTAGTCTCTTGGGACTGCAGTTGGATGTGGACCACGGCTTAAAGACTAAACATGATCACCATGGTCCAGCAGTCCCCTAAGCTTTTCTTAAATACCCTCGTGGAGCAGCTAAAAATGTAGTACAACGTTATCATACGTACATATATTCTTTTTAATCACACCAAACACGGAGGATGTAAAGAAGATTTAGACTAATGGGTAATGAAAGTGTATTGATTTGGTCAAACTGGATAAGAGACTTGAAAGATAAACTGACTCAGACTCATCATAAACAACTCCTAATCGTCATTGTTTGTATTTTTGAGTCATCTTTGATCGCACTCAAAGATAGGTGGGAAGAAAAAGGAGCGACAAAAGCAAAAGGCTGGACCATGCCCATAATCCATCCAAATTAATGTTATCGAAGGAGGAGAGATAACCTTTGTCCTAACTCCTTATCAATGTATATATCCAGTCATATACAATACTATGTGTTTCTAGAACCAAAAGCTTGGATTTTCATAGACCTCACCTTAAAAAGCAAGGATAAAATTTTTAGCGAGGACCACGGATCAAACATTGCAAAAAGAAAATCTACTGATAGTTAAGTAGCATGGCCCAGCTTTAATTTTTCTGTAGTCAGCTAGCCTTTCATGCGTCTCCCTGATTGGGCCTAACATATTGTATCACGTCAATATCTTTTAGTGTCATGAAGTTTGCTACACACTTTTGCCACCAAAATAAGAAATATAATTTGTCAAATTCAGAAAACCAGGTGAAAGGGACAAGTGAAGGAAACGGTTTTTCCTTCTTCTTTTTTTTTTTTTTTTTTTTTCTTGCTGGCTAAAGGAATTGATATAGGTTGTATTTTTTAGAATGATTGAACTTATTTCATGATACTGACCATTGGATCGCACCTCACGTAGTTCTCTAATTATTCTAAACTGCTTCATTCATCCAGCTATATAGATCTTAAGTAAGCATTGCACAATTCAACAATAGATTTATACAAAGGAAGATGAGTCCTTCTATGACGTGAAAGATACAACCCCCATCCAAGGGAAAAAAGGTTTTTGAACCTACTTCAATGGTTAGACAAAGATTCTCAAATAGATATAAATGTACATAAAAAAAGGCATAAGTATGTATAATTGTATATCGAACACTAAAGATAATTGAAACATGACTAATTCCAATCAAATAATAGGCTAGAAAATATATTTTTATGCTCTCTCTCTATTTTTCTCTCCTAATATTTTTTTTTATTTTTTAATTGGAGGGAAGAGAGAGATTTAGTAGATGCAAAGCCCATTTTATTGAGATAGAATTTGAATATCAACAAGGGTTGTATCTTTCACACAAAAGAAGAATTTATCTTTCTTCATACAAATCCATCGGTAGATCGCACAATAGACACTTTGAACCATAAAAGAATACCAATCATTCTTTGGTGCGAAAATTACAATCCAGACCTCTTGAACGTAGGTCACTAGTATTATTCCATAGTAACTTTACCAATTCTGTCATCGACGCTTCCTTTCGAATAATTGTATCATTACTGATAGTCCATGCCATTTTCTTGTTGGGGTCCCACTCAAATAAATATTGTTTCTGATATAATTTAAGTTTGCTTTGGTGCCAAGGAATAGCTTGACAGTTAGAAGCGTGATTGTTGTCACCTGCAACCTATATGGCATCATGCTCCCATCACAAATCTAAAAAACCATCCCCTGTTTCACTTGGCGTCACAGGCGCACACAATGGACCTGATCTCCTGCACTCACTTCTCCAATATTACCATCTATTGTCGAAGCAAGCATCCAACCACACTCCCACATAAACCAACGCATATATACCACTAATATAAAGCGAATTTAATAGATGCATGAAAGACTTCTCAATCAAAATTTGAAAGGATAGATGGCTAGTCCCTTGTCCAAAACAGTAAATCTCACGATGATACCTCTTTGAGACAAGCATCTACGACCCAATCGGCACTCTACATCAAATGCATGGATCAAGGTAGCGGCCGATATATGAGCGCTTAAGACAGCTTTCCCTATTCTTTTGTCCGCAGTTGGCACCCTTTTAACGTTGTGAAGAGCTCACGAGGAGTTCATGGAATGTCTGTTTTGGATCTGGCCATGCTTGGTCACAGAAAAGATTTGCGTACTCCTTTTTTTGTTTATTTATTTTATTACTCAAAGCAACAACAGGGGGCGAAGTCGTCACTTTGGAAGAATAGGACACGGATGGCGTCGTTGTAAAGATAACCAATGCTTGCTAGAAAGTAGTCCCGGCACGAGTCAAGCACTAGAAACCTAAATAAAGCCTCTTCTAAGGCAACGTGGTCAAGGCAAGGCAGCCCCAAACTTCCCCTCTCCCTCCCTTCCACACAAGCAAGGAAAGGAATTGCAGAGAGAGAGCCTCTCCTCCTCTTGCAGTCTCCTCTCCTTTAAATCCCTCTATCTTCTGTCCTCTTTCATTCTCTTATGTTTGTATCCATCTTTTTCAGATCGAGAATGATTCCAATATTCCTTCTGCTGAATATTTTCTACTCAGGTGCTCCCTTCTCATTTTCCATTCATCTTGAGGTCATATTCTATCATAGCTAAAATGCACCTAAGTTTATAATCTCATGCTAACAAGAAAATCTCCCAAAGCACACCTAGCTTACTTTCTACCTCTAAATTTCTTCTTATGTTGTTTCCTATCCCTTTTAGACTACTGTCCATGTTCATTTCAAGCGTTCATAAATTAAAATTATGAAAAATAACTAGAATGCTGTTTCCCATTATGTACAACCTTCCTGTCTTAGATATTTCTTTTCCTAACTAGTAAATCATGTCAAAAAATGCTCCAATTATAATCTATATTGTCATTTATTGTTTTCTTTTGCAGAATTTGGCTTCCTTCAACTTGGTTCAACTCTAGGCGTCAATTATGGTCAGGTAGCCAACAATCTACCATCACCAGAGCAAGTGGTTACCCTCTTGACTTCCCTCGGGATCACCAAGATAAGGATCTACGACGCCAACCCACAAGTTCTGACCGCATTTGCGAACTCTGGAATCGATCTCGTTGTGACAGTACCAAATGAAGTAGTTCCCCAGATTAGTGATCCCCAACAAGCCCTACGGTGGGTCATGACCAACATCAAGCCTTACTTCCCTGCCACAAGAATCTCCGGGATAGCCGTAGGCAATGAGGTTTTCACAAGCAACGACACGGCCCTCACGTCAAGCCTCGTCCCTGCGATGGTTGGCATCCATGCAGCCCTCGTCCAGCTCGGTCTCGACTCCTACGTTCATATTTCGACTGCAAACTCGCTAGCCGTGCTCGAGAACTCCTACCCTCCCTCATTCGGGTCGTTCCAGCCAGAACTTGCCAACCTACTGTTGCCATTCCTTCAATTCTTGGCGGAGACCAATTCACCATTTTGGATCAATGCATACCCATACTTCGCCTACAAGGATGACCCAAATGGGGTTTCACTAGACTACGTTTTGCTCAACCCTAACCAAGGGATGGTGGACCCTTACACAAAGCTACGGTATGACAACATGCTCTATGCCCAAGTTGATGCGGTGATCTTCGCCATTGCTCGGATGGGTTATGGTAACGTGGAGGTTAGGGTGTCGGAGACGGGGTGGCCTTCCAAGGGGGACCTGGATGAGACTGGTGCCAGTGTTGAGAATGCTAGGGCTTACAATAAGAACTTGTTGATGAGGCAAATGAGGAACCAGGGGACTCCAATCAGGCCCACCCAAAGATTGGAGGTCTACTTGTTTGCATTGTTTAACGAGGACATGAAGCCCGGGCCGACGTCGGAGAGGAACTATGGGCTGTACCAGCCGGATCTGACCATGGCCTACAACGTAGGGCTTGGTACGCTGACGTCTACTGCGTCCGTTACCCTCGTTTCATCTGCTACTCGGGTATATTAGCAATTCTGTGTGGCTTTTATGATCGCAAGTGCATGCATTAGTTTATATTAATTTATGTTCAATGTTTCCACTTTCTTTTCTTCCTTTTTTTTTTTTTTTCTTAATCTATTTTAAGCCAACTGGACGATACTAGAGAATTATTTTTGATTTTTAAACTAATTTAGGAAACATATGTAGGATAGGATTAGTTTTAACACCAAAATTTTAGGCTTTACTCTTTAACATCGATCTGTGGTAACATATTGTTGTAATTCAAAGATGTGACACTATATATATTAGTATGTATTAGCTTTTCCGTTTTTTTTTTTTTTGACAGAAGTATGTATGAGCATTATTTAGCTATATGTACGTGAGCAACACTGAACAATAGTGGTGTAATTGTTGTAGACCTCTCTTTTTTTTTTGGGGTACCAGCGAAGTGTGAGGGTATTTTTTTTTTCCTTTGCACGTATTTGGACGTGATACCATGCACAACGCAGAATATAACAATAAAAAAAAAAAAAAATTTAAGGATTAAAGTTATAACGTGAAATGAAACAGTAATATCATGCTGCCTTTTGCTTAAAATAAAAAAGAATCATAATCATTGTCTATATATCGGAAGTATATTCGCTAATTATTACATCCTAGGTGGCATAAGAGGAACGAAAGTAATACTTGGGCACATATTGCGACCACTCACCGAAAGCGTGCTATTCTTGCTTCACTAACATAAAGAAACCATATGCTAATGGGACGACGACCAAAGCCAGAACCACCTTATTTTCAGATAAATTTGCCGTTTATTCTTTAAATTCAGACATTAAACTAACATGGTCCGCTTCATTTTAAGATTTAATGGGCTATCTATTATGACGCAGGAGACGGGGAAGGAACCTGGCAGCTCGCGGTACTGGATTTTCTTATTCTTATTGACTTTCCAAGCTTTAGTGAGGAGAGCAATCTAACAAAAGGGAACTGGTTTCATGTCTGTTTTCTTTGGTGTTTTTCTTTTTACAAGGAAAATGGGCAGGCCATGAACCCATTCTTTTCCGAATTCTTTGCCCTGTGAAGCACCTGGGAAATTTCCAAGGCCAAAGAGAGACGTACCAATTCAGGTAGGGACCCTTATCCTATCGCCTTATCTAATTGGGAGCCTGCTATACCCCAAACTACCCGGAGGGAACACCTTAAGATTCCTTGCATGCCCTCATATAACAACCATTCACTACGAAGGGCAAGGAAGGGTTGATGGGCAAATTGACAAAGAGGCAAATGAATGGGGTTATATTCGTTTTATGGATTAAGAATTTGTGACACTTCGTTTGGTCTCGCAGGAAAAGCAATAAAAAGTGGAGGCCGCTTTGCAACGTGGAACGCACTGCGGGCTGTGTAAATTTAGATTGGATTCCAACTTTTTCTTCCTTCAGCTGGTTGTCGTTGAAGCCTTGTAGCATAATCTAATCAAGGATATAAAATGGAGGGAAAGATGGGAGAAATTTATATTTAAATGAGAAAAGCATGGACAAGGTTGCGTTGGGTGTGCTTTCTGCGGCCTAACTTTATTCCCTGAACAAAGCCGTCGGCCTTGGATCAAATGCCATGTGACCATGGGATCCCCCTTTGTATGATGGATGAAATGACCTGGTAGTCCCTCACCTGTAGTTGAATGTCCAGAACACTAATTCATGTCTTAGTTGTGGGCGTAATTTTACTTGATGTTCCGCACTTTGGCTTCGTCGGCACATGTTGATAGATTACTCGCCAAGTATTGGTGCAAATGCTTGAAGCATAGAGGAAGAGCAACAAGAAATGTGGCAATGTGCCTTCCAAGATGTTTTGGTTTCGAGTAAAACAAAGATTTGTGACCAGTTCCTCTGTTTTACCGATAGATATTAGTATTGCCCACAAAGGAAAAGGTAATTGACACCCAAGCAGTCAGCACTCGGCCTTCAGGAAGAAGTATATTAAGACTCTGGAATATCATACACCCAATTAAGAGCAATGGGTTATGGCATTGCATTTGTAAGACATAAAACAGGGACTCCAGCTATGTAGCGTATCGTTTTGAACCTTTTTCTTTCTATTTTTCCAGCCTGTTAGCTCTTCTTGATGTACCCCAAAAAAAAGGATAAAACAACTAAGAGCAATAAAGCAAAGCAATATAATGCATTGAATGTCAAGAAACATGCAATCAAAAATTAAATTTCTCCGGTGAAAGTTTATTTGGTCTAGTTAGGAACAGCACCCGGAAAAAAAAAAAAAAAAAACCAACGAAAGATTTTACTTGCAGGTCCAAGAAGCCAAGCGATTGTGAACCACAATCAAGGGACTAGGACTTGGCATTAGGCTTACAAAGTTGAGGTCCGAATGAGAAGTCCTACAACCAAATTAGATCGTTCAAAGTGCAGCCATTCGACTTGCAAACCAATCTCCTTAATGCTGATAAGTTTGAAGTCTCTACAATAGTCTGGTCTGGTTGTAGGAGGAACATATGTGTCTATGGTATGATTTTAGTCCAAGGTCCCGTTTGCCAAGATCCTGCAGATCCAACGGGATAGGTGGAGATGAGTGCATTGGGTGGGGAGGACAGCCGGAGGTAAAAAAAATAGGGAGAGCGAGAGTGAGTGGGCCATGAGTAAATATTCATTGCGACGGTGATATCACGTCAAATTTGTAACAAATCGATCAAAATTTTTATATTTCATTAATTATGATATATTTCATTGATTTTCATGAATAATATTCCACACTATCCTTTGTATTTTACCGTTTGATTTGTTTGTTGCAATGGTGACGTGGTATCACCATTGCGATGAATATTTACTCGTGGGTCATCAGTCCAATCCTAATGCAAACGGTAGTCATTTCGAGTTGGGATTCTCCATCATGCATGTTTTCCATCACAAAATGCTATACAAGCTTGGTTAGTTGCCACATCATTTATCTCGAAGATGAATGGCACCTATCCATCTTCTAGATAGAAATTGTGGCAGTTATTCAATCTTGTACAGCATTCTACATGGTATCGTATTTGGCACCTATAGCCCTCCATCTCCTAAATAGATGACGTGGCACTTATTCTTCGAGCCTGTACAGCAATCTACAATGCAAAATATGTACTATAAAGAATCCGAACTTATTCATTTCATCTCGTGGAGATTGGGCTCAGTGACCCCAATCTCCATCCCCCTCACACCTTCTTCCATCTTCTTGGCCAATCTTGCTAGATTCTTCCAGGCAAGATGTTCCCAAGCATGCGCTGGTACTTGATTTTTAGATATAACAGCAATAACAATCTATCTCCCCAACTTGTCATCATCCATCAACCAATCTGCTGGAGACATCCATTACAATGCTGGCATATTTAGCACGCTGGTTTTGATCGTTAGCAACCTAATTTGGACGAAACCTCAGAGAGCGCCAGCATCAAATGTGTGGAGGACAAGGGAAATGGGCTTTGGTCTGGACCTCAACGAAGGGCCTCAGGTGAGCTCCCACGCCACACGGCTGCAGTTGGGTGCGGTGTCCGCAAGACCCATCCGGGCCACCGCCAAGCTTACATTTCATAGGGTCATAACGTATACAATGACGGGCCAGGGCTCCCATTAGTGGCCCAAGGCTCCCATTAGTGGCCCAAGGCTCCCAACACAAAGAAAGGCTCCAAGATTTGAGCCTGAATTGCGTTATTTATTTTGCCGCATTTGGATCAAGGTTGTAGAAATAGACACATGTGGTGCATATATTGTGGGATATAGTGTTATTACGAGTAGCAGTAACTATGGGACATCACAGATTTACCATGAAATATGAATTACATTGAAGAATTGAGACCGTCAAATTTGGTCCAAATTGTGATATCACATGCTGGTTTCCAGACCATGAGAAAATAATTCACGTCCAGTGGATCGCATTAGACCACGCCTACAAAGTTATTCCAGCCAATTTGTTGACTTGTGCTTGTACCGGCAGTACATCAAAATATTTGGTTTGATAGTGAACATAACTGTCATGATATTTACAAAATATCATCTCATTATTGCCACCATCATATATTGTTTTGCACCATGCATTATACATTTTGTATACTTCAATCCATGATTGGTTAATGGACACTAGGCTTCGGACTGTATCTTACACATGGAAGAAGGATTGGTCTTTCTTGATATCAACCATTAGATTGCATATTGTATAGTTCGCAAAGTACTTCAATATTTTTTTTCAATCCACCTACGTAGATCTCGGAGTGACTGTTGCATGATTCCGATGTTACAAAAAAAAAGCTCCATCAATTTTTTTTCATGCAAAAGATACAATCCAAAATCTAGCAGACCATCAAAAGGCCCATCACACTAGGGCATAAACCGATCCGTTACAAAAGAGATAAACAACAGCATTTAAGGGATCATACGATGTCCATGTACAAAAGTGACGATCAACTCAAAGCACAACTTTCTTATTTTCGCCTGCCATCCAGTCCCACTCATTTGGCATGCCTTTTAATGCGTTCCATCTCCTTCATATATACACAACATCAAACACCTCTCTCTCCCATATCACAAAACCTCTGCCTTAATCTTCCCTCCATTTCAAAGACTTTTTTATTTTGCCATCTAAACCATGGCCGAGAAAGGGGGAGGCATCGTCAAGAAGGGCCACGGGGAGGGCATGAAGCTGGTCCTCTCCCTCCTTGAAGAGTTCCGCCTCCCCTTAGGTACAGTGCAGACGCTGCAGATCATCACATTAATTCGTGACTAGACAGATAGGACTACGCCTTAGTCTTATCTTAGCGCTAAGAAAAAGATCTCGAGCTGCCTATTCGAGAGAGAGGTTGAGAGACGTGATGTGCATGAGATCAAGTCACGCTCGTCAAGTCTCTAATCAGGGATAGAGAAGATAAGTCATTTCAGGACCCATGAATACTCACTGCCAACGTGAGATCGGGAATTAGCCACCTTTTTAAGATAGATAGCCGCCACGAAAAAGAGCTCATCTTTATCAAATTGACGCTGATTAATATTATATGAAACTCATTCTTGCCTCCTCTGTCTCGCGACGTGGTCGAGGTATGCTTCGTGAAGAGCACCGGCTACATGTGGATTGTCCAGAAGAAGAAGGTGGAGCACAGCTTCAAGATGGTGAGCAAGCTCGTGAGCTATCACACCGAGATCAATGGCCATGTTGAGAAGCACCGCATCAAGAAGCTCAAAGGGGTGAAGGCAAAGGAGCTCCTGCTCTGGCCCCCTGTACGTCAATGAGATCACCCTTGACGACCCGCCCACCGGGAAGATCCACTTCAAGAGCCTTGCTGGGGTCACCAGGACCTTCCCGGTTGAGGCCTTTGCTGCTGCCGGTCTGGCGTACTCCTGGCATTGATGAGTGATATTTATCTGCTTGCTACCGTTATTTGGTTTGTATCCATGCTAGTTATATATTTTAGTCCTTTGTTGATGATGGCACTGTGGGTGGTTGCATAAATGGCGCTACTCTACCCTCCAATTTCCTTTTCCAATCAAACAAGAATTATAGTTGCTATTATTATGATCTTGTGACTGGTAGTTTGTGGATCATATATTTGTTTCATTTTCTTGCTATCAAGTCTCAGAGGTGCAGTCAGAAAGTCTTTTTATGAACATTAAGATAAGGATATTAAAGAATCACTTCCACAAGGAAAAGAAAATCTAAAGATTGTTCAGATGAAGTATTTGGAAAAACATCACCCAAGATTTAAGCCTATGACCTCCTCCAAATAGAATTTTAACCATCGTGGTATAGCCCAATTTGTTGGCGGCTGCTGCTCGCATGAATAATTGCTTTTGGTTCCATCTTTTTATAGAGAAAAAAAATTATATAAAAAATTATATTTTTTAAATAAATATTTTTTAGATAATATTAAATAAAAAATAATTTATTCGTATTTTTTTATGCATGAAAAAGTGATTTCAAAATCTATTACCAATGTTCTTTTACAATACTATTTTTCTGAATAAGTTGTCAAAATTTATCCATATTATTCGCTTTTAGATTTGAAGAAAATGGATGATTGAGTTATGACGCATTGAATGATGAAAATATTGAAAATGAGAATCGAATATTTTAGAAATAAAATTAAATACCTACTTTATTAGTTGATGAAGAAAATTTAGACATCCCCTAAATAAATATAAGATTTTTCTTCCATTTTATGAATAAATGCTATTCATATAGAAAGTAATTTATCCATATTGAGAAGCATAAAAAAATAAATAAATTGGTCAATGAGAAAGTTGATAATTTTTTTATAATATTTATTCATAAAAAAATGATCTCTTATAAGAAATTTGATGGAGCTTCCATAAACTAGATATAAATGGGATAAATTTGGCAGTCTAATGGGATAGCCGTCATCGCACAAACACAAATTATGATGCGCCTGCAGTCCTCCCGAGTGTGTTTGATTGTTTGATGGAAAATTAAACCCAAAGGTGTCAACATATCCACAAATGCAAATTATATAGGTGTGCGCCCAAGTCCCACAAATATTGCAAGGGAAGTCTATATTAAACCGAGACAATTTGGTAAATGTAGAGCAATCAGTTCATCCCATCCACATACACGACTATTAAGTGGATTTGATGTTTCAGGTCAAAATTTAAGGTTGCTGGTAATAATTAACATGACTTAACTAGAAAGTGATTCCTTAACCAACGCATCATGGATCAACTAATCATGATTTCTAGCTGCCTTAATCGCCATTCTTGTTGGATCTGTGCCACTTGGTCAAATAACGTGAGAGGTTTCAACGTCACATGCATTTGGGTTACTCAATTTGCCTTCTAATTTGACCGGATAAAGTTGAGGATCTCATGCTTGAATTAATTCTTCTGCTATGACAATAATTTTTTATTAATTAGTTATTATTATACAAAATTAGCCAAAATATGTTTCAAAACATAATCTTTTGATAATCATGGTTTAAAATATATCTTTTGATAAATAAATATAACATTTTATTCACTATTATTTTAAATATATTTCCAAATATTTATAATCTTTTGATAGTTGCCGTTCATGTTATTTGTTTCAAAATATGCTCACATGTGATGCCGATGTTTTTCGTGAAAGATTTGCTGTATCCTACGCGGTATGCATCCATGTGATCATGTGCCATGCGAATTGGCTCATCTCCCTCATGCGGTCTAATTATCGGAAAATATATGGTGTATAAGGTATGAAGAAAAATATAAAATAATTTATATAATGTACGGTTATATGGTGCATACGGCGGGCGTAGGATATAATTTTTCACGGGACAGCCACCATTTTACAAGCGCATAATATTATTATTTTTTTCTTTTTTCATGCGAGCGAGAGAAAAACATAGCAATGATTGCAAGGGAGCGTGATGTGCTTCTACCAGAAGAAAGTACAGTGACGAATCGATGATAGGTGGATTGTGACATTGCAAGCTGTTAACACCTGTTGTTGCCCGTCTCTTTTGGGGACAGCCTCTATACTTTGAGACCCATGGATCTCGGGAAACTATATTACATCGGCCTTCTTCCATTAGCGTCCTTCGCATCATCCTTCAATTCGTCGAATCATATTGCAAGCGCCAGTCGTGTACGTCGCGATTCGTACTTCAGCTGGGTCCGTGTTGACTGTAAGGGCTGTAGCCCACTTGACAGTCAGACAGTGCATGTCATTAGCATGACCAACAGGGCGATGGGTTCCAGAGATGGACCACAATTATTTCACTAAAGACTTTTAAATTGGCCAGGTCACTGTACCTATTACCTCGCTTAAATCTGGATCGAAATATCCTGTGATGACTGACAGTGAGCATCATCTTTTTAAAATCAACCTCCGGTGAACTTAGGATTAACCTTTGGACTCATTTGGTTTGTATGAAGAGGAGGAGGGAAAATATGGTCAACAGAAAAATAAAAAAATGATTTATATTTGGTTGGGGTTTTCAAAATATCTTTTTATTTTATAAAAAATATTTGTGTGAAATGTGAAAAAGTTCAATTTTCATCGATTAGAAATTGAGATAATTTTTTTTTACAAAAATATTCTTAAATTTTTAAATAGAATGAGATAAGTATTTTCTTTTTATCAAAGACATGGCATATATTTTATATAACTTATTCGTGAAAGTAGATACTCAATAAAGCAAAATGTACGATTCTTCTATGGTCAACTAAACATACAAAAATAATTTTTTCAGATATCAGCTTTTCAAGAAATATTTTTTCTACGAACTAGAACTAGACAAGTCCTTAATACTTTTCACTTTTGATCCTGCAGGGAAAAAAAATTAAGGCAAAATTAAGGTGGCATAGTGTTTGTTGCAGTCAGAGATCGGATGACTAGATCAGTCT
This sequence comes from Elaeis guineensis, assembly GCF_000442705.2. NCBI lineage: Eukaryota > Viridiplantae > Streptophyta > Magnoliopsida > Arecales > Arecaceae > Elaeis > Elaeis guineensis. The sequence continues at coordinate 116,058,630 of NC_025995.2, forward strand.
TCACTCCCATATACATGAGGTATTGTCCACTTCGACTTAAGCTATCTTGGGCTACTTGGATCTTGACCGTTTGAGTTTTATGATTTTGCCCTTTAAAAAATATCTTATAGGAGAAAGAAGATCCCATTCCATATAAATCAATTTTTTTTAATTTGACTCACAACCAATGTGAGATTAAAAATAGCCTCCTCGTGAGGAGGACTCTTTGTGCATGGGTAGGAGGCGAGTCCTTCTTCTAGCACCATTTTGTTGCCGCAAGACTTCGGAGAGGTGCTGATATAGCTGAAGCTGGACGTCAGTCAAGATCCACGATGCTATGGAGTACCTGCAAAAGAAGTCCACACTTGCCAGGAGTATTTCGACAGGAGATCCTCCGATGCTTGAATTAGTAAAAGCTTTAGAAACAGTAGAAAGGAATGAAAGCAAGAATTAAAAGAGCAGAGAAAGAACTCCCTCCTCCCTTGGGGTTTGCCCCCCTCCTAAGTATTTGAGTTTTTTTTTCTCGCTTGCTTACCTCTTTTCCTTTTTTCTAGGGTCCCCTTCGTACCTCTTTTATTCGAAGATTCAATTCACGGGCCGTCAGTCAGAATCTATGAGTTTGTTAGGCCTAGCTTTGTAGGTCATTAAGCCACGTTCTTGCTCTTTTTTGAGGGAGGAATACCTCCCATCTCCTTTGACTCAAGATTGTTAGTCGTGGATGTCAGGCATAAGCTTTACCTGTGCAGTTGGCCAAATTAATAGTCTTGAAGCCGCAGCTGGTGTGACCTCACCGCATTATCTTGGATGCATCTTAATGGAGAATTGGACTCAATTAATAGGTCTTTCCTACAATAATGGCCATTATTTTATTTAGAGAACGAGGGAAAGAGATCATAGGCCTTCAAAGCAAACAGTATGAAGTTAGTGATAGGTCATGGAGCATGCTTGAGGATGATCATGGACTCTATGCATCTAGATTCTAGATGTTAACCTAGCTTATATTGTATCAAGTTGCGGTTCGTTGGCCCAAATATGCCGCTTCTCACATGTGAAGAAACAGTGGAGGTCGTCTTAATTTTGTTTGCATTGCGTATGGTTGGTTCACAGAATATTCGACATGCTTGTAGAAATCTGGAAGGCTCAAAGTTCAAGCTACATTCTTTGAAGATCCCACATCACATAAGTGGAGCCTGCACATCTAGGAGAAGGTTGTCCTGGTTCATAAGCCCCCCCAAATCCTGAATTGTATGGATAAGCGTATTTAATTCAATACCATGAACTTTCCTCCTTTTTCTCCAAACCATCAATACGTTACCTTCTTGTTTTCTTTTTTGGTAGTTGAATACGTTATCTTCTTTGTCAGGCATTCCCTCTCTCAACTCATATATTACCACATGCCTCAAGTCAGCGGGTAAGAAAAGTGTTTGATTGATCAGCCGGTGAATTGCCTCATATGACTGCTTATTTGTATACCTCTTGTCTCTTGGGGAAAAGGATTGAGGTCAGATTCCAAGTTGCATTGGCAATTTTCTCTTCGACTCCGTCGAGCCTGGCGGGTGACAATAGAAGGTGGAATTAACCCCTCGTAAGCTATGTAAAAGAAATTGAAAATTGTTGATCGCAAACCATAAGAGTTAACGGCACAACATCAAGGGAAAAACTGCATGGATCCATAGGGCAATTCTTTGTACCAAGAAGGTCGGTTCTATTTTAATTAAGCACTCTAATAGTCTTATGGCTTCTATAATTAGCGATCGGTGATCATTGTGAAAAGATGGTGACCCCAAACAATCACAATTTTGTTCATAACTAATTAGTGATCATTGGATCCTATAATTGAAGATCCCCTTGACAACATACAGCTGCAAAGTATTTTGCTATCAGATATAACAGCTAATGATAAACTTTTTTCTGCCAATCTCAAGCAACACCGGGTTAAATAGCTAACTCCAAAACTATTGCCCCACTTGTCAAGAAAGAAGCATGGCCAAAGGGAAAAGAAGAGAGCACATCTATGCATCTATGTGGCCCACACAAAGAAGACAGAGTGAGCCACAGTATTAAGGGGATGGACTTGTTCTCACATGTATAAACCTAATAGTTTAACAGTTCCTCAAGAGGTCTAACCCCATCATAAGGCCAAGGGGACCATCCCCAATGCATCTCTCCATTCGTATCATTCCCCATAGACCTCCTCTGACTGCAGCTCCTGGCACTTGCCAAGAGTCATATTTTCAACAGATAAGAAATGAGCATAAAATGGAGAAACGGGAGAGGGAATCGAGAGGAAAAGAACATCGCGTTTCCAAGGCAATGAATGCATCCGACACCCCTCTACTGGAGGCCAGCCCAAGCACTAAAGAACTGGTGGTGCTCTCTCACACCATCTGACCCCATCAACTTCACAATTTAAGATTAAGCAGGCTCTCAGCAATTACTAGAGAATAAATAAACTTATTCCAGATGTAATGGAATTAACCAAACCTATTAGGTTTTCCCTTCCAACTCCAGATGGATGCCGTAGAAGAACAGCTCCAAGGCAATGAATGCATCCGACACCCCTCTACTGGAGGCCAGCCCAAGCACTAAAGAACTGACGCTCTCTCACACTATCTGACCCCATCAACTCCACAATTTAAGATAAGCAGGCTCTCAGCAATTACTAGAGAATAAATAAACTTATTCCAGATGTAATGGAATTAACCAAACCTATCACGTTTTCCCTTTCAACTCCAGATGGATGCCGTAGAAGAACAAGTCCCCACCACATAAACAGGACCAAGGACCAAAGTACAATTAAGAACAGTCTCTAAGTGTTGCTTACCAAACAACCGTAGCTCTTCTCAGGAATAACCACCACCACGTCAAGGATAATTTGGTAGAAAGACAGATAATGATCATACATGCTTCCAGAATGATGAGAGACTTAAAAAAATTGAACTGAAAGCCAATGGTGAAACAAGAAATAATTTTGCGTTTGTATATATCAATGGTTGCAATTGCATGTACCAGCACCAGCAGCACCAACAATCTTGTTAGAATTTGACGCCTCGAGATTCAGCCCACATTAAGCCCACAGTGAAGTTCGCGACGAAAAATGGAGTCCAACGTGACCAAAATCATCCCAAATAGAACTCGGATAGAGGAGATACGAGCTTTTGAAGTCGGCACGAAATCCGAAACAGCGCAGGCAGCAGCACGCGACCCAAACGGGGCCAACGCGCGGGATGTGCGACCCAGGCGCGCGTGCGACCCAACCCGTGCGCGGGCCCGCACGCGAACGTGGCCCAGGCCCGCCCGTGCGGGCCGGCCCAGGCACCTTGCCTGGACCTGTACCCCAATCCACCGTGGACCGAGCGGTCCACGACTGGATCTGTGGACCGCGTGGGCATTTCCACGTGTTTCTCATGGTCCACGATATTATTCCGTGGATCGAAGCACGATCGAACGGCGTGGATAACTCCCGATCTTGATCCAACGGCCCGAAACTTGATATGGATTGATTAAGGAGTCCTAAACCTAATCTAAGTCATGTTTAAGCCTATAAAAGACCAGGAACAATGAATTGTGTGGTGTGTGTTTTGATTGTGCCGCAAACTGCCGTACGGAGTCGTATGGAATCCGAGAGAAGAGAGAGAGACGGAAGCGCCGAGAAAGAAAGAGCAAGAGACTCCTGAATAACGGACGTCAGGCACTTCAGGAGATCTTCTAAGAGAGAAAGTTTTTGTGAGGAAAACTTCTAGTGAAAGAGAAATTGAGTGTACGAAAATTGAGAGTGAGATCTCTTCTTGTAAAAATTTTTTTTCATAGTGAAATTTATATGTTCCGTGGAGACAAATTCTTTTGTGACTGATTTACATATTTTGATTATTTTATTTTATTTTTTCTTTCTTCCTGCTGCATCACATGATGCTGAAAAGATCTTGAAAGATAGTGTCCTAATCAGATATCCACCCAACAAATCTCTCTCTCTCTCTCTCTCTCTCTCGCGATCTCGACCCAGTCCTCGCAATAGCAGCACCCACCGGACCTACTCGCTTACCAATGTCTTTCAATGTTTGGCGTGCGGTATTATACAATTAACATCTCTACCAGCTCTCTCTCTCTCTCTCTCTCTCTCTCTCTCAGAGACCAGCAGCACCCACCATGGACTTCTCAATTTCTTCCAATGCTTGGTGTATGGCTCATAAACATCTAACATATCTCTACCAACACTCTCCTCCTCCCCCGCCCCCCCGCCCTGGTGTGACTGCAGAACTAGATAAATCGTACACTTAAGCTTCTTAGAGACAGAATGGTGGATATATGAAATTTGCAACGAAAGCTACAAGGGAAAATGGGTTGTAATAAGACCATGCAAAGAATAAATATGGTAACAAATAAAAGAAGAACGGCAAATAGAAGGTAGAAAAATGTCTCCCCTCGCTGTGGTTCATACTTTTTGCTCAATAAATTATTATGTGGCTGGCTTGCAATTGGCGCTAGCATTTGTATAATTTGAAGAAGGTGGAGGTGCCATGAAACACCAAAGAACCATAGAACCAATAACTTCCTTAACTAAAAACCGTAGTGCTTCACCGAGTACTCCAACACCTGCTGGCTGGGGCAGATCATCTCTTTTACCCTTGTTCGGTTCTTATAGATCTTAAACGTCGGGACTATTCTCACATTCTCTGCCTTGGCAACAGCTGGGTTCTCATTCACATCCACCTTAGTACAAACATGCGTGAAATTAACACAGATGAAGTTGAGAAACTATAAGATGTAATGCATGAAAGAATTGCGAGAGTACCTTGAGAAAATTCACTGATGGGTATCTGGTACAAAGGGCATTCACAAACGGGGTGATCTGGCTGCAGTTTTGGTTCAATGCGGCCATGAAATAGACAACAGAAACTCCTGGAAAAGTATCGGTTTAAAGTTACTGTGAGAATAACATGCTGAAAGAGTGGCAGTCGTGGGAAAAGATTATATGTAAGTGGTAAACCAGTGTAACTAATATATTTACAGAACTTGGAGAAGGGGGAAAGGAAAAGGAAAAAAAGAAAAGCAATGGGGTCATGATGAATTATTTCTGGCAGCTACAGTGCCACATTATACTGAAAATACAAACAGTTAAGATGATCATTTGGAAGCAACAATATCTCCAAATAAGCATGAAAAAAAGAAGAAGTATAGATCATTTAAGAAGTTGGTCTCAATTTTAAATGAATACTGATCACATCATTGTCAATGTAACTTGTGCCTACCATCAGGAAGGAGGACTTGGACAAAATTATCTGACATTATAAGCAAAGAGATAAAAGCATGGTGTGCTTGATTTGATGGTCTTGGAAAGAAACAAAAAAAGATGAAATAAAGCTCACCAGGTAAAGTAATAGCTGCTTGGAATTGTTCAACACCTGTAATTTCCTCAACCTCCCCACCAAATTTCATGTTAGAGACCTCCTCACCACGAGATGTTCTCAGTGCAACTTGGGCATGGAACAGGGCTTCAGCCATCTCAGTGTCACCTGGAAGTTCCTGCCTCAGAACCTCATAATCTCTCACAGCTTCAGCCCAACGCTCAAGCTAATCATTTAAAAAAGAAGAATAAAAAGCCAATCCCAGAGACCCCAAAACTCAGATGATAGAGGAGACTACACAAAGAACAAACAGAAGAAGAAAATTCACCTTGCTATTGGAGGCAGCACGTCTTAGAAGTGCTTTGGTGTAGTTGGGTTGGATCCTGAGGGCTTCATTGCAATCCTCAACAGATTTCTCCCACTGTCCAAGCTTCGACCTGCAAGCTGCCCTATTGCAATAGAGCACAGGGTTTAAGGGGTCATACTTGAGTCCTTCCCCATAAGCTAAGCATGCTTCTGCAAACTTTCCAGAATTAAAGAGCTCATTTCCGAGGGATCTGGCCCGTGCAACAGATCTCACATTGTTCAGCATGGTTGTGATTTCTAGGTTCCCAGGATCTATCTGCCTGGCTCTCTCAGCTGCTGAAACTGCATTCTCAAACCTGCAAGAAAACCACCACCCACACTCACTCACCCAAGATCTTCAACTGTTACCTTGTGGAACTCCAAATTGATAACCTCACCTTCCTAGTGCCATTTCAACTTGGGCACGAACAAAGTGGACAAATGAATTGGAGAGCATACCAACAAACTTGGTATTCAAGGAGGACGAGGATGAGGTCTCGAGTTTGGATGCACTGGATATTGCCAAGTCGGCCTCTTCGAGCTGATGGAGCCGGAGAAGGGCTTCTGCTTTTGAAGCAAGAATCTGAAAATACAAACATGTTTATTTTCAAAGTGTAACCACATGAAGCTATCAATCATTTAAGAATGAAAAGCCATAATGAGAGTTCAGGAATTCACCAGCGAAGAAGAGTCTGCTCCTGCTGCAAGGGCAGCATCACTTTCGCTCCATGCACTCTTCCAATCTCCAATCTTCCGGGCATCCCCACACCTGCCCAAATGCCTCTCAACTGCCTGCAGTTTCTGCAACTCAACAGGGTTCGGCTGTGGCCCAGCCAAGAAGAGGTGCCGCCGAGCATCGTCAACCTGTCCTAACCTGTAGTTAAAAATCAGATCTTGCAAGTGCATGTATGACAGAACTCAAATGGTTTCAAATTTCAACAATGTGATATAGGAAGGAAACGTTGGGCTATATTCTTTTTTAGTAGTTTAAGACGTTGAAGGGTACTCTTATACAGATATCCCGCAAATCTGAAACTGATTAGAGAACTTTTTTGGATGAATCGATAATCTAATTCATGTAAATTTGGAGTACCATGAACCTAAACTGAAAAGCAAAACAGGGTCCCCTAATTACTCAAGATGATTTTTTCTTCTTTTTCGTTTCAAGAAAAATGGTGGGTTCATGTTCTGACATGAGACATCTCCCCCACTGCATGCACCAAGGATAGAGATGCCAACAGGCGGGCCTATATCTCGTTGACCACTCAAATAATACGAATGCATCAGGGGTTCATAAGACAGTGATGATATGGATTCCAGAAACTGGAAGCTTATACAGACACTCTCATGGCCGGGACACCCCACCTCCCAGATTAAAACGAGAACAGCAACAGCAAAACAACAAAAAAACTGCAAGGCATGAGCCTAAAATAGCCAGATGGCATCCAGGTGAATCAAAGAGAATCATCTACTCTGTATCGATGCGCTTAGCTATGCAAAGATTAATCTATAAAATCCAACTTCACTTGCACATCATGAAACTGGATGGCAATTTTGCTCAGACTGACAGCTTATCAATGTAAATAACCAATAAAAATCAGATCTTTTGCAAACAGATGCCATACTCGTACAAAATAACAAAGATTGTAAGAAACGCCCCTAGAAAACAAGGAACAAAATGTGGAGGCAATCATACTCTAAGAAGAACATGTCCATCAAAACAGTAACCGAATCTCCAATGAGTGATTCAAAGGAAATGACTCGATGTTCACCTTATAAGCAGGGAAGCCAGCCTCAGGTGCGCCCGCCCGTAAGCCGGATCCAGTCGAACAGCTTCCTCGCACTCCTTCACGGCCTCCGCCAATCTCTTCAGCCCCGTGAGCGCCGCCGCCCGGTTGCTGTGGCAGGCGGCATTGTCGGGACACATAGCGATCGCCCGGTCGTAGAGCCTCAAAGCATCAGCAAAATGGCCCCTTTTATACTGCTCGTTCCCCACCCTCTTCACCTCCTCCGGATCCGTGCTCGCCATCGCCCTCCTCACTGCCGGATCCCCGGCACTCCCCACCGACAACTCGCAGCCCGGCGACTTCCCCGAGCCGGCGCCGCTCGTCCCGCCACGCACTATGCTGCCGTGCCCGTAATTCCCGGTCCCGGAACCGAGCACGTCGCTCCTCGCCGCGTTCCGGCTCATCATGCCGGTCTTGCTAATCCTCCCCGACGGGCAGATGTTGCCGGCGGGGAGCACATTCGTCAGCGGAGAGCTAGCCGTGCTGCTGCCAGCGCTGACTCCGGCACTGGCACTGGCACTGGCGCCTACACTAGTACCGGAGTAAATAAGAGGGCCGGAGCCGGAACGCCGATGTCCGGGTCTAGTAGTCCGGCCATCAATGGTGCCGAGGCCGGTGTCGTTGGATCCCACCAGTAACTCGCCGGAGTGGCTTCGCCGCCCGGCTATGCCGACCTCTGGCTTCCGGCCGCCGCCGCCGGCATTGGGGACGGGCTTTGCTGTGATGGAGGAGCCGGAGGAACTGGAGCTGCTGCTGGGGGTGACGGCGGAGGCGGGGCGCGTAGGGAGGGGTGAGACGGGCGAGTTGAGATCGAGAAACTCCCTAGTATCGGGTTTATTTGTCTCAAAGCTGAGAGCGTGGAAGCGATCGGAGATCGACTCAAGCCCGGCCGCCGTGAGGGCCTTGTGTGTCCTGTCCTCGGGGTGAGCCATGTTTTGGTTCAAAATGCCACCTTTCCTTCACGCTTAGATCTCCACCCACCGACACGAGCCAAGGCCACTAGATGTAGTGGCTAAAAAGAATGGAAGGCCGAAAGCAAAATGGTCTCTTGGCGGTAGAAGAAGGCATGAAGAGAGAAAAGGTGAGAGCAAAGGAAGGTGGGAAGGGGGTGGATGGGGATCTCGTGAAGGAAAAGCAGGAAGCAAGGAATGAATGCGGGTAGATTTGGAGAGTTTGGAGCTTCAAGTGAGAAGAAAGAAGAAACGAGAGAGAAGAGAGAGCGCAAATTAAAGGAGGAGCCTTCTTATTTGTTTTTCCGTGGCTCTTTCTCCTTCTTTGCCCCTCTCTCTCTCACGAGAACATCCGTCCTCTCTCTCTCTCCCCCCCCCCCCCCCTTCCCCCGTCTCTCTATAGTATACTATTTACTCTGGCTCTCTAGGCTTGTCGCGGAAGAACGAACCCACGTCAACGTCCGTCTTCGTCCAGGTACCGTTAGTTTTTCTCTCGCGGCTTCTTTGCTTTATAATAACATCCATGCTTTGTTATATAACGTCCGTGTTACAAGAGAAGCGTATTCGAAAAACAACAGTGGGGATATTATCGTGCCATTTTAAACTTCTTATATGGGTTTACTACAATTTTATTTTTCTTTCTTTTTCCCGTGAGACAAATAATGCAGAGACTCCGTGCTTTGGGAGACCTCGCCTCTCACGGAAGCCACAAGCCAATGCTAGATTTGCGGACCCCGTTAAATGACTAACACACCCTTATTTGGGGGGTCTAATTTTTCGGCGTAAATTATTGGAGAGTGTGAACAGAGATGGTGGAAGGAGGGAAACGAAGAGAGAGATGGTTCGGTAAATAATAATAACAATATTCGGGCTTTGAGGAGGGTATTTTGGTGAAGTAGGAGGTTAGTTTGGTAATTTGGTGGTCCCTCGCGACAGGGGCAGCTGGCCATGTGCGGCGTGCCGTGCCAGCTGGCTGATTCAGGAACCCTAAGCGATCCAGCGGCCTCCAGCTAAGCACATAACGGCGGCACCTGCCTTCGGATCAAGCAGAATATTCCGTTAGACGTCAAGTAACCGCAGTTAGAATGGAGCCGGTGGCGAACGGAGGAGCCGAGTCTGACTGACGTCCACCCTTGAGGATGATAAGGAGTGACAGCCGCAGGCTTGGCTCCGCGCCGCCGGCTCGAAAAACTTAATGAAACGTAACCCGATGCTTTACTTACGACTAAGATCGATATGGAGCACTAATTCTTTTTTGAAAAAAAAAAAATTGTATGCAGTATATTCTCTGATTGTTTTTTTGGTAAATGGAAGTAGCCTATTATCGTTGAATAGTCTTGCCCGGCAGTGGAGGTAATTATGCCTTCAGTTAATTTTTTTTTTAAAAGAAAATTTGGGGTTTGCCATGTATTAATATGTATTGTATGAATATGATATTATGTACCAATTCATATATCAGTGTCAATAGTAATATTAGTCACAGTGAACAAAACTATCTTGATCTATTATAATAAATATTGGTCAAATTAAGACACATTTCTTACAATTACAATAAAAAAAATAATTATGCTTTTGCAAATATATATATATATATATATCGAAATTAGATATAATTTTATTTACTAACAATCTAACACTTATCCCCACCCAAGAAAAAGAAAAAAAAATGTATCTCCGTAATATTGAATTTCCATATCACGGCCAATCTGGCTTTATTTGTCTTTTATGAGGCTATATAGATGCTACGATTGGCCATATCAAAACTAAATTTAATGAAGCTATTTCAAATTATATCTCACTATTTTGGCCGGCAGCCAACTTATATTTATATGTATATAATGATGAAATTCGTTGCTTTTAATCAAGATGCTGCACTTATAATGACAACTTTAAGTAGTGGTTTAGCCAATGCTAAGGAGTTCAACTCTTTAATGAGTGCTCTTGTTTTACCCTCCCTTGCTATCTTTTGGTTAGGTATTTAGATGCTTTGATTTGTTATTTAACACCTAAAATAGTAAATAGCAATATTCAAAGGAGCCCCTAGATATAATTTAGCTGGTTACCATCATACTTCATGTCACATGCTGATACCTTCTTTTGATTTTTCTACAGTCCCCTCCATCATTACATGATCCTTGTGATGCACTTATTCTTAGTTTACGAGAGATTCCATAAGCATGGGGCTAGCACTTTTTTTCCATTAGTGGTGGTTGGCAATGAGTTTAGAAAAATTATTGACCTAATTTGCTATAAAGCCATGAACCATCCTAGCTTTGATAGCTAGGCTTCCCTGGTTAAGATTTGTTAGTGAAAAGTAATTGTCATAATATAAAGCATAAAGGAACGAAAAATCCAACGACAAAAGGATTACAAGGTAGACTATGTAGGTCCTTGGTGACAGAGTTATCTCCAAAGTGCATGTGTTAATAGAGGAGCCCAACTTTTGTATTAGATTCAGAAGTTTCCAAATAAGGGTAGCGCAGGTCTTCAACGAGACCAACCATGTCTTCAACAAATGGATACCCATAATCTTTGGATGCTGTGCTCTATTAGTTTAATGCACCGGCTAACTCAGCACAGAAAAGTTAATTGTACTCCATCCAAACTTTATTACTAAGAGAGGAAAGCTTTCGTCTTGGGTGTGCCGGTGCCACCCGCTCTCAGGTGCAGGAGAAGCTTTATTACGTCACCCTCAGCTGGATGATCTCCGTGCACTGCAGTGGGTACAAAGGTGGGTTCCTTTCTAAGGGTCCTTTGTAGCCGCTAATAGCGTTTCTCACAACCTTAATGTCCCAATCTTCGATGATGTTCCTGTTCCTGCTTTGGTGTCTTAAACAGTGATGTTTTCAGGACCGCATTTGGAGCTGGATCGAATCAGCCTCATAGCCATGTGCACTTATCTCAAAGGAATGGAAAGAAAACTGCCATCACTCTTAACATCCCTCTCTTCTACATTAGTAATAGATTTGAGGGAAAACAAAAGTTAAAAAAACGAAAAATTTCTCGACAGCTAACTTGTGTTTATTAAATCAAGATATATGGTTAATTAACTTAATGGCATTGAAGCTAGAAAATCTCACATGTATAATAGGTGTATTTTCTCTTGAAAGTTTTCTAATAGAACAATGGACTTTTGCATTTTCAATAATTGTTGGTTTACATTATATTTTAATGATTACTAATTCTTATTAAGTGATAGGAAAGAAGTTAGGGATAAGGTTAATTACTATCTCTTCTCTCTCCCAAAATTTCATGCTTCATTCTAAGATTTCTGAAAGAAGAATGAAATCTAATAAGCTAATCTTTTCTGCAATACATGATAGAGTCTATCTTCATTACAAGATGATGTTTATGGAATTAAGATCAAAATATAATATGTCTATTTTATTATATTATCATGATAAAATAATAATATAAACTAAAAATACTTCATTTGATATTAATCACTATCATGTATGTTTGAGTTGTCAACAAGACAAAGATGACGACTCTGGAGGGCAGAGGTGAGGACCCTATCCTCTTAGCCACAAAAAGAAATGCCTAGAGTTGTTGAGAACTGGTAGTGAGATTTAATAGTGAATATGTGACCGGTGGTTCATCTCCATTCTCCAAAGGATTGAATCAGGCAGTTGAGAAGAAGGTTGGTCGTGATGACTGAAAATCCTGAAGTTGTTGCTGAAGAGCGATATCCAGTGGATTAAAGAATAGACATAGGATCCAAGAGATTCAGGGCTTTGCCAACAGTGCTGTTGTGCATGGTGCATGGTAACAGTGATGATGTGCATGGTTAACCCATGCATCTTTCCAAAGTATAATTTTAGAACTATCACCAAGCAGAAGAATTAATGGTACCGCAAGATAACCTAAGGATGCATTGAGAATGCCCTTCTGAAAGGGTAAGGAAGGAGATCTTACTAGGGATGGCAATAAGTCGGAGATATGGATCACATAAGCCATTATTTGTATTTGTTTCACAATTGAGAATCATGTACCAACACTCACTGAAATGGGGTAAGATGATTGATAGGAGTTTGCCATGTGGTCTACATTTAAGATGTCTAAAGATATTCAAATCCTTTTTGATTAACAATCGTTACAACTCACTCCCACTGTCGTGTGCAGTTAATCTATGCTGGCATAATACTCAAATAGAGTGCACAGATTATTATTGAGCAATTTCAGATCAGTTTCTTCAGCTCGAGAGCCAATAAGGGGCACAAACCGATCTTGCTATTCTAGTTAGCATTTCCACCAATCTGACCAACATTTGCCGACCTTGTCACCTCAATGTCTAGCGATTAAAATGGATTATGACAGCAATACATGCCTTATACTCATCTCAGGATGGAGTGGAGTAAGATGGATAGAGTTAGATGAGATGGGTTGGATGGGTCATATCAAATAAAATTTGTTTTTGCTTATAAACAAAACAAATAAAACAAATTCTAAGTATAATAGGAGAGTGGCACATCGGCTAGCATCTAATCGGCTTGGTGAAAAGAGTAAGGGTTTGTAATTGGAAAGAAAGGAGATAACCAGATGACGAAAGCCATGAGGACGAGCGAGTTGAACAACTAGGGCAAAGAGTGGAGAGCAAATCAGTGGATTTATAAATAGTTGGGTCAGGTTCGGGGTAAGTTTGGCCATTACCCACATCCATCCCAGATTTACTGCATGTTTGGAAACCTGTACCCACCGCTGACTCGAAACAAGTCAGTTAAAACCAACACCGTTAGTTAGGGTTGGGTCGGATTGGGTATCCGGTGAGGCCGGAGTTCCCCTAGATCTTAGATTGGTTGACTTGTTGAAGGAGGACCACATATTGCAATATTTATCCATAATTATTTGCTGCCAAGGTCGAGAATGATGGTTGTTCTTGATCAGGCACCATCTCCACTTTGGTTAGCAAAGCGCAATTGGTCGGACGGAGATCACGTATGCCCGACCTCCCGCAGATTTATGCTTTGTGCACTGTTTCCAATTAATTAGACACTAGCAAAGTCCATCTGCGATCAACTCTGTCAACACGCAACAACACACTCAAGATTCTTCACACGAAGCTTTTTGAGGCAGCAGTTAAGCGATGGAGCATAAGGAGATCCTTGGTAGTCATGTGGGCCAAGAAAGATGACAGATGATTTGGCATGGTTGATGTTGAGACCTGAAAATATTTCAAAAGCATAGAGAGAGAACTTGATAGCTCCTAGCTGTTGGTGATCCTCCCTGAAGATTAGCATGTCATTCGCAAATGGGGGGAAGATTGATTGATTCCGCTGTTTGGACAAAGTCCATATGAAAGGATCCAGCTTCCATGCTTGTTTATTCGGCCAAGGACATCACCGACAAGCATGGAGAGAGGGTCTTCTTGCCGTAGTCCTCTTCTGATGGTGAAGACAAAGTCCTATTTCCCCACTTACAACGCAAGACTTAGTATAAATTGTGTGACAAAGATTTAAAGAAATGAATGACATGATTGCACTGTCTTCCATCAAACAAGATATGATTGCACTGTCTGGAATCCAAAATGTAGTTCGGTTTATTGTGGCACGGGGAAGAAACTTGGTCTGTCTAGATTTAGAACATGGTCCTTGTCATACCACAGGAAAGGTTCCCAGTCCCTCACTCCTAAAATTTCTACGCTTTCGCTCAGCCTGGAATAGCTGGCGTCGGTATATCTTAGCCGGACTGGCTCTACTTCTGTATAAAACTTAGCCGGGATAGCTGGAATGGCTACAGGGCGTACCTAACTCATGGCCACAAGCCTTTATGGTGGCGTAGTAGCGCAACTTGAGGTCTGGGGTAGTCTGCTTCTGAGTTCTAATTCGAATGACTCAATTATTAGTCACTTGACTCGTTCAACAGGATGTTTTGGTTCGTTTTTATGGGAATGATCTTCTTTACTTCCACAGGCCATGAGCTTCATAGATATCTTTGACTTGTCACAAGTCAAGCTTAGTTTCCACTCGCAGAATCCTTTCCTGGTTTTAGAAATCTGGGCTTATTAGCATCTTTGCAAGGATTTTTTTTTTTCTTTTTTTATTTTTCTTTTTCTATGGTAATGACAATCCCGTTTTCCCTGGCATCGAAAAATCTTCAGGGATTTTAAAGAACTTGGATCCTTCTGGATTATAAGTCAGAAATTTTTGAATTATAGAATACTTACCATGACTATATATGCTAAGTAATTAAAGAAAGCTGATAAGCACTTGGAAAATTATAAATGCCCATGTTTATATTGTAGTATGATGATATTATCATAAAAATATTCAAATAATATGTTATAGAAGAGATAAAAGAAGTTTTACTCCTAACACTCGTGCTTAGGAATAATCATCTCTCCCAACATAGTCATCAAGACTAGTTGCTTAAGATTTTGGCCAAAGGAGAACATAGGATCCGAGTTGCAAGGAGGGACCAGCTTCGTTGTTTGCGTTTCCTTATAATTACTTGGGTTCTGGTGAAGGATTACACGTTGGGTTGAAGGCATTTGACTGGATAATAGACTTCTAGCCCTCGATCACTGCCTAGATTTTTCCCCTTTTTTTTTATATAAAAGATGGGAGACCTATCAACCATTCATTAAGTTCATGGGCACCACCTAGTTTAATTTGAGATAAAATATAAAAAAGAAGTATGACTCTAGCTCATATGAAGATTTTTTGAAGTTTTCTTTGGAGTCGCTCCATGAGAAGAGTCGGGGATAGCAGTAACAAAGAATTTTATGTTACTTTTGTATTGGAAAAAAAAAAAAAGACGTCAGGAACCAGAATATGTTCGATTTCTATAATAATGATACTGCTTTTGAGCACATGACCTTAAATTACGCCCCTTTAAATTTTCTGCAGCTTTTATCAGTCTTGTTTGTTTCTTTGCTTTCCTCGCTAATTTGAGAGCGATTATGTATGAAGACAATCCTCCAATCGCTACAAAACAAACTCATTACCTGGTGTTTATTCTTGGCATCAGAGCAACGTAAATTGGAGAAAAGTATGGCTTCGTTTTTCTGTCCAAAGATTCCATAACAAAGGCTAGAAAACTACACCAGCTCACTCCTGCTCCACTAACGTCAACATGGGTGGCAGGGGAGAACCCAAAAGGATGGCAAATGCCCCATAATCCAAGGCATTACACCCCAACGGGAACAAGAACATGGAGGGGCTCGTGATTGCAATTAAATGGAAAGCTGTAGCATATGGATGGATATAACAGGGTAAGGCACTTTTCCATAGGTCTTGAAGGTTAAGCCATTTCAGTCCTCATCCATCATACTACAGGAAATTACGTCCTACACTATGTGCACCAACATAGCCATGCACCATGCCATGAGGCAGGACCACATTGGTTTATGTGGCATAGGGTATAATTTCTCATCATACTAGCTCCTTGTTATTGCTTCTTCCCTTTGTTTATTGGACAACTCTTTCTTTATGTCCCTGTTCAGTTCTTCATCCTCTTACATATTTGTCTTTTCATCCAAGTGATTGATAGAATGGATCCTGATCTCCGAGTCCCTTCAACACATGGGAAAAAGGTGCTGGCAGAGAGAGGCTCCATGGCCCCTTCAATCTTATCTCTCTTCTTCATCCCTTTCTCCAGCCTCCACCACCATGTGAGAAAGGAGATCAAGTCAGGGGAGGCATGTGGCACCCATTTGGAAGTGCAGTTGGGAAAGGATTCTCTGCATCAATACAATGCAAGCAGATGCAAAGCTCGCATTTGCTCTCGGTCGACTAATTAAGGCTGGATTGTCAACGGACAGATCAAGTGAGATCCAACGGTCCCGTATCCCTTCTTTAGCTTTGTTGACCGTTACCATCTCGGCCTAAAATCGGATTGGTGTCCTTGGAACCTACCACTGGACCAGTGGCACTTATCTTGGTTCAACCTAGCCATTCACATGGGAGGTTTCAGCACGGACAAGTCTTCTTTCTTTCAACAAGCAGGCCCACAGACTATTGAGGACCATGCCTCGCTTCTCAAATAGGCAAAATGGGTAGGGATTGGGAAGTCTATGTAGTCTTAGAAAGTCTAGCAGCTAGAAATGTTCCCCAGTATTATTAGCTCAGCTACCAATTTGGCAATCCATTTCAGATGTTTCATCAAAAACAGACAATCCATTTCATGGGTGAGATGTAGTAGCTTTACACATGTCAGTCCAAGTCAAATGAGCTCTCTGCTTTAATCTTTCTTTTTGAAAAATAGGAGGAGAAATCCAGCACATGCCCACAAGGACTACATTGGAATAACTATTTCAGTGCCCTACGAGAAATCGGTGGACTGTGGACATCAACTTGGCTACAAGCAGGATTAGGTAAACGACTACCACATTCCGGTATAGTAATACAAACAGCTATGAATCCAAGCATTGACCATAAAAGAAACACAGGCATGTCCAACGTAACTCTCTTCTTTTCCTGTTTGTGCCCATGTGTCAATATGAAGCAAGGATCTAAATTTTTGCGGTAGTCTCTTTAAAAGCACACCTATCTTCTTCCTTTTCTTCTGCTGATATGAAGATCAGAAGGCACCTTTTCTGCTTTCATTGCTAGCCTCATTGATACTAAATTTGGTCGAATCATACTCAGAATTAGCTTGAAAATGGGTCTTTCTTTTCTGGCGTAGACTAAGAGGGTTCTGAATTAACTAGCCTGAGTAATGATTATTTCTAAATTCTATGCTAAATAGTTTGTAAGTTTCACGCTCCATATGCATGACAATTTATCTTCTATAACAATCCCTACGAAGTAACATGAGGTAACATACACAAAACACGCAAATATTTTTTTTAAAGAAATCACTAGATACATAAAATCATAATGCTGGGTTCAAGCCATTAATGTAACATTTCTTCTGATAGCACCATTACCGGCCAGCAAAATTTCACTGAATTCTCAATGCTCAGGTTTCCAACTAGCTATACATGGTCATGCCTACAGACATTTTATGTAGTGCACTCATCAACCCGACTCTTATGCAGCTGAAATGCTGGATTCACCCAAGCACCACAGCTGCATTGCATGCCTGCCCAGTTGAATGAACCCAAACGGGCCTTGCAGCCCAAGCACCAAAGTTTCTCTTCAACGTACCCCTCTTGCACTGATTCACAAGAAAGAGATGGCATTGTTAAAATGTAAGGCATATTAAGATCTAACGATGCATGATGCCTGTTCAGCAAGCAATCAAAAAAGATAATAAATACAATGCCTACCTGCTTGCATCCACTTCATAGGCTCCACGAATATTGAGGAACATTCAGGTTTATTGTCACTGTCCAGCGGGGCATCTCTTTTCTTCCATTTGAAGCATCGTTCACCCTCTCCCTGTTTATGAAGAATCACATTCTCTTGAGCAGCAACAATCCTGCGGCATCTTTTGCAGCGATATAGAGTTTGTGGTTTCTGATCAGTTTCCATATCCTAACTGCCAACTTGCATTATGTTAGCGATAATGAATAAGTTTGCTTGCTAGAAACAATACTCTCATGAATCATGTAAATGGTAAATATACCATAAAGCAATTAACTTGTAATTAAAGCAAGCATTGAGAATAGAGTTTGAATAAACTCTATTTGTTCATGCACAACAGAAAACAGTGGAGGGGAGGCTGTATTACATATTCCCTATTGAAGGTTATAACAAAACCGTGAAAGAAACAGATCGAAAATATTACCAGAGTAACTCCAAAATATGAACAAGTCCCAGGAGAAATTTAATGGAAATGGTGAGCAAATAAAGAGGTTACTAATTTCCTTGAAGAAAGTAATGCTCTAAGCTTATCGTTTACAAGTGTCAGACTTAGCTCAACTGGTGGCATCCCTCTCCACATGGACTGTGACATCCCCAACATAATTCTTTTTTCCTTAAAAAAAAAAAGTGCCGGCTTAAGCGGACGTGTCACAATTTCAGGGAGACTTGCAGCCACTATCAATCTATCACTGATCTTCACCAATCTAAGTAATCTTGGATAAGGTCTTCTAATTATTCCCCCCGTTATGAAGATATGTGGCAGGTAATCAAAACTAATCTGCTGAAACATGAAGTACGATGAATCCTTTACAATATCAATGGATGATCTTTTGTATGTAACACTGACTGCATCTTCAAACCAACTGCATAGTTCTAATTTTATCAGCCAAGTCCTTTTACCTAGAGTGCAATGGCAACACCTGCTTCTAAGCGCTTCCACCACTCTTTTTCTGCCAAGCATCAACTGATATAACACACTTTTAACAAGTTCTGATTCAATTTAGCTTTCTTCTTTGCAATTGATTCCTTCATCTATGTTTCATGTATTTCTAGAAATACAACCACCAAATGTAAGTTTATGCTAACACATTTTACCAGACACCTTCTTTTTCTGCCCCTGTTCCCACTCCATGCTGCTAAGGTTTGTGTTCCACATTACATTATCATAGTGGATAAAGAGAAACCTAGATTTACCATCTTTGTTCGATTAAGTGACAATGATGCCAAGGTGAAATTTGTAAACTCCAAGATGGCCATTTAAAGAGGAAATCAACAGGGGCAAATGAATAATTTGGGCCCCAGCAGGCCAGCGTAAGCTTGCAACTTGAATTTCTCAGATTTGGAGCAGATGACAAGCCCAGGACTTCACCCCTGACCAGAAGAAACTCACCTTGTTGTAAACGATATTGTTTGAACTTTGAAGGCTTATAATTATTCTCACTTTTCAGATGGTAACAAGAACACAAGCTTCAGAAGTGATCCTGGACTTCTAATCATTCTTGATCCATCACTGAGCTAGAAACCACATTAAAGATATGCCACTGATTCACACAGGAAATGCAATTCAAAAAATTTTGCAGAAGCCTTGAATATTAAGGATGGACATAAGAGCCCATGGAATGGATGCGGATCAATTACTAGCATGTTTCCACTTAAAAAACACTGTAAGAGTTTGTTCATTGCTTGTAAATACGAAGATACATTTAATCGTCAGCAGCTCCTTCTTAGTTGTTGGAGAAAGATAAAGTAGATTTATGTTAACTAAGTTTTAAGTTCAGGATGATTCCAGATCTAATTGATGCAACTATTAAGCTATTGAACACAGGATTCCTTGTGGTCTATTGAGTTCCATGGACATTGTCCCCTGCCATAGGCTAACTAACAATTAAGCAACAAGGTTTAGCAGTGAAATGTCATCCAAGCAAGATAAATGTCTTATGAGTTATTAGGTTAGGAATCGAGTTGGTTGTCAAGGATATAATTTCATAAACTATGGGCAAACACATAATATTAGTTCAGCACAAACCACAATGAAAACAGGACAACGCTCACCTAGAATCATGGAGAAGCAGAAGCAATATACCATTGAGGATCATGAAAACCTGTCTGGAAGATTATAGCATATGATCACATTGACAGGAAAACTTGTAAGTTTGTACTTCTTCTCACATTTAACAAAACTCCTCTTTCAACAGATTTCCAAGCAAAAAGAAATAAAGGCCTTCTTTGCCTTTTTGCTGGTCCATTTCAGGGCTGCAGTGACTTCCACTATTCAGTATTCAGTGGCAGTAAACTTACAAGAGTAGTAGTAAACATACAAGAAGTATTATTATGGTCTCAACATCCATGAGAATGTCATTGTTAGTTATTTCTAAATGCCATGCCTAGATCTGATAAATTTCAGAACAAAATGTTTCTAAATATTCATTTCTTCTGCAGAGATATAATAACTCTCCCCCTAGAACACCCCTGCTTGATAACTGGAAAAGAAATGAAGGGATGGTTTAAGGTTGGTTTTTCGAAAATTCATACGATGTCTGCCAGTGTTCTAGCCATTCCATCTTGCAGTCTCTAAAGTCAGGATGTACGATGTAATGCTTTCTCATAAACCACAAGAAGGCTTGTAACTTAAGGGAGCACCCATTATTCCCAGTGCTCTTAACCAATTAACGTTAAACATCCAAACTTTTTTTTTTCTCAATTTGGTGAGTGGGGAAGCAACACTAAGAGTATCTTTCATAAGGAACTCTAAGTTCATCATCCTAAACTCCTCTTCATAACCTCCAACATCAGTATTGGTTGCTTTGGGAAAAAAAATCCAATTGATCAAGGATTCAAGCATCTTCATTCGCTACTATCAGGCCTGATGAAGACTTTATCAAACAAACCAAATTCAAAGTCCAAGCCATACATGTGAAAATGTCAGGCCCCTTAGAAAAAGATTTAAAGTTCCAGAAACACCCAACTATAATGAATTCACAGTATAAAGTCTTTAGCTGCATTTGTTGGTTGATTGTATGGAGGGAAAGAAAGAAAATAATAAGGAAATAAAAATAATAAACAAATACGAAGAGACATTAAGAAATTTTCTTTCTTTTGTGCTTCCTTCAAGAAATTTCCAGAGAAAAAGTAATAGCAAAAGCACAATCATGGTGGAAATAGTGGTGTTGATATTTTAGCACAGATATTGGTGGTAATGGTGATGCAAACAGTGATGGAAGTGGTAGTAGTGATGGGGATGTCTTTATTGGTAGGGGTGGTTCAACAATAGTGCTGGTATCACATATCAACAAGATACTTTGCTTAATTCCGGGGTCAAGTATCCCAAATCATCTGACACACAGCCACTGAAGAAAATATCGAGATGGGCATACATCTGAACTAATGAAGAAGAATTAGTGGTTGTGAATGACAGTTATGGTGTCAATAGCAGAGGCAATGGCATTGACAAGGAGCCAAAAGTGACAAAATTGGCAATACGACAATGGTGATGGGAGTGGCAGTAATGGTAGGGATGGTGCGGCAGTAGTGATCAAGGTGGTCCTAGTGAGAGGGCTGGTTGGCAATACTGGTCAGGGTGGTGTACGATAGACATTTGCCATAGGTGCCTAGTGTTTGGGTGTTGTATCATGTGGCATTTCAAAAAAACTCAACATGGATCATTTCCACAAAGAAAGTATATTGCAAGCATACGTATATACAAATAAATCAGAATAGGTTGAGAACTAGACTAAGTTGATTGCTTATTTGAAATGGTAAAAGTTGAAGTGCCTTAACTTGCACTAAAAGATTTTGACACTGTCACTCTAAAAAGCTCTAGCAAGTGCTGATAGTACTATTTGATGGAAGAATCATAGTTTATTGGGTACCAATAAATGCCCATACCATTGTCAATGCTGTCTAATTGTCCAGGAGTGTCACCACTCTAGCAATCATTCAAACTTACAACCTTAGAGTGGTTATCTGACTGAACTATTTTCTGTAAATAGCCAATGTCAAATAAGACGAAATGCAATACATCTGTCATTTGAACAAACAATAACCTAACTAGCATGATCAGAAAAGATAGAACTATTTTCGCAGCAACAGAATTTTTTTTTACCAAAATCTTGAAAAAGAGACTTTATTTTGCAAGAATATGCTGTGGCAACTTGAAGCTCCAAAATAAGGGAGCAGAATGCATGCTATAATGACTTAATTCATAGCAAATAACTAAAAGGTACTGAAGTATATGGACAATGGAGAGAGAATTTAAGATAAGGACCATTTGCATGATAAAGGCCATTCAAGTGAGCTTTATAATTAAACTAAAACTGCTCAAGCCAGTGTCTCAATATAAAGAAAAGCCAAATATACCACTTCTTACTAAATATTTTACATGGATTCAAGTTTGTATGTTGGGAATGGGTATGTGCCTAAGTGCTGGATTCTTTTAATAGCTAAGAATTTCTTCTTACAGGGCCGTGTCAGAGCATCATATAACTATGTCCATGCTTAAGTGTCGGTTATGGATACTCTTGGCTAAGTCAACCGGTCCAGGTCACACAAACCAAAAGAAACAGCCCAAACAATCCAGGGGATGTTCATCATCTATCCATTATGAAAATGAATTCTTCGTTTCTTAAAGACAATGTCTTGTTCCTTCTTGCTAGTTTCCATAAGAATTGATTTACATGCATTCCAAGAACATTTTAAAGGTATGATATTTTTTATAAGTTAAGAAAAGCCTAAGGGTAGCTTTTCTTTATAAAAATGGTTAAGATTTGAATTTTAAGCTTTGAGCAAAACTATTATAAGGAAATCATTTCTTTCCCTAGAATAAGGTTTCTGAACATATAGATCATAGCTAATGCACTGAAGTTCCTGCTAGCTCATCTCCATCTCTAACTGCTAAGTGTTGTAATTTGAGTTCAGTTACACTATTCAAAGTTCTCAATGCTCATTTGTCAATCAAATAATTTATAGCGATCGAACAGTAGATAGGATATTGTTAGTATCTTCTATGACAAAGACCAATTTATAAAGAATTAAATCCAAAGACCAATTAATTGCTAGTGCATTTACTCTGGCCTAAACCTGATGGCACCAAATCATCCCATTAAGTCCTCAGATAACAATCAGAGGGGGCAAGATTTGTAAGCAGACCAGGAAAAATAAGTTTTCTTTTTCTAAAAAAAAGAAAAAATCTTTTTCTTAACCTGACGATCCAAGAAGGGCACATCATGAGTGGCTTCCATTAGAGGCCGAATGTAAAAATTCTATGACAAAGACCAATTTATAAAGAATTAAATCCAAAGACCAATTAATTGCTAGTGCATTTACTCTGGCCTAAACCTGACGGCACCAAATCATCCCATTAAGTCCTCAGATAACAATCAGAGGGGGCAAGATTTGTAAGCAGACCAGGAAAAATAAGTTTTCTTTTCCTAAAAAAAAAGAAAAAAATCTTTTTCTTAACCTGACGATCCAAGAAGGGCACATCATGAGTGGCTTCCATTAGAGGCCGAATGTATGAGCTGGTACCAGCTCAAAGGTTCATCTATGGGTTTTTAGAAGTCAATCATGAGAATCAATGTTTTGCTCTTAGTCGGAGATTTCCTTTGTTACTTTTTTCCAGTTTATCACAATTGATATCGCATCAGTGGCTAGCAACTTAACTTCCAATCCAAATCGCACGGTGAAATCAATTAACAACGACAACACATAGAAAAGGAAGTTAGATAGAGAGAAAACTTCAAAAGCTCGTCCCTACAACATCAAGAACATGCATCTTCGGTTTAAGAATCCCAAAGTAACGATTTCCTCTCAGATTCTAGCCTAGACTAATAGTAATTAAGAACAAAGACAATAAAAGAGACGATCGCCATGGATAAAAGGAAACCCTAATCGCGGAAACAGTGGTTCGAATTACACATCCAATCAATCAAGAAAAAGAAAACGTAGGGAATTCGGTACAACATTATAGAAATTGACTGTTAACCTGCGATATGGAAGAGAAACCTTACCTCGTTCGCCCACTATCCTCTGAAATCGTGTTCCTTCTTTCTTTAATTCAATTGACTGGGGAAAGTGTCCCACCTCCGCCTTATTCCCTTAAAAAAACACCAAGAAGAGCGCCTCTGTTTTCTAGGGACGACTCCAGTACCCGTTCATTGCAGATGTTCAGATGCTCAGGCGTTTCACGAGTTGAATCCTTCCCCAGTTGGGATTGGGGACTCAGTTCTTTTTTTCATATTAATAATAATGATAAGGATGATATTTTTAAAAATAATTATTATAAATAATTATTTTGTATTCGTTTTTGTTATAATTTTAAAACAATACTAGGCACAAAATATTTAATAAAAATAAATAAGGGCTTTACGAAAATGACTATTCTTAGATGGTTCGCGAGGCTGTAAGACCCACCTAGACCATACTTATGCCCATTACATAGGATGTGCTATCCAAAATTTTTAGGCAAAGCTTCTTCATGGAGAGGGACAAACCCACTGATGCGAGCGAGCCCCAGTTCACAAGAAACAAAAGGTGAACTTCCGTGAAGAGAAAATTGACCTTAACACCGAAGTTCTTTATTTTCTTAAAACAAAATATAGTTCTTCTTTAAAAAGGCTATACTATTACCCAATAACCAGTTTAAAACTCCATACAATGCATGAAATGCAATCACTTATCGAGGCATATTTAAACACACTACAGCAACGTGCTCCAAAGCATTATTTAGTATATATTAAAAATTATAAATATTATTCATGCAAATTTACATTAGAGGTGCAAAGATCTAAAATTCTTTTTTGCGAAGCTTTTAAAATGTCTGAAAATACTTTAGAGTGATATACTAATATTCGGTAAAAATTATCAGGAAATTATTTTGGCTTTGTCAGGAAGTTGAAAAGTTCTAGTTGAAAAAATTTATATTTTAAAATTTTTTTCGAAAATACTTTCAGCTAATGTCAGGAAACTATTTTGCTTTTTTCAAAATACTGTATCAATATGCTTATCAAATAGCAAATAGCTTTTTATAAAAACTCTACTTCCAAAAATTCTATTTCTTAAAAACTCTACTTTCAAAAGTTTTAAAAGTTCTACTTCCAACAACAATTCCAAATAGGATCTTAATCTCCTTATAAAAATATGGACGGAACCTATTTCCACCCTCGAAGTCCAACACAACAACCTCGATGGCATACGTCGACATACAGAGCGCAATTAAAGAGAGTAAACTTTAATTGTCAAGATACTATGGTATGGATAGCAACATCGTCAATTCACTTTCATAAATAGTAAATTTTCAAAAGGATTAATTATTTTTTTTGTCACTAGCCTATAAAAGATTGTAACAAAATGATCACTGATCTATAACATATAACAAAATGGTCATCGATCAATTTTAATTTTATAATAAAATGATCACTGACCTATAACATATAACAAAATGATCATCAATCAATTTCAATTTTATAATAAAATGGTCACTCTAGCTAATTCCATCAATTAGGCTAAGAATATAACAGAGTGACCATTTTGTTATAAAATTAAAATTGATATATGATCATTTTGTTACATGTTGTAGGTCAGTGATCATTTTGTTATAAAATTAAAATTGATCGATGACCATTTTGTTATATGTTATAAGTCAGTGACTATTTTATTACAATCTTTTATAAATCAGCGATCAAAAATATAATTAATCCTTTTCAAGATTGAGGAGGCTTGAATGGTCGATATATCTCTCTTAAACTTTACATTGTCAGCTTAAATGTTTCTGAATTTCAACAGCCACATGTCTAATTGGCAGCAAGTGCATGAACCAAATGTATATATGGAACTTAGATCATATATAACATATACCACATTCTTATTTTCTGATAAGATGGTTATGTCGATTTATTTAAAACCCCCGAGATAGGACTTAGTGAATAGGGGTAATGCCTCAAAGCTATTGTTAAACACTCGAGTGGTTAGGAGTTGATACATGAACCCAATGAGTGAGACATGACCGAGTTGTCATTTCTTATGGAGTGCTTTCGATAAGTTTTAAAAAGAATGCAATCAGAAAGTCCATGTTTATAGCTTTAGCATCGTCGCTTATAACCGGCATGCTTCCCTAAGAACTAAAATGATGTGACACATGACCCGGTTTGCACCATTCCCAAACTCGGAAGCCTTGATACAGCCTTTCCTCTCTTTCTCTTCTCTTTCAGTCGGCCTCCACGCCTTCCCTCGTCCTCCCTGTACGCTCCCTCTGTGACCCCATCGGTGCCATCCCAGAGACTGTAGCGGGTGAGAGGTTGGGTGAGGACGGCAGCGATGACAGAGACAGCGAGAGCGGGCTGGAGTTTTGTATTGAATATTTTTTTTTCCTTTTTCACTTAGGCCGACACAGGTGATGATGGGGAGGAAGGAGATGGCGGAGACTGCAGGAGGTGGATGGAAGGCGACGGCGGAGACAGTGAGAGGTGGCAGCTAGTTTTTCCCCCCCTTTTCACTTTTTTTTTCCTTCTTTTCGGAGATCTATGGGAAAGGAAGGCCATAGAGCCAACACTGGTGTGGGGAAGGAGCCCAGCCAAATCTTTGACTTCTTTCTCGGCTCCCGGATCTCCGACACCCACCTCCCCCACTACTGCTTTCGATCCTTGAGTTTTTTTTTCTTCAGCCCACTGCTGGAGGCAGACTGCCGTCGTCGACTGATGTGATCGCGCTTCCGAATAGGGAAGGTTAAGCGCTGTTGTTCCATGCGATTTCCTCTCTTAAAACTCCATGCGGCACATAATCTCTTATCCACGTGTCAAACAGAGACATATTAAGACTTTGACACACCAGCACGATTACTTCATTTTAATATATATATAATAGATTAAAAAACTAACTAGTTTATAACTATTGTACGATATTATGTAATTTTTTTTTAAATATTTTATTATATATATTTTAAATATATTTTAAAAATAATTAAAATAATTAAAATTTTATATTTTATATATAGTATGGATTATAAGTTATCAGATAAATCTTATGATGATCGATAATCCTGATTCCGAATAGCAGAGTCGACAATATTATCTATCAACTACTATTGCCACCAATGATAACAACATCTTTGAGCTTGAGATAGAGTGAAAATATATCAATATAGTGACAGACGACGGTCTTCTAAGATACCAATCAAAAATTAGTTGGTGAGCATGCCTCCAATTGATGGCTCACGAGAGATTTAAATTTTATAAATTGAAAAAAAAAATTTACTAATAAAATTTTGAAAATCCAAACTTTAAAAATATTTTTTTTAAAAAAAAATTAGAAATCTACTTTAGTCCAAAGCCAAGCTACTCCCAACACTGGATATTTTTTTTTCAAAAAATTCTTCACTTATATGTAATGTGAGCACTACAAAAATAAATAATTTTTATAGTTTTATGTTCTCAATTTTTTTTACGCTTCATGTAAAACAGATACCACTGAATTACACTAATATATATATATGAGTGTAAAACATATATCACTATTGTTCTACGTTGCTCTCTGTTTCAAATAAAATTTAAATTCAGAACCATATTGCACCATTTGACTGACTTTTGGCTCAAGAAGGCAGCAATAAATATTTTATGTAGGAACTGATAGTGGTAATTTTCTTTTCCCCACCAATCTTCTAATGTATTTATTTATTTTTTAGAAAAAAATAAATTTCAATAAAAGTACAAGAGAAATTCTCTCTCACATGATTTTTTTTTCTTTTATCCACATCCAAATATGCATAGAAGTAAGGGACAGCTGATGCGACATCCCGAGGTGTTGCTGAGGAAAAAAAACCTCTTCCTTCCCCCAATCCATCCTGCCACCGTTCCGCACCACCATGTCCGTCGCTCACGGAGGAGGCCGATCACGAGATCTGATATGCGCCATCCATTCATCATGGTCATCGTCGTCGTCATCATCTTCCTCTTCTAATTTTCTCACTCTCTTCCCCTGTTACACATCGAAGGATGATGCCCTCATGGGATCCGATTACGGACCCACTTCACCTAGACATCCGTGAAGGTGCGACTCTGTTGGACCCCGATGGCCCCTCGATGCAGCGACGGAGGGGGCGATGGGAGCGGCCCATCTCGAGGCTCAAGCTCGAAGCACTCTCCCCTTCTTATCACTCTCACCATCGTCCACCTCTAAAATGCTAAAAAGGAGGAGAGAGAAAGGGGCAGGGTTTTAGGAAACGAAGGGAGGAGGAGAGGAGGAGGTTTTTGAAGATGTGGAAGAGCTGGAGGTGCTTCTCCACCTCCCTCGGCTCCCGCCGCTCTACTTGATGACCATGGACTCATCCAGTGATATATCCCGATTCCCAATGACAGCGACCTCTGATCCAAGAGCCATCCACCCAACCCTCAGCCCCGACGGTGGCACTTCGACCATTAGGAACTACCACATCTTGGGTACTAGCACTTGCGACACCAGTGAAGGTGGATCCATCACTACAACTCCCGAAACCCTCTCAATCTTGCTTTACATTGCCTGAAATTTTTTTCTATCCAAACATTCGAAGGTGGTTAAAAATGAATAGAGTTTGTCTAGAATGGAGATCGAGTCAGAAACCCTAGATTCAAAAATAGAAAATCGTGTATCCAAATCCAGAGAAACATCTAGATATCCGAAGGGGATGGTGGAAACTCTGCTCGTAACTTTTCAATAGAATAAGGGGTGGAGCAGTTCCTGGAGCGGCCGGGGAGGTGTGGGGTGGGGTCGGATCTTCGTCCTCAGTCATGAAAATTTCCGATGGAGGACATCTTGTTTAAAAATCAAAAATTTCAACCGGAACCAAGGAAACACCTCCTCCTCCCCCACCTGGCCTATTATTTCCTCTCCGCTACTTCGAATTTGAAGCGCAATATTTTTTTTTTGCACATTGCTCCCTCCCACTGTATCCAAAGCTCCACATGTCAAACAGAGACTTCTCTATTGAGAAGCCTTCATTTTATTATATATATATATATATATATATATATATATATATATATATATAAAAGATGTCCACCACATTATGTAAGCTAACAAGATGCCATTAATGCATTAAGAATCACTGTCAATCAATAAAGTAGATTTTTTGTAGAGATCTAGGATGCATTTGGTCCATGATCAGGATGAAAATTGAAATTGAATGTATTGAATAAAAATCAAAATGATCATATCTCCTGATATATTTAATTTATGATGGAATTGAGATTGGAATCAAAATAGACTTTGAGTACTAAAAGAAAATAGGGATTAAATTTTGAAAGATTGAAATATTTTCATTTTCTTTCTCCTGTGAATTGAAATAAAAATAAAAATCTTCCTAATTAAACATCTAAAATAAAAATTATTTATTTCTATTTTAATTTTAGAGCCCAACTCCCCTCGTCAAAACACGTCCCCTGCATTTGTAGCCTCTTATACAACATATTAAAAGCTAAAATTCTAGAAGTAACCCCCTACAACATTCCTGCACATTGTATGCATCTCCACAGAGTCCATGACCTCGATTCCAGACATGCAACTGTGGAGCGGTTGTCCACCATGAACGAGAACCCAAAAGCATGTCTGAAAGGATTCAAGAAATCCACAGCCTCGATGACGCTCTCATAAAAAATCTCCGAATAAGAATGCCCTTTTTCTTCTCCAAGAACTCCATCTGCATAATTTTTTTTTTAAAAAAAAAGTTATGATGAGAGCTTCACAAATTAGGGCGATGACTGGATGCAAAAAAACATTATTTTGAACCATGCAAACTCTAGTGTTATTAAAATAATTATACTATAGAGCCTCGTTAATGTGTAATTGTGACCACAAACAAGAGAAAGAGCTTACATGAAACCGTCTTCCAACCAAAACAACACTGCAAATCTCACTTGCACAAGCAATATCCTCACAGCATTCACACAATAAATCCCTACAAGGATGATATAATGCACTGTATGCAGCATTAAATTCTTTTTCCCCACTTCAGATAGAGAGTTATAAACGAAAGTAGACCTCGAGCGTACAATACTTGGATGCATTATAATTAACTGAAAATTAATTATAAATACCTTGGTTGAAATGATCTTTAAAATAATTCTTACAGTATATTCTATAGTGTTTGGGCAGGTCAGTTTTTCGATCGTTACATTTTGGGATGTTTGGTTCGTGACTGAAATCAAAATTGAAATAATCAAATCCTTTAGAGTATTTGATTCGTGACTGAAATCGAAATCGAAATAAAAATTTAAATCCATAAAAAAAAAAATCAAGATTGAATTCTAGTTAGATTGGATCATTCTCATTCTATCTCAAAATCAGAATCGAAACGAAACTCCTTCCAATCAAATGTTTGGAATAAGAATCATCCATTCTCCTCCTACTTTTAGATCTTTATTCCTCCCAATCAAACATCCTCTTTCAATAGTCAGTCAAAACAAGGCCTTCACGATTCCATCCAGAGCTGCAGATAAAGCGCCTGGTTTAATATAAGATTTGTCAGGAGACTAACACGGCCATGAAAGTTCCACGTATCAACAGCCGATAGATCATCAATAAACAAAGTATAGAACTCACCACTCTCTCGAAGAAAAAATGTGGCTCTCGTATTCTTGTTCCAGAGTCCTGGCAAAGGTAAAAGGAGATCCTCAAGCGACAGACATCATGTTGACATAGGAATGCATTAGAAGTGGCAAACTCCAACCGGATCAACGAGTGTTCTGAAAAATAGGCTTCTGCCAAATAGATTTGTATGGGATTCCTAAGATACTCAAGGAGTGAGAAAATAAACATACGTCCAAGCAACAACCTGAATCTGAATTTGGTGAGAGAGAGGCACCTGTGAATGGCAAAACAAGAATTAGTTCCTGCACTATTTATTTCTTTGCCTTGAACATAAAGCCTCCTCGCTGATGGACCCATACCTTTGGGCACACAGCAATCACACCGATATTTTTGGGGAAATCAAGACCGAGAGATTGTAGGTGTGAAGCCATGCGGTGGGTAGGGGTGTTGTACATTCTGCAGTTGACATATCCATAATCACACGCAGTGACACCACAATAGTCCTATAATCATCACCATGTGGAAGAAAATGTTGGAATTTAAATCATGATAAATAAACTATAGAAAGACATGTTATTAAATTTTATTTTTCATGGTTCATGTGGTTATCATATAATAGTTCCGTGATCACCATATAAAAAATAAAATAGAAAGACATGTGATTTGATAAATAAAATAATATCTAGGTATATATCTATCAACATGGTACATGCATCCATTGCAAAAGCATGTGCCCTCGAGAAGAAAAACATGTGTATGCGCGGCATGAGCACCGCTCCATTCTAACCATATAAATTATAAATAATATAATTTAAACAATAAAATTTGATCACTCCATAGGCCCAAATTTTATATTTCTATGTAGAAACTATATAACTATTGTATAGTCACTATTAAAGATAAAGAAAATAAAATTTAGTTGTATAGTCACTATTAAAGATAAAGAAAATAAAATTTAATGATATATGCTTCTATAGTTTATTTGTTGTAATTTAAAATCCAAATTTTTTGTTCCCAACTAGACCACTATGCAATTGCTCTATGAAACATGGAAAGTGGAATTTAAGAAATGGTCTTTTGTAATTCATTCATTACATTAAGATCCAAATTTGTGCTTTCATTACAAATCATGAATGTATTGGTGACATAATTGTTTAAATATGATTGTAAAATTCAATGATAAATGCCATGGTGATTTGTCAGTTATATGAAAACCAAACTTTTTAAAATGACTATAGAATCATTTGTGGTCACATATGAAGTTGAGAGATAAATTTAACGACGAGTCTTTTATAGTTCATCAATTATATAAAAGTTTAAATATTACATTTTGATAATAACCACTGAATCATTACATGATCAGAGTAAAGTTGATAGCATATGAATTCCTATTTAATTGATTAATTACATGTTTGTATATAGTGATTATACAACTATTATTTTGTCATGATATAAAATATGAAATATAGAATATTTTCAACCATTCATTTCACATATTCCAATAAAATGACTGCTGAATGATTCTATAGTCATGCAGTCACAACATGGAAGCTCAAAGTATGGATTGTCATATAGTTTAAAAAGATGTGAGGGTTTTATAATTTTTCTTTTTTGGTTTCATAAGTTTTTAATTCTTATATATTAACTTTAGAAACCACCATCCGCCACTAAAATTTGAATAAAACATGAAAACCAAAATCATTGTTGATCCCTTCATGGCTGACATTATTATTTACATTTTTGAAAAGCTGGTCATGTAGGATTTATATAATAGGCTTATAGACGGCCCGTTCCTCTTAGTTGGATTATTTTATTCATATAAATTATCTAAAAATGTACGAGTCCACCGTCGGATCGCCCATCACACAAATCTCAAAGCAGACGGAACTCTATCTGTGCAGATTTTAAAGCAACGGTGGATTGGGGACTGCTCGAGCAAGTTTGTACTCCTGTGACTCGGGGATTGGTTAACAAACGGACCGGAGACATGTCAACGCACGCATTAGCTCTAGCGGTTGTGCCCTAACCCTCCCCGGTTGGGCACGCGTATACATGACGCGAGCCCCGCTCCACTCATCAAGAAACCCTGGTCCGGATGGCCACGCGTCATCTCGTCCCTCTCCCCCTCCCGCTCTACAAAAGCATCTCCGCTCCCCCGTCTCTCTTCTCTCGAAGCATCCGACGATCACTTCTCTCCCCACCGAGCTTCGCGAGCTCGTCGTCCATGGCGTCTCCTTCTCCGAAGAAGGTAGCCCCTTCTCCTCATTACTCCTCTGATTTCCCCAAAACCCTCCCCGATTTCTCGTTTCTATGGCGCATTTCTGGAATCCGACCAGGTCCTGGTCCCGATCGCCAACGGGACGGAGCCAATGGAAGCGGTGATCACCATCGACGTCCTCCGGAGGGCCGGTGCGGACGTCACCGTTGCATCGGCGGAGAAGGACCTCCGAGTCGAGGCCTGCTGGGGAATCAAGATCGTGGCCGACGCCCTCGTATCGGACTGCGCCGGTTCTTCTTTCGACCTCATCTCCCTTCCCGTGAGTTAGCGAGACCTAGTTCGAAAGATTTGGTTACCGAATCCTTTTTCTAGGCCTTTTAATTGACTTTCTTGGATTGTATGTACTATGTAGGGAGGGATGCCGGGTTCGGCAACTCTTAGGGATTGTGAAGCCTTAAAAAGCATCGTGAAGAAGCAAGCGGAAAAAGGAGGGCTTTACGCCGCGATCTGTGCTGCCCCGGCTGTCGCCCTGGGATCGTGGGGTTTACTGAAGGGTTTAAAAGTGAGATTCTTGATCAGCTTCCCTGAGCTTTCTTCAATTTTCATTTATTAACATAAATTTTAACAAGAAATTCCTTTCCTTTTTCGATCTTTACGTTTTATGAATTTTCAAGAATTTCACAGTGAATTAATCAGCTAGTGATTGCGATTACGATTATTTTTCACAATTCAATAATTTTCTGTCACCCTCTGTACGTATTTCTAATTTTGTGGCTGCTTCCTAGGTTCTAATTTCACCTGTCATGGTCTGAAACTTGATCTAATGATGATATCTGTTGTTGTCATTTTTTTCTTTCTTTTTTGTTTCTGGCCTAAATATTTTCCCGACAGGCAACTTGTTATCCTTCATTTATGGAGAAGCTCTCCCCTGAAGCGATAAAGGTGGAATCAAGAGTGCAAGTGGATGGACGGGTAATCACGAGCCGTGGACCAGGAACAGCTATAGAGTTTTCTCTGGCTTTGGTGGAACAACTCTATGGAAAAGAAAAAGCTGATGAAGTCGCAGGGCCTATGGTAATCTGTGTTATTCGCTTTCTGGGTTTTGTATTTTATTTTTAGTTATTTATGCATGTACGTTCATAGACCCATAAGGCGGAAAGAGTGCCAGCTTGACACTTGTCACCCTTTCCATGCCAAGTGTTAGGGTTTCCAAAAGTGCCTGACACTTCAACCGCGGGAAAACCAAACTGAGGGACACTTCATTACAATGGAAACATATAAAGATGAGTATAAAAACATATTTTGACTACTAGACTAAGTGGACCAGTCAATTCTGTGTTTTTGGAGAAGGACAAATTAATGTCTTGTTAGAATTTGCGAGTAAGAAGAAGAATATGTAAGATTGCATGTGTCATGACATTTTGGGATAATGTCGTCTATTGTGATCAATGGAAAATGTAAATGAATCGTCTCATCTCTACGATAATGCAGCACATAATGTATGGATAAATTGCAAACAGAAAATAACAAGTCCTATGGGAACTAGAGAAGAGGGGGATACACAATGTAACATTGTATGACCAATATAACGGAGCAAGTACTCAAGTACAATTTCCCATGCCTGTGCCAATCATTGGCTGGCATGCTAGTTATGTGCCAAATCATTTGCCAGGACTTGTGGCAACCGAAAAAGGATTGTTCTAGGTTAGTGTGTGTCAATCAGACCTATACACATGAACCTAGGGTACATATTCTTGTACTGTAACGGTCCCCTACTGACATGTTACACATGGCATAATGATGGTTAGTGTAATTGAAGAAAAACCATTTCATGCCTAGGTGGCTAGCATTGCATACATGAAAGTACAAGGTAATACGGTGGATGAAGGTGGTGCATTCTATGGGCTTATATCATAAAATGGAATGTTGAATAGGATCATTTTTGTAATAGAACAAATTTAAAAACCTTGTTATGTAAATCATAAGGTGATGGATAACAAGTTTAAGGTTGGATGGGGATAGTTTTTTGGTACAATATAGAGACAAGACAATGCTTGAAGGTTTGACCTAGAATAGAAGCACCTTACTAAAACATCCACTATAGTTCTAATGAGAATAAATCTTCATTTAATACAATCACAGAATCACTACACGAAGAGGAACACATACTCTTATTAGTGTTGGTAGCAATATATGATAGTAAAACTAGAAGGTATCAGTGTGAAGTATGAGTAAGAGGGGAGTACCTGATGAGTTGATCATTGCACAAAAAAATCTTCATTAAAAGCTTGTTAGCATACATATCATTGAAATATAATTGTTATTATTTCTAACATATATTTGTAGAAAATTGTTACTTACTCCCTTTTCTAGTCAACCAAATGGAACATAGGATATGGAAAGAAGCTGTGTGATGCAATTTGAGAGAGCTTATGTTTATCATTCCCATTTATATTTTAACTTTTTGTTTTTTTGATATGTCCATCAATCTCAAGTAGAAACCGTTGTTTCTTGCTTAGCATGTAGAGTATTTGCTGGAGTGAGTTATTCTATATTCACATAACTACATCATATGCTACCATGCAAAAACAAGCATTGAGCTTTCATTATTCTTAAAAAGCTAAATTGATTGAGATAAGTCACTGAAACATAACTTGGACACAAATTAGCACTGCTTTGGGACTGTATCATTTGATATTTGCCACTACAGATAAAGCAC
>NC_025995.2:116093869-116122367 GCF_000442705.2 Elaeis guineensis
GATACAGGGGATCTGCATCACCTTGGCAGATAGTCCTTGAGCTTGGAAAGAAACTTTATGGTTCCCATATGATCACAATTCTCAATGTCGACGATAAGAAAATCTACATGATAGCTAACTAGTGACTTTTTGCTTATTATTAAGAAGTTGATATCATGACGGATGTAGCTTTCTGCTGCTTTTCCAAAATCATTTTTGCAGTTGTGCCTGCATATTCATAGTTCTCTGTTTATAAACAATGATGTGCTACGAGATGTCAAGGATTTGACTGCTTCGAGTTGTAGGCATGCTCGCATGTTTACATTACATTGAATGACATAAAGTGTTTCTTTCAACACTAGCTGTATTTCTTGTTAGGAAATATGTCCCAAAAATCAATCGTCAACCTGTTGACGGTTGAGCAATCTTATATTGTAATTGATTTGTTAATAAATAAAATATATTTTTGGTATTTTCATCACAAGTTTTCATCTTCTAATGAACTCCGTTGTTGTGATGAAATTCTTAGGATTATTTAGGTTCGATAAAGAGAGGATTTATCGATTAGTCCTTAAAACTGTTCACGATCAAATGATAGATTGTTAATAAGGACGACAGTTTCTATCGAGTATAGGTCACTGTAGGCCACATGGGTTGGTTGTCCTTTTAATCAAGGAGTGTGGAGACACTGGTATAGCATACAGGTGAGATATAAGGGTACATCGTTATTGAACGTGACCAACTCCAGAATATTCTGTTGTCGAGAATATCTCTGATAAGATATAGGTATAAGTGTCCCTTAGACTTGAGATCGCCTCAGTGGCTTGCAAGCAACTTACTGTGCTTTGGTACTGGACTAACTGAATTTCTAATTCAGTGACGGAAGGCTTCTGGGCACAGTCAAGTACTTGCGAAGTCAAAGTGTGATCAAGATGGGATTGACCACTCCAAGAGTTGGAGAAGAATGAGTCGCTGTATTTCAATTTAGCAAAATCTTGGTCAGGATAATCCATCAGATGGATTTGATATTTTGAAATACAATGTGAACAATCTGATCAGAGTTGACAGTTGAACTCTGAAGTGTCCTATGAGTATTTTGGTTAAGGGGATGAATTATATGAAAACTATATCCGCATGGGTTCTAAGGATGTTGTTCTACACATTCGACCTATCCGACCATCGGGTATCATTGCTAGATGGTCACTTCGATTGGTACAGGAATTTGTTCCTGTGCTACCGGCTTAGGTTTGGACCTATGAGATCACACACATTAGAGTTCATGATCCGATCGAATGGTTGATCAACGATTAAGAATCGTTCTAGGATTAAACGATCAATACGATTGACATTTAACCTAGTGCAAGTGTTGCAGGATGATCGATTAGCAATTCGATTGCTAATTTGCTTAATTTGATTAAACCAATGGGTTAAGATTAAGTCTAATTGAATATGATTTAATTAGATTTGGTTTGGGCTTGATTGGATTAAGTTCAATTGGTTTATTGGATAAGTCAAGTGTAAGGAAAAAACTAGTCCTAGTTCAATTAGGACTTGGGTCAACCTAATTTTTAATTCGATTAAAAATTAAATCAAATTTAAATCTAATTTAATCTGATTAAATTAGGTTCTTAATTGGGTTAAGACTTATTTTAATTGGATTGATTTGGTTTTGGTTTGATTTGGTTTGAGAAACCAAATTTGAACAAGTCATAGATTGAATCCTAGTAAGACTAGGATTCCACCTTGCGCTACCTTAGCCTCCCACGCCCACTCTCTCTTATTTTGTGCGACAAAACCTACTCTCCCAGGCCTTCACGCACGCCCAAAGCATTCCACTCTCTCTTACATAGTATGTGGTTGTAGACCAAGTCAAAGTAGAAATTAGTTTGGATTTCAAATTCTATGAGATAGAATTTTAGGAAACCAAAACTCTTTTCTTATGGCATTGATTTTATCCAAATTTTTTTTGAGATTTTCGTGGCTTTTATGGCACATATTGTGCATCCTTTGCTGATGGTCTATGGCAGAAAAAGGAGAGGGCGTCCAAGAGTTGGACACCCCTAGTCTTGTCCTGTGTAGATTTTTCTTGACTAGGTATTTGACCTAAACAAGGACTCTTCATATCTCATTATTTAAGATGAATTTTTTTTTGAAATTTTTGTGGATTACAGAGCATTGAGAGACCTTTGAGGCGTGTGAAAATCAGGGAAAAAGAGTGTTGGGCCATGGAGATATAATAGACACAAAACTAGGTGTCTAGGTTAGAGCAAAGAGAAGAAGAAGAGGGTCTTCTTCTAGGGTTGCTGAGTTCACCTCTTCCTTTCCTCCATCTGTGAGTTTTCTGAGAGTGTCTCACATCTAAAACTCCTACTTCTTATCTTTGGAAGAATCCAAATCAAGAAGGAGGTATCTGATCGACCATCGAAGAAGGATCAGCGCAGTACTAGCATACTGTGCTGATTTTCTGGATCAGGTTTTCTGATCGTGATTCGTGAGTTCGTGTGGATGACTCTTAGAGGCCGGACGCGTGTGCGGCTCGCAACATCATCCTCAAGCCCGGATCAGCAAAGTTAGAACGTCTAACTTGCAAGGTAATAGATCTGATCTATTATATTTTATATATATTAGATGTAGTATAGAAACATATTGATATGATCAACATATAGTTCTTGTTCTTTATATTTTAATTTCTGATTTAATGCAATGTAATAATCATGTAATAGGATCTTAGATCTAGAGATTTTCTGATTTTATAAGATAAATTTTGATTTATTTTAATCTTCCGCTGCCTGATCTTGAAAAAATTTCAAGATCTAATTCTGAAATTCTAGATCTGGTTTCTTCAATTGGTATCAGAGCCTACGTTATTTATTACATGATTATTTATACATGTTTAGATTATTTCTTAGATTAGATCTAATTTATAATCTGATTGTTAAATCTGAAATTAAAATTTTTAGATCAATCATGAACTGTAGGTTGTCCTGCTGTAAGGTTTACCCCTTACAGTGCAAAGGTTGTCCTGGTTCGTGTAGATCTATTTTTAATCATAAATTTATTAGATGTGATCTAGATTAAATTTATGATTTATTAGATTTAAAAGATATTTAAATCTAAAATGAAATCTCTTTGTTAATAATTTCCGCGCAAAGAACTATCATATATTTGTTTGAAAAATTTGTGCAGTTTAAAGTTGAAATTGTTTCAATTACATGAACCTGTTTAGATTAGATCTAAAGTAGTTTCATGCTTATTTCACTTACATTTTGATTATGAATCAAGCATGCAACTTGGTTGGTGGAATCATGTTGTAAAAATATTTTATAAATATGAAAATTATTTTTGAAAAGCCGAACCCCAACCCTCAGCCTAAAAGTTAATTGAGAATTAAGAAGTTGTTTGATTAGGTTCTAGGATTGTGAATTGAAGAACCTAAGACACAAACCATAACACATTGGATTAATGGGTTAGTGGGAATTGGGTCCATTAATTGGGTTAGACCTAAGGTTAGATTAAAGATGGACTTAATTAGAGAATTGACTAAATCTAATCAATTGTTGTCTTAGATTAGGTTAAAGATTCTCTAGATCAATTACAATAGTTGTAGTTGGTCAAGTCTATGTCTTTAAGTCTATGTCTCTAACGAGAATCAAATGGACTTGATTCTTGACTAAACGGTCTAGCACGAACTATTAGGTTGATCTAATCGAAACTAATTAAATCAGTTGATGTTTAAGGTAAACCAGACCGATGGTTTTTAATTGGTAATCCGCTTACCTGGCCACTTCTGATGGTGTCTAAGGTAAGTTTTGGCAGACCTTCCCATCGATCGAACTTATCTGGCCTCTTGGTGAAATTATATTTTGATCGGATCACTTGACTATTCGAGCTGACCCATGTCAGCTAGATAAATCAGTGTGACTGATTTAGGTGCTCCCAGATTAGCCCTTTTGATGGTCTCCCTTAAGCTGACTTGGTGAAGCTAGTGGGAGGATCATGATAAGCTGGTTCATCTGACCTCCTTTAAATCAATTAAATCCTCTAAAATTATTTGGTCCTTAAAATGAAATAGTTATGGTGATAACTAGATCATAGCCTTCCATTAAGTGGATGATAATGGGTCCATCAGTTGGATAATCATTGGAGGTCCAAAGGCCTGGTGCTTATCGACTGATGGAATTGTCATTCATAATATAATTTTTGGACTGCATCTTTCTAAATGGTGGTTAGGTTAGCCAACCAAAGTTGGGTCTAATCATTCATTGGCTAGATGGGCCAAGTATGGTCATGTTAATGGTTGGATCTAATTAGATCTTTTCAGTGGAGGCCAAAGTCTACTAATTAGGGACCGGGGCAAAATTAATATTACTAGAAATTGTTTAGAGAAACAATTGATTATGAACCTACCCTTAGATGTACATGGGTTGGCCAACCAAAGTTGGGCTTGTGTGCAGTCTAAGTAGATTCTAGTACCCACTAAGGAATTAGGGTAATTCCTCGAATTGGAGGTAGAGGCTATCAATTCGAATAAAATAGTGGGAGAAATCTTTTGATTAAAGTCCAAATCTTTAGGTTTAATGAATCAATTACTAATTAGGTTATGATTTTTCTTTGTGCAGATATGGCCACGTCTCTATTGCTCCGATCATTGTTGGACAATGAAAATTTGGTGGGATCCAACTTCGGTAGCTGGTACCGAAAGTTGAAGATAGTCCTGGAGCATGAATGGATCCTATATGTGATAACGGATCCTGCACTTGAGAAGTCAGCTGCCAATGCACGTGGAATAGTCAGAGACACTTACCAGAAGTGACTCAGTGATCGGACCACGGTGCGCTGCATCATGCTGGCTGTCATGAGCAACGAGTTCAGTCGCACATTTGAGACGGCTCAGCCAAAAGACATGCTTCAAATGTTGGAGGATGCCTTTGGCACACCCGATAATGCGGAGAGGCATAAGATTAGTGCCATCTTCAACGTCAAAATGCGGGATGGTGCCTCTGTCATTGATCATATATTGTACATGATCGAGCTGATGGAGCGTTTGAGCAAGCTCGGCTTTCCCTTGCATGAGCAGCTTGAGAAAGATGCAATACTGATGTCCAAGTCTTATCTCCCATTCCTCGCTTATTATAGAATGACAAAGCCTGA
This sequence comes from Elaeis guineensis, assembly GCF_000442705.2. Taxonomy (NCBI): domain Eukaryota; kingdom Viridiplantae; phylum Streptophyta; class Magnoliopsida; order Arecales; family Arecaceae; genus Elaeis; species Elaeis guineensis. The sequence continues at coordinate 116,099,000 of NC_025995.2, forward strand.
AGTAAACTACCACGGATTACTGGGATTGCTTCAGAACTTTGAGAAGGATCACTAACTCCACAAGGAGTCGGTGAACTTAGTGGGAGGTTCTTCTTCTGGTTCTCGATCCTTTGAGAAAGGAAAGAACAAGAAGAAGAAAGTGAAGAAGGTGCAAGTTCAGGCTGGGACATCAGTGCAGGGCCAGATCAGAAAGATCAAGCCCGATAAGAGTCAAGCTGAATGCTTTTTTTGCAAGAAGCGAGAGCACTGGAAGAGGAACTGTCCTCAGTATACTGCCTCCCTGGACCCGAACAGGCAGAGAAAGAAGCAAGCTGTTGCTGGGCAAGGTATTAATATGATAACTCCTTGCAATTTCACTATCTGTGATATAACTGACTGGGTATTAGATACTAGTAGTTTTTATCATATTTGCAATTCGTTGCAGGGGTTGCAGGTCAGTAGGAGATTCGAGCAAGACGAAAGGTTCCTGAACGTTGGAGATGGAAGATCAATTCCAGATCTAGCATTAGGAATCTTGAAACTTGTATTTGAGTCCCATACCGTTATTCTTAATGATTGTCATTTCTGTCCGAGTTTCTTTTTAAATATTATTTCTGTAGGTCTTTTGGTCAAAAATGATTATGAAATTTCAATAAAGAAACAAGTTTGTAATATCATTATGAATGGTGTTATTATTTTTCATGGACATTTGAACAATGGTGTGTATATGTTACACAACCTGTTAACGTAGTCTATTCTACAGGCAAGCATCCTAGATTAGATAGTGTATCAGATATCTACTTATAGCACTGTAGGCTAGGTCATATAAACAAGAACAGGATAAACAGGTTGACTCAAGAGAAAATTTTCGAAGTCAGTGATTGTGAATCACTTCCAATTTATGAGTCCTGTCTTCTTGGTAAAATGATCAGGTCACTTTTTACTGAAAAAAGTGAGAGAGCTACTGAGCTCTTGGGCCTAGTACATACTGATGTATGCGGGCCCATGAGCACAAGTGCTAGAGGTAGATATTTCTACTTCATCACTTTCACGGATGATCTATCCAGATATGGATATGTCTATCTAATGAAACATAAGTCGGATTCATTTGAAATGTTTAAACGATTCCGAAGTGAAGTAGAAAAACAAACTGGGAAGAGTATTAAAACTCTTCGGTCTGATCGAGGAGGAGAATACTTTTCTGGTGAGTTTCTCACATATCTAGGAGAGAATGGGATTCTCTCCCAATGGACTCCTCTAAGAATACCACAGCATAATGGTGTGTTTGAAAGGAGAAATCGGACTCTGTTAGACATGGTCCAATCCATGATGGATTTTGCCAGCTTGCCGATATCCTTCTGAGGATATGTATTCGAATCGGCCTGTTATCTGTTAAATAAGGTTCCAAGTAAGTCTGTAATTAAGACTCCATATGAGATATGGACAGGGCGTAAGCCAGCACTTTACACCTTAGGATCTGGGGGTGTTCGGTCTATGTCAAATGATTAGTTACAGATAAACTTGGACCTAGGTCTGATAAATGCACATTCATAGGGTATCCCAAAGAGATCAAAGGATATTTTTTCTATCATACTGATGAACAAAAGGTGTTCGTCAGTCTTATGGCAATCTTTTTAAAAAAGAAATTCCTTGGTGAAGGAACCGTTGCCTCTAAGATTGAACTTGATGAAGTTCAACGGATAGAAAGACCGACACCAGTAGCTGAACCTGAGTCGGATTTGATTAGATTAGATCCGGAGCCCAATGTACCTGCATCATTAAAGCGATCCGGTAGAGTACCGCATCAGTCGGACAGATACTACGATTTTTTGGTCCGGGACGGTGATCTCATCGAACTCGATGAGAACAATGAGGATCCGATCATCTATATGGATGCAATGCAGAGATCTGATTTTGAAAAATGGCTTGAAGCCATGAAATCCGAAATAGAGTTCATGAAGATCAATGATGTATGGACATTGGTTGACCCATCTGAAGGAATTAAACCCATTAGGTGTGTAAAGGGGTCTTCAAAAGGAAAATGGGTGCAGACGGAAAGGTGGAGACCTATAAAGTCCGTCTGGTTGTCAAAGGGTATCGTCAACATTATGGTATTGACTATAACGAGACGTTCTCTCCTGTGGCAATGCTCAAATCAATTCGGATAATGCTTGCAATAGCTATCCATCTGGATTATGAGATCTGGTAGATGGATGTAAAGACAGCTTTCCTGAATGGAGAGCTGACCAAAGAGATGTATATGATACAATTTGAGGGATTTACATCCACAGATGAGTCCAAGGTGTGCAAGCTTCAGAGATCCATTTATGGATTGAAGCAAGCTTCTCGAAGTTGGAACATACGTTTTGATAAGGTGATCAAAATGTATGGCTTCGTTAAGAACGGAGAAGAGCCCTGCATCTATAAATGGGCAAATGATCCAGTTATGGTATTCCTTGTCTTGTACGTGGATGATATTTTCTTAATCGGAAATGACATCCCCGCACTACAGGGAATAAAAGTTTGGTTGTCATCGTAGTTTTCCATGAAGGACTTGGATGAAGCATCTTACATCATAAGAATGAAGATCTATAGGGATAGATCTAAAAGGATGCTTGGATTGTCCCAGTCCACGTACATAGATAATGTATTGAAGAGGTTCAGCATAGAGAATTTCAAGAAGGACTATCTACCGATAGGCCATGAAATTTTTCTCTAAGAAGGATTGTCCGATAACTCCTGAAAAGAGAGAACGTATGAGTAGAGTCCCATATGCTTCAGTCATGGGATCTATCATGTACACCATGACATGTACAAGGTCAGATGTGGCATACTCACTAAGAGTAGTGAGTAGATACTAATATGATCTTGGAAAAAATCACTGGAAAGTGGTTAAAGCCATCCTTAAGTATTTGAGAAATACTAAGGACCAATGGTTGGTTTATGGCGAGTCAGATCTGAAATTTGTGGGGTTCACAGATTTCAGCTTTCAATCTGATCATGATGACAGCAGAAGCGTGTCGGGTTATATCTTTACTCTGAATGGTGGAGCCATTTGCTGGAAGAGTTTCAAGCAGCATACTGTGGCAGATTCTGTTTGTGAGGCAGAGTACATCGCAGCATCGGATGCCGTGAAGGAAGCTGTGTGGCTGAGAAAATTCATCATCGAGCTCGGAGTAGCATCCTCTCTCGATGGTCCGATTCTGCTCTACTGTGACAGCACTGGTGCCATTGCTCAGACGAAGGAACCCAAAGCACACCAGCGGACGAAGCACATTTTGCACCGCTTCCACCTGGTCCGGAAGATCGTGGATCGAGGTGACGTCGATCTTCAGAAGATCGATGGAAAGGAGAACCTGACCGACCCCTTCACTAAAGCCCTGACGATAAAAGAGTTCGATAACCATAAGTCGATGATGGGTATTAGATACTGTGCCGAGTGGCTTTAGGACAAGTTGGAGTTGTTGGAAAATATGTCTCAAAAGTCAATCGTCAATCTGTTGACAGTTGAGCAATCTTGTATTGTAATTGATTTGTTAATAAATAAAATATATTTTTGGCATTTTCATCATAAATTTTCATCTTCTAATGAACTCCGTTGTTGTAATGAAATCCTTACGACTATTTAGGTTCGATAAAGAGAGGATTTATCGATTAGTCTTTAAAATTGTTCACGACCAAATGATACGCTGTTAATAAGGACGACAGCTTCTATCGAGCATAGGTAGCTGTAGGTTATATGGGTTGGTTGTCCTCTTAACCAAAAAGTGTGGAGACACTAGTATGGCATACAGGTGAGATGTAAGGGTACATCGTCAGTGACGTGATCAACTCCAGAGTATTCTACTGTCGAGAATGTCTCTGATGGGATATAGATATAAGTGTCCCTTAGACTTGAGATCGCTTCAGTGACTTGCAAGCAACTCACTGTGCTTTGGTACTAGACTAACTGAATTTCTAATTCAGTGACGGAAGGCTTTTGGGCATAGTCAAGTGCTTGCGAAATCGGAGTATGATCAAGATGGGATTGACCACCCTAAGAGTTGGAGAAGAATGAGTCGCTGTATTTCAATTTAGCAAAATCTTGACCAGGGTAATCTATCAGATGGATTTGATATTTTGAAATACAATGTGGACAACCTGATCAGAGTTGACAGTTGAACTCTGAGGTGTCCTATGAGCATTTTGGTCAAGGGGATGAATTATATGAAAACTATATCCGCATGAGTTCTAAGGATGTTCTACACATTCGACCTATCCGACCGTCGGGTACCATTGCTAGATGGTCACTTCGATTGGTACAGAAATTTGTTCCTGTGCTACCAGCTTAGATTCGGACCTATGAGGTCACACACATTAGAGTTCACGATCCGATTGGATGGTTGATCAACGATTAAGAATCGTTCTAGGGTTAAACAATCAATACGATTGACATTTAACCTAGTGCAAGTGTTGCAGGAGGATCGATTAGCAATTCGATTACTAATTGGCTTAATTTGATTACGTTAATAGGCTGAGATTAAGTCTAATTGAATATGATTTAATTGGATTTGGTTTGGGCTTGATTAGATCAAGTCCAATTGGTTTATTGGATAAGGCAAGTACAAGAAAAAAATTAGTCTTAGTTCAATTAGGACTTAGGTCAACCTAATTTCTAATTCGATTAGAAAATTAAATTAGATTTAAATCTAATTTAATCTGATTAAATTAGGTTCTTAATTGGGTTAAGACTTATTTTAATTGGGTTGATTTGATTTTGGTTTGATTTGGTTTGAGAAACCAAATTTGAACAAGTCATAGATTGAATTCTAGTAAGACTAGGATTCCACATTGCGCCACCTGAGCACCCCACTCTCTTTTATTTTGTGCGACAAAACCTACTCTCCCAGGTCTTCATGTACGCCCAAAGCATTTCACTCTTTCTCTCTTACATGGTATGTGGTTGTGGACCAAGTCAAAGTAGGAATTAGTTTGGATTTCAAATTCTATGAGATAGAATTTTAGGAAATCAAAACTCTTTCTTTATGGCATTGATTTTACCCAGATTTTTTCTGAGATTTTCGTGGCTTTTATGGCACATATTGTGCACCTTTTGCTGGTGGTCCATGGCAGAAAAAGGAGGGGGCGCCCAAGAGTTGGGCACCCCTGGTCTTGCCTTGTTTGGATTTTTCTTGACTAGGTATTTGACCTAGACAAGGACTCTTCATATCTCATTATTTAAGATGAATATTTTTTTGAAATTTTCGTGAATTACAGAGCATTGAGAGACCTTTGGGGCATGTAAAAATCAGGAAAAAAGAGTGTTGGGGCGTGGAGATATAATGATACAAAACTAGGTGTCTAGGTTAGAGCAAAGAGAAGAAGAAGAGGGTCTTCTTCTAGGGTTGCTGAGTTCACCTCTTCTCTTCCTCCATTTGTGAGTTTTCTGAGAGTGTCTCAAATTTAAAACTCCTACTTTTCATCTTTCGAAGAGTCCAAATCAAAAAGAAGGAGGCATCTGATCGACCATCGAAGAAGGATCAGCGCAGTACTAACATACTATGCTGATTTCTTGGATCAGGATTTCTGATCGTGATTCGTGGGCTCGTGTGGACGATTCCTAAAGGCCGGATGCGTGTGCGGCTCACAACATCATCCTCAAGCCCGGATCAGCAAAGTTAGAACGTCTAACTTGCAAGGTAATAGATCTGATCTATTATATTTTACATACATTAGATGTAGTATAGAAACATGTTGATATGATCAACAAGTAGTTCTTGCTCTTTATATTTTAATTTCTGATTTAATGCAATGTAATAATCATGTAATAGAATCTTAGATCTAGGGATTCTCTGGTTTTATAAGATAAATTTTGATTTATTTTAGTCTTCCGCTGTCTGATCTTGAAAAAATTTTAAGATCTAACCCTGAAATCCTAGATCTGATTCTTTCATTTCTCCACTCCGAAGAAGAGCTTGAGTTTAACAGAAGAGCAAAGTTTGGTCCTTCTTCATCAGCACCTAAGTTACTCTTTTAAAAAAAAAAAAAAAAATTCTGGAATCATCATTATAGCCATGTAGTCAAGAAAGATGCTGTACACCTGCCTGGACCTCATGATCATAGAAGGATGTTTAAATCAGAACTAGGCTACTTAAGGCAGGACATTTGAAGGAAGTGGTCATTTCCTTTCCTGTAAATTTGGCACGTAGAATGCTCATATGTTATTATATTTTAGTGATCCTGAGTTGTAAATTTTCAAAAATGTCAATGTGCGGTTACACTGACTTGTATTTTATTGAGGCCAACTGCTAAGTATATGTTCTGAATGGATCACAGATGTGCGTTCATGAGTTATGAAGAATTTCTCCTCATTTAAAGTTCTTACTGCCTTGAAAAGTTTGTTTTCTTTTAATCCAGTGCATTTTTTTCGGTGATCGTACACCATGCTTGCTAATGAATGATGACTGGTTATCTGTTTAGGTGATGCGTCCTCATCATGGGGCTGAGTTTGCTATGACTGAGCTGAACTCAATCCAATGGAAATTTAATAATACACCTCAGGTAAGACTGGAAATCCTGTATTATTTGATTTTTCCAACATATGCCTTTCCTTTATTATTGTATATTGATTCCTCTTTTATTGCTGTAGCCTTAAAATTGTGTTTGCAGGCTTTTTTTTTTGTTTTCTTTGCAACTTCTTACTTAAAATAGACTGTCTCATTTGTTGATTTTTCATAGCTTTTCAAGTCAACAATATTTGAAGTCCCTGCAGCAGTTGAGTTTGTAGTTTGAGCTCTTTCTCACGGGATTATGTGTTGGAGAGAACTTAGGAAAACTAAAGCTAATGAAGAACAGTGACAATGCAAATGAAGAAAAAAGACTAAAATAAGGCTACGTGACCCTACTCCTTCTGTATCTTGTCTACTTATTATAATCATCTTTTATTGATGGGCACCAGATATATTTTAATTAAATTAAGTGAATATGCAAACAATGACAAGATGTTGGCATGATGACATGTATGCTCCTCTTATTATCATAAAATATGGTATCTATGTCTTATCTATAATGAGTAAAGATTTCTACGTTAACATTAGTCTCTTTACTGTGCTTCTAGATTCTTGTGCCAATAGCCAATGGCTCAGAGGAAATGGAGGCTGTTATGATCATTGACATTTTACGCAGAGCAAAAGCTAATGTCATAGTGGCATCAGTTGAAGATAAGCTGGAAATTGTGGCATCCAGGAAAGTGAAACTAGTAGCTGATATGCTGTTGGATGAGGCTGTTAAGCTGCAATACGATTTAATTGTTCTTCCTGTAAGTTGTGCCAGTCAACTGAACCATCACCTTGTTGTGCATCTGCCTGTAAACTGTCTCATGCCCGTTTATTTGTTTACAGGGTGGACTTGGTGGTGCCCAAGCATTTTCTAGTTCTGAGAAGCTTGTTGATTTACTCAAAAAGCAGGCAGAATCTAAAAAACTGTATGGGGCAATATGTGCCTCTCCAGCTATGGTCCTTGAGCCCTATGGCTTGCTTAAAGTATGATTGCCATGTCACCTCTCTCTCTCCCTCCCTCCCCACAAAAGCTATCGCAAAATAGAAGGATAATCTTTTAACGTTGGCACGTTTCCTGTAGGGGAAGAAGGCAACAGCATATCCAGCGATGTGCAACAAACTTTCAGATCAAAGCGAATGCGAGAACAGGGTTGTGGTTGATGGGAACTTGATCACGAGCAGAGGCCCAGGGACTTCCATGGAGTTTGCACTGGCCATTGTTGAAAAGCTATTTGGTCGACAGAACGCACTAAACCTTGCAAAGACTCTGGTTTTCATTTGAACGCGCTGAACCTTGTAGAGACTCTGGTTTTCATGTGAACGCGCTGCACCTTGCAAGGAGAAATCTGTGACTGGACTGTGATGTAGTTCCTATGTTTTGAGGGAGCATTACTATCTTGGCTTTATGTATAAAGCTTGAGAATTGGGATAATGCTGTTTGAAGTGCTGGTATCTGCTGCAGTTTGATTGCCGCATGTCAAATATATCCTTTTAATCGCCCGTTTGGTGTGTTGGGTTGTGGGTAGTACTACTATCTTGGCTTATGTATAAAGACAGACTTGAGTTAATGTTGTTCGTGCTGCAGTTTGATTGTAGCATGTCATGTATATTTTTTTGATCGTCGGTTTGGTACGTTGGTTTGTTGGAGGTAGAACTCGTTGCTTGGTATGATGGGCCTGAAAAAGGGCTTGTATTTTGAAAGCTAGGTCCAGATTGAACATTATCGCAACAAATTAGGAAAAGGGCTGGTAAGGGGTTTACTAGAAAAATAAAATAATGTCATGAGGAACGGTTCATTCCGGATCGGGTTCTGTTCAGTATTTCCTGGCGGTGACGGTAAAGTGCTATGGTGTTTAAAGTTTCTTCACTTTTTATTTTCTTGTGAGATTTAGTTCCATTTTGGCCGAGGATCAAGAGATTAACTTAAATGATTCCAAAACAAAGATGAAGAAAGTTTTAGGGAGGTTCGCCATTGAGCGGTTGTGAGCGTTATATCTTGTTTTTTGTGGGCGTGGATGGTGCAGAAAGGACCAAGGCAATCGATATGGGTATCGCACAGGATCACCGAGGAAGAGGTGGAGAGGCTCCAACGTTATTTCACCAAAAGTCCTTAGAGTCTTCGGAGGAGAAAATGGCAGATCCTCAGAGGGAATGGGAGAATGCCGCTATTTTTATGCAGAGCCTCGGCTGGTGAGTGCCGTTGGACTAGGTGGCGACGGAGTTGAAGGAGAAATGCAAGTTGGATTATGAACCGGAGTCCTTTGCTACAGTGGAAGATCACTATCTTCTCTAATTTTGGACAACGGTTGATTGTGAAATGGCACTAAAGAGAGGCTTGTGGATTTTTACCGGCCAGTTTCTTGCTATGAAGCCTTGGATGCTAGATCTGAACACTATTTACCGAAAGGTGGTTTGGCTTAGACTCCCTGGCTTATTCATCGAGTATCGAAAGCAGGAGAAGATTTTGGGTGTGGTGGCAGAGGCCGAAGAGCCACCATCCGTGAATGACTTCACGGACCAACTTTAAAAAATGGGGTACGCCACAATCCGAATAGCCATTGATGCCGACGAACCTCTGAAGCTAGATGTCCTGATCTGGAGAGCGAAGGAAATCTTCTAGTAGCCATTTGTCTTCGAGAATATCTCCATCGTATGCTATCTCTGCGGTCCATTGGGCCATTCCGATGATGCATGCTACTTTCCATGAGCGGAACCAAGCTCAGAAGAGAGTGACTGTCCTCTTCAACCCAAGAATTTTATGGAGTTCGGAGGCCGAGGGAAGAAACTGAAGGTGACACCGATGATGATGGAGAAAGGGGTGGTGCTATCGGTGGATGATCTCAAGAACGTCACGTGGGTGACTTGCAGCCACCCTTGGCTAGGGCTGTGGATTGTAACCGCCTGGATCCAGCAACCAAGGGCACCGAGGGTGGGACTGAAGTCGACGAAGAGGTCGAGTCACATCCGAAGGTGGCTAGCCCTCACTTGTCCTCATCCCGATCAAGTTCACTAAGGGGCACCCCAGACTCGGCCAACTCATTACCTGACTTGGATAGGAGGTAGAAGTCGATGAAGGTGGCTTGACGCCAATCTCCGAATAAGGGCTCAATGAGTGGAGAACTTGGGCAAGCAAGCTCGGTTAACTCAAAAAGGGCAAGTGGGCCTTTTTGTGCACTTATGGACCTCGGTCCAGTGGATGGGGATAGGGGTCTGGGCTAGGATGATCGGCTAAGTCCACAGGACTCTGCTATGACTGAGGCAGGCGCGGCGAAATTGAAGTGGGCTCGAAGCCCATCCAAGCAGATGGGCCATTCTGATGGAAATCTGTCAGTTACATTCATGGTTGTCTGACTCGCTCGTAGGCCAATATCGGATCAGAGAAGGAGCTTTCAGCTAATGTACTCAGGGATGGTCCTCGTTGGGGCCCCGCACTGCCGGAGGGAGGAGATTGTCAGATGGGAGGTGCCGGCTGGATAGAAGAGAAGATGCCTTCCCCGATTTCTGAGGCCCCTTCTCCTTTGTGCCAGTCAGAGATCTCGAGTGGCTCGATGCTTTGCCGCCCAATGGAGGGAGGCCCTTCAGCCATTGTTGACTCTGACAAGCTGCTAAAAGTGGCACGATTTGGAAGCAGGCGGTGAAGAGGGTGCCCCTGCAACCCATGTGACCAGGATCCTGGTGAAGAGAATGGGGGAAGGTGAGGATGGGATGGGCCTTAAGGCACCCGCAGGCCATGCTGCTGTTATAGCCAAACTGAAGACAATCTTAATAGGGGGGAGCAGGATTCTAGGGCTACGGAGCCAAACGAGCCTGTCGAAGCCAAGGAGGATTGCACCAAGGACAAGGGTGCCCAGAGTATTCATCAATGATGTTCTTATGAAGATCTTAATGTGGAATGCCTGAGGGGTGGGTAAGCCGTCATTTGCATCTACCTTTAGAATGATGGTGCAATAGCACAACTTGGATTTATGCATCCTCTTGGAGACTCGGCTCTTAGGGGAGGGCCTCGTCAGAGCTAGATGCAAACTACTGACAAATTAGGGATTTTATGTTATTGAGTCCCGTGGGCTTGAGGGAGGAATTATTGTGCTCTGAAGAGAAAGTTTGGCCAATATTGATGTGTTTCATAATTGCATCCAGCATATAGTCATCGTGATTTTTGAAAGTAATGAACCTACTTGGCTCTTCCCGAGTATCCGTGCCAACACTAAATACAGAGAAAAATGGCTGGTGTGGAATGAAGTGGCGAGATTGGTGGATCAGGATCTTCCCTCCCTAGTGATGAGGGATTTCAACTGCATTGATACTATTGGAAAGAAGAGAGAGGAAGACCCTTCATTGATAGTATTGAGTCACGAGAGTTCCATGACTTTCTTTGAAATACTAGGCTAGTGGATTTGAGGTTCTCTGGGCTAGGTTCACTGATTACAACAACAGACAGGGAGCAGCGAGGGTCTGCACATTGACAAGGCCTTCTCCATAGCTAGCTGGATCTAAGTGTTCTTGAGCCATCACATGTACCATCTCTCTAAGATTGCATCGGATCATAGCCTGATGCTTATTGTATAGACAATGGGCTCTCTTACCAGAGTTCGTTCTGATTTGAGAAATTTTGTCTCTCTTACCCGCATTCTTGGGATGTTGTGAGGGAGGTTTGCAAGATGTTTGTTCGGAGAAATGCGATGTATTAGGTCACCCACAGACTCGAGCTGATTAGGCATAGACTCCAGAAGTAGAATCGAGTGGAGGTTGGTGATATTTTCAGGAGGTTGAAGGATACTAAGGCTGCCATCTCCAAGCTCTAGTGGAGAGAGGATCAGGAGGGAGGACTAGCTGAGGAAGACTTGGCATAGCTCCAAAGCAAGTTGATCTTGCATCACTCTCTATTGCACCAGTAAGAGACCCTTTGGAGGCAGAAGTCTAGAATCTAGTGAATTGGGGAAGGAGATAGGAATACAAGGTTCTTCCACCAATTGACCGTCATCAGGTGACAAAGAAACTAGATCCATGTGTTGCACGATGAGACGGGCGCCTAGATTGAGGATGAGAAGATTCAATAGGAGATTCTCCACTGCTTCCAAAGAGCGATGGACTGATCAGCTGAGTGGAGGTGAGCCTTATACTATTCTTTCTCCGACTTGCAGGGTCTCGACCCAAAAGAATGATGTTTTGACAAGTTCAATCTTAATGAAAGAGGTCCGAAGGACAATTTGCTCCATGATAGAGGATAAGGCACCTGGTCTGAATGATTTTTCACTTCTCTCTTTTAGATGATATTGGGTAATCATCTGGGAGGAAGTGACTAAGGCTGTCCAGCTTTTCTTTGCCTGAAGCATAGAAGGAGACATTTATTGTGCTGATCCCCAAAAGACAAGATGCTTCTGAGCCGAGTCACTTTAGGCCCATAAGCTTATGTACTATTCTGTACAACATTGTGCAAAGATCATGGTCGGGAGGTTGAAGCCTATCCTTCCTCGATTGATTAGTGCTGAGCAGGGAGCCTTTATTGGTGGCTGCAGTATTTTGGACAACATGTTGATCGTGCGGAGTTTTGGCATGATCTCTAGAGAGCTCTAGCCCAGTGATGTCTTTTGGCCATCAAGTTTGACATGGAGAGAAAGCATACGATCGCATGGGCTATAGTTCCTTAGCTATACTTGGAGAGCTTTGGCTTTTACCCATGCTGGATTAGATGGATCATGAGCTGTGTGGGCTCTCCATCCCTTGCCATCTTGATCAACCATATCTTGATGGCGTACTTTCATTCTATAGTATATTTGTACCAAGATTGTCCTCTATCTCTATATCTTTTTATCCTTTATGATGATGCTCTATTTAGAGCCTTGCAAGGTGTCACCTTGGAATAGGACTTGGATCCTTATGTTCCTGCCCAAGATTCTAGATCCATATCACATCTTTTGTTTGTAAATGATTATCTTTTAGTAGGCTGGGTGTCTGCCCCGAATGCTGGCTCCTTCAAGAGGATTCTAGAGACATTACTCTGCTTCGGTGCAGAAGGTGAACCTACTTAAATTAATCTTATATTTCAACCCGAAGACCAAGACCCAACTGAGACAGGCTATTAGAGAGCGGCTGGGGATCGCTGAGCGGACGGGAGCTTATTATTATTTAGGAGTGCCCATCATGGGGCAGAGACCCCGAAGAGCAGATTGCTTCAGGATTAGGTGTTGATCTAGGGGTGTCTGGAGGATTGGCAGGTCAGATGCTTATCTATGATGGACAGGATAACCTTAGTTCAATTAGTGCTCAGCTCGTTCCCAGTCTACTTGATGTCCAACACCATCATTTTGAAAGTAGTGATGGCAAAGATTAAGCAGCAGTTAAAGTACTTCCTATGGAGATTTCATTAGGGGGTGGTAGAGTTTATCCTCTAGCATGGGGTGTGGTCTGTCAATTGATTGGTGAGAGAGGTTTGGATATTCAGTCCCTTGTGGCAAGACGTGAGGTCCCTATCGCTTACCATAGGGCCAGACTACTGCTTCCATCAAATTCCATTTGGAGTGAGATGATTCGAGCCAAATATGACTCCTATATCGTTGGTATTGTCACTCAGGTTGGCCGGAGGGACTCCTTCATGTGAAAGAAGATCTGTCTATGGGCTCAGATGGTTCTTGACTGTATCAAGTGAGTCGTGGGAGATGGATGGGATATTGACCTTATTTGTGACCCTTGAATTACAGATGAGCCGATGATCCATTGGCCGACCTACATCAGTATGGAGACCACCGATTCGATGCAGATAGCGGATCTCCTCTAGTCGAAGGGGGGTGGCTGACGTGTTGATGTGATTTCCCAACAATTCAGGCCAGCCTTAGTGGAGAGAGTATTGGCCACGGTTGTTCCCATCTTCTGTGATCCAGATGTCAGAATTTGGAGCTCTACTTGCATATCGAGGGCAGTGATGAGAGACCTCTAGGAGATGTTCAGAGGGGAGATAGATAGGAGGATGGATGGAGCATAGATTTGGAGGCTTCGTGTCCATCCGAGAGTTTGTCTCTTCCTATGGAAGGTGGCCTACCGCTGACTACCAACCAGGACGGTGCTGTGTGCTAGGGCTATGGACATCTCTCTTTCCTGTCCAAGCAGGTGTAGTGAGGATGAGATGGTGGACCATGTTTTGTTCCTTTGTCCTAGGCTCGACATGTTTGGATGTTGGCGGGGCTTTCTCTGATGGCGAGTGCTTCTATGGAGCCAACTCAGCTTTTTCTGGAGGAGCTTCAATAGAGCTTGCAAAATTATTCTTCTAGAGGTTTAGAGGTTAGGACGACTTATATTGTTTATCACATTTGGCTTATCAGGAATAGAAAAATGTTTGAGATGTCTTGGCAGTCGGCGAGATTCATCTTGGAGCGCACACTAGTACAGGCCAGGAAGATTATGGATGTACTGTCAGTTGGTTTGACCTCAATTGCTTGGGACACCTCAGATTCCTTGACCGCGCAGGAGGTGACCTATGTAGTATTAGTTTATCATTTGGGAGCCCTCATCCCCGAGCTTTCTTAAGGTCAACTTTAATGATAGTGTGAGAGGTTCTAGAGATACTATGGATTTTGTCATCGACAATCCTAACTCCAAACTTGTGGCTGCTAGCGGGTGTCACCTTCTTGATTGTACTGAAGTACAGTAGAGCTGCAGGTGGCTTGGGTGGATATATCTTTCGTAAGGTTGCGACAACAGATGGAGAGGCTAATTGTGGTGGGTGATTCAGCTACGATCATCAGTTGGTTGCGAAAGTAGTCGAGGGTTGAGACTGCTCACCCTCTCCTTAGCAATATCTTATGCCTTATACAGGGCTGCTCTTCGATCGAGATCAAACATATTTACCATGAGACCAACAGTGTGGCTGATTGGGTGGCCTCTTTTGTGGCTGAGTACTTTGAAAGAGCTGTATAAACTGAGATGGCTAAGGTGTCACAGGTATTTTAGGATATTCTTCTTTCTGATCTTTTTGGTTGTGTTCATATCGATAGTGTATGAGCTCTGTCTTACCAAAAAAAAAAAAGAGAGATTGACTTACAACTTTACCTCCCAAAAACCATTTGAGGGTTAGCCAATTTGTAGTGTGGTGCTTGAGGTTTGTAGTGACCGGTAAAGCTCGAGACAACTCGGATGTGAGCTGCACAATCTAGTGATATTGGTGAGAATGAAGCTGGAGATAAACACACTTGATGTGATGACGCGGTCGAAGTTACATAAATGGCGAAGATTGATTTATAAATTTAATGGGTTGTCGATGAAGTTAAGAGATTGTCTTCACTTCAGAGGATCATATTGCAAGGTTTGAGTTGATTTCAAGTAATGTCACTCAGGTTGGCCGGAGGGATCCTTCATGTGAAAGAAGATCTGTCTATGGGCTCAGATGGTTCTTAACTATATCAAGTGAGTCATGGGAGATGGGTGGAATATTGACCTTATTTGTGACCCTTGAATTACAGATAAGCTGATGATCCATTGGCCGACCTACATCAGTATGGAGACCACCGATTCGATGCAGATAGCGGATCTCCTCTAGTCGAAGGGGGGTGGCTGACGTGTTGATGTGATTTCCCAACAATTCAGGCCAGCCTTAGTGGAGAGAGTATTGGCCATAAGTCTTCATCTTCTAATGAACTCCATTGTTATGATGAAGTCCTTAGGGCTATTTAAATTCGATAAAGAGAGGATTTATCTATTAGTCCTTAAAACTGTTCAACCAGGATGGTGCTGTGTGCTAGGGGTATGGACATCTCTCTTTCCTGTCCGAGCAGATGTAGTGAGGATGAGATGGTGGACCATATTTTGTTCCTTTGTCCTAGGCTCGACATGTTTGGATGTTGGCGGGGCTTTCTCTGATGGTGAGTGCTTCTATGGAGCCAGCTCAGCTTTTTCTGGAGGAGCTTCAATAGAGCTTGCAAAATTATTTTTCTAGAGGTTTAGAGGTTAGGACGACATATATTGTTTATCACATTTGGCTTATCAAGAATAGGAAAACGTTTGAAATGTCTTGGCAGTCGGCGAGATTCATCTTGGAGCGCACACTAGTACAGGCCAAGGAGATTATGGATGTACTGTCAGTTGGTTTGACCTCAATTGCTTGGGACACCTCAGATTCCTTGACCGCGCAGGAGGTGACCTATGCAGTATTAGTTTATCATTTGGGAGCCCTCATCCCCGAGCTTTCTTAAGGTCAACTTTAATGACAGTGTGAGAGGTTCTAGAGATGCTACGGACTTTGTCATCGACAATCCTAACTCCAAACTTGTGGCTACCAGCGGGTGTCACCTTCTTGATTGTACTGAAGTACAGTAGAGCTGCAGGTGGCTTGGGTGGATATATCCTTCGTAAGGTTGCGACAATGGATGGAGAGGCTAGTTGTGGTGGGTGATTCAGCTACGATCATCAGTTGGTTGCGAAAGTAGTCGAGGGTTGAGACTGCTCACCCTCTCCTTAGCAATATCTTGTGCCTTATACAGGACTGCTCTTCAATCAAGATCAAACACATTTATCATGGGACCAACAGTGTGGCTGATTGGGTGGTCTCTTTTGTAGCTGAGTACTTTGAAAGAGCTATATAGACTGAGATAGCTAAGGTGTCACAGGTATTTTAGGATATTCTTCTTTCTGATCTTTTTGGTTGTGTTCATATCGATAGTGTATGAGCTCTGTCTTACCAAAAAAAAAAAAGAGAGATTGACTTACAACTTTACCTCCCAAAAACCATTTGAGGGTTAGCCAATCTGTAGTGTGGTGCTTGAGGTTTGCAGTGATCGGTAAAGCTCGAGACAACTCGGATGTAAGCTGCACAATCTAGTGATATTGGTGAGAATGAAGCTGGAGATAAACACACTTGATGTGATGAGGCGGTCGAAGTTATATAAATGGCGAAGATTGAGTTATAAATTTAATGGGTTGTCGATGAAGTTAAGAGATTGTCTTCACTTCAGAGGATCATATTGCAAGGTTTGAGTTGATTTCAAGTAATGTTAATGTAGCCGAGCTTCCTGCTCGGCTGACATGGAAATTCCAGTTCTCTACTAAAGGGGTTTTTCTTGGCTAATTATCCAGTTTGAAGAGTTAACATAATGCTTTTACTCGGAGAGGGGCTAATGCAGCTGGTGATTGCCTTGCAACATGGGGCAAAAACAATAAACAGTAAGGGTGTGGAAAGAGATTCTCCCACAAGAGTTAAGCTTTTGTCATGTGGGACCTTTCCAGTTTTATATTTCGAAATGAATGACTGAAGGGCTTGTTTGACTGCATTAGCGTGGTCGGCTCAACCTATGGTGTCTGAGGGATTATCGGACGATGGAAGGGCCTGCTGTACTGTCCCACCTTTGCTACCTAACCTTTAGAGCCCAGGCAACAAGAGTGGAGCCTTACATATTCCGGGCCTGTCTCATCATGAAAGCTATCAGCCGCAGTTGTCAATCGAAATGAACTGTTGTTGACGCGCTGTGACATGCGCTGTGCCCCAAGTTGCCGTGATCGAGAAAGCATGGCTTACAAGTCATAATCTGATCATTTCTGCAATTGCTTTAACGGGCAGATCCTAAATAACTTTTGTTCCAAAGAATCAATAAAGAAATTAGTCTCATCTGCTGGTTTATCTAATCAAAATATGAAAGTGAGAACCAAAAGCTGTCGGACGCCTTAAAAGTTACATTATAATGTTATCTACAGTGATTATGACGCAAATTCTCCATGAGTATCAAAAAATGTACGTTCAAATACTTTATAATTTGCGAATGAAGAGAGACACAACTTTTGGAGGGTTCTCAAAAGTTGTGATCATGCATGACGCAACTTTTGAGCGAAGAATTCTCAAAAACGAACAATTGCAAAGCCTGGGAAGGCGAATAAAATCTCTCCATGCTTGTCAACTGCAACGACAAAGTCCCGGACCCAGCAGCCGCAGGTGAGATAGGCATTGAACTTATGGGCTTAAGAATGGATTCCTTGCTATTTTAAAATTTTGCACTTCTTATTGGCGAATACTCGTCAAACATTTCTGAGAGCTGCATAGTGCATCTCGCTTGGACGTGACGCAGAAATGCGTATTTTAATATATATCTATATTTATATCAAACGCTCATATAAAATTATTGTTGGCAAGGGTCTCAGCGAGCTACAACAGCTCGCCCGTCTGACTGCCAAATATGTATAAAAATATTTTTTTGTTTGATACTATCTTAGGGAAGGTAAAACGTCTATGATTGATCCTGTACTTGAGAAACCCAGAGGGATGAAAACCACCCAAGCAGCAGGACCAGAGGCCCCTGGGATGAAAGATGCAACTCCCAGCCGAAAGAGCCTCATGGTGGAAATCCACCCATGAAATTTTTCCCAAATGACTTCAAAAACTTGTGGCTCTCGAAGAGCCGGATGGATTTATCTCACTCTATAGCTACGCCATCACATATCTATGTCCTTCTTAACTGTTGGTCCCTCCCTAGAATTATCTACTATTTAAACAAAGCCATCTTTTTCTTTCCTATAAAATAAGCTAATGCTGTCACCTTTTCACATTTTTCAACAATTCTCAACTTGAAAACCGCCCCTCCCACCGAATAAAAAGCGGGTTGCTTGTGTAAGATCACACGCAATGCCCTCTTACCTAGAATAATAAAATTGCCTGCCGAGGTCACTTACAAAATTTTCATTTCAAAATGTAGAGAAATGTGGATGGAGTTCCTACTCCATATAAGGCACTGTACTTTTTTTTTAAGAGATAAGGAGACTCTCTAAAACAAAATAAAAAAAAAAAGAGATAAGCAGACTCAATTATTGAGGCTGATCTACGTGCCAAACACCCACTTGCCATTAGTAAAATTAATATGTGATTAAATTAAAAGCTCTACGTGGGCAGGGCTCACCGTTGGTCTTCTGTGCATACATGTGTGTGTGTGTGTAAAAAAATGTTCTTCGTCCGTCGCAGCGGCGCTGGTACAATTAGTATCGAATTCCACTCAGAAATGCTTCACAATCCCACTCAAAGTTCCGCTTACCGCATCTTACGTGTCCGCCACGTGTCGACTTCCACCATCTGTGATATGCTGCTTGATTCCCCCTCCTTTCGCCACGTTTCTACTCTCATTTATTTATGACCTTCTAGGTTCGGTAGGTTTCCCCATTCGTACAAACGGCGCGATTTAATTGCCCCCCACCCACTCTCCTGTTTACGAGCCCTTCTTCCTCACCTTCGCTGGCCGGAAAGCGACGAAAAATCTGGGGACCGCTATCCAGCTCAGCAACCAATGTTTTTTTCCCCGGCCCTTCCACCTAAATTACCAAAACACACTCATCTTTCATCAGGACGGTCGAAGTGAGTAAATTTGTTAAACAACTAGAGGTAACTTGGTAATTTGGGATCGATGGGTGGCATCAAAGCCACGGAAGTGGAACGCATTGTAAGTTGATTGTAGACGACGTTTAGTAATCCAAATGGAGTCATCATGATGAATTAAAATCATAGGCGGTCGGATTCTAATTTTCAATGATAATTTTATAATTAAAAATTTTAAATTTTTATAAATAATTTATTTAATATTTTATGAGAATTCAAAATTACTGGCATAACGAAACTATCCTTGATATATTTTATCAAATATATTTATTAATTATAATAAAATATTAATATATTTATTAATATAATAATTATTAATATATTTGATAAAAATATATTTAATAGTCCTATAAATTATTAATGATATAAAGATATATCGATTGTTATTATAAAATTAATATTTTTATGGTACTTATAAGATATTATTTTTAATACTATATTTATTTTGATTAGAAAAATAGAACAAATAGATTAATATATTAAATAATTTTATTATATAAATATAAAGTGCAATAACATATTTCTATTATAATTTAAATTTATCAATGAATGATAATATTATAATATAATATATATCATAAATATGATATATAATATTAGTAAATATAATTTTATATATAATATTGATAATATATTAACAACATATTGATATGTCAATTTTTTCTGTTAAAATTAAAAATATATTTTTTTTTAAATTTCAATATAAGATTACTATCTAAAGATCATTTTGTATTTGCAATCTTAAAGACAGATATTGTATCAATAGAGTAGATGATGACTTAAAAAATAAAAATAATTTGAGATTATTATTATATAAAATTTTAAAAATATAATTAAATATAATAATCTAATCATTTTTATTGATATTGTTGGGGAATACCGAC
This sequence comes from Elaeis guineensis, assembly GCF_000442705.2. Lineage (NCBI taxonomy): Eukaryota > Viridiplantae > Streptophyta > Magnoliopsida > Arecales > Arecaceae > Elaeis > Elaeis guineensis. The sequence continues at coordinate 116,118,739 of NC_025995.2, forward strand.
CGACCCCACTCACGCCGACTCATCGTCGGGCCTACATGATCGACCGACCAACGGTTGCCGATACCGGTCGCCCGACTCTGCAGTTACCGACCGACCGACGGCTGCCGATACCGACCGACCGAGGATGCGTCGGTCGGGCGGACCTTTTCCTCTCTCCCGACCGACTGCATTATGGAGTTCGATGCCCGACTCCTGCAACGTGCCCGACTGACTGTCGGAGGGGCCCCAAATTTTCACCCGACGCCTCTCAACTGGCCGCCGACCTATGATCGGTCGGCCCCTCCAGACGCCGTACAACTGTCAGGAACTGTCAGTCCTGATAACAGCATGCGGCACTGCCTCCTAGGGGCATTATCCCACCTAAGGCATGGGTCAACCCTAGCGATTTGACAGCCCCACGGCGATTTGACACCCTTGCGGCGATCCTGACAGTCCTCAGTGAGTTGACAATTCTTCAATTGTCCGCGCCATTAATGACGGCGCCATACCATGCTCCACTATATATATCGGGGAAGGCAACAGTGCTAGAGGTCCCTTCGAAACTTTTGGGCTTGCTCCCTCCCTCTCTCTCACTCTCTCTCGTTGAGCTCCTTGCTTTCTTTTCACTGTTGCCAAGTCTCCTCTCTGACTTGACCGTCGGAGGGTCCCCGTCGGAGCCGCCTCCGGTTAGTGTGGACTTTTTTTTGCAGGCGCTCGTTCCCGGCGACCAGACGACGAGGGGATTGGCCGCAACAGATTGGCGCGCCAGGTAGGGGGGGCAGCTCAGTGACAAGTTAGTGCTTCATTGACAGCACCAGGGATTGTAACCCCCCACGGGATTCAAGATGACAAAGACAAGAGCTCAGCGATCGAGGGTCACTGGATCAGCGAGGCGCTCTCCCCGCCGGGAAGAGGCCTCTCCTCCACCCTCCACGGCGGAGCCCAGCTCTTCGCATCCCGCGGTGACCACGGAGGCACAGATCGCGACGATCGTACGGCAGATGACCGTGCTGACAGACACGGTCAAAAGCCTTCAGCAGCAACCGATCCGACTGCTGCCTTCACCAGTCGGGCAATCGGCGGCATGTTCGATGCCCTCCAGGAGCAGCCGCCAGTGCCCGCATCGGTCTCCGTCGCCTCCGCAGGAGCACCTGTCACAGCGCTCCTACCGAGAGGAGGAGGGGCGGCCGCGGTGCGACACCCATCGATCTCGGCGGCCTTCTCCTTCCCAGCTGGAACGAGCAAGGAAGGAGAAGCGACCACGAACGCCGTCCGTCTCTCTCTCAGACTCTTTCGGAGACTCCACTCCTGGGGTCTCCCAGCACCGACGGATCGACGACTACGAATGCAGGTTCGAGAAAATCGACCGTCGGCTTGCCCAGCTACAGGTAGACGGGCAGAAGTCTTCGAACGACAACGACTTCCAGACCGCCCAACTTCTCTCCCGACTCATCCTCGACGAACCGATCCCCAATCGGTTCAAGATGCCGCACGTAGAACCCTACGACGGCTCCACCGATCCAATCGACCACTTGGAGAGCTATAAAGCTCTCATGACGATCCAAGGGGCAACCGACGCCCTCCTTTGCATCGGCTTCTCCGCCATGCTCCGCAAAACTGCCAGGGCCTGGTACTCCGATCTTCAATCGAAAAGTATCAACTCCTTCGAGCAGCTCGAGCACTCTTTCGTGGCCCACTTCAGCACCAGTCGGAAGCCGCCGCGAACATCGGACAGCCTCTTTTTCCTCAAACAGAGAGAAAATGAGACGCTCCGTCACTTCGTGACGCGATTCAACGCGGCCACGCTTGAAGTCCGGGACCTCAGTGAGGACATGACCGTCTCGGCCACGAAACGGGGGCTGAGGGCATCCCGATTCACCTACTCCCTGGACAAAACCCTCCCCCGAACGTATGTCGAACTATTGGAGCGCGTGTACAAGTACATGCGCGCGGACGAAGGAGCCTCCGATCGGTGCTTGACCGAGTTCAAGGGCCCAAAGGAGAAGCGAAGAAAGGGTCGGGACACCGCCGAACCCAGCAGGCCCCCGACCGACGGTCGGGTCTCACCCCCACGGCAGAACCGGAGGTCGCCCCGACGGCAGACTCCAAGGCCAACACGCCCCAGGTACGACTCCTACACTCTTCTCTCTACTCCTCGTGCGTAGATTTTGATGGAGATCGAAGGGGAAGAGTACCTGCGACGGCCTCTGCCTCTGAAGGCAAAGGGTCTCGACCGACGGAAGTACTGTCGATTCCACCGGAGCCACAGCCACAATACCGAGCAATGCATCCAGCTTAAGGATGAGATCGAAGCTCTCATCCGCCGGGGATATCTTGGTAAATTTTGGAGGAACCTGCCGACTCAATCGGTTGCCGACCAACGATCCCAGCCGACTGAAGAAGCGACGACTAATCGGCCTACGGTCGGGGTCATCAATATGATTTCCAAACGACTGGGTCCGGGGACGTCCACTGGAGGGGAGCTGACGAAGAAGCTGCGCCCGGACGACGTAATTACTTTTACGGAAGAAGATGTTCGGGGCCTCCAAACTCCCCACGACGACGCTGTTGTTGTCTCGATAACAATAGCGAACTATGATGTAAAAAGAATTTTTGTAGATAATGGAAGTTCAACGAACATTTTATTTTACTCGACCTTCTTTCGGATGCGACTATCAACCGACCGACTCAAGAGGGTATCTACACCCTTGATAGGCTTCGCTGGGGATGCTGTCACGACGGAAGGAGAAGTGACTCTGCCCGTGATGGTTGGTACCGAACCATGACAAAGCACAGTCCATTTGACTTTTGCAGTCATCCAGGTGTCTTCGGCTTACAACGCCATACTCGGAAGACCCAGACTAAATGCCCTCAAGGCGATTGTCTCGACGTACCATCTCCTGGTTCGGTTTCCGACCAAAAATGGGGTCGGAGAGATGCGCGGAGACCAACAGCTCGCTCGCCGATGCTTCCAAATCTCCGCTCAAAGCGAGGAGTTGAAGGGCTCCCTAACGATCGACAAGATGGACCAACGGGAGGAGGAAGAACGGGGTTCACCGGCCGAACAGCTCGTTCCCATCTCGATAGCAGAGAATCCCGACCGACAGGTATGGGTCGGGTTTCAGCTACCCGACCCAGAACGACGACGGTTGGCAGAGCTGCTAAAGGCCAACGCCGACATATTTGCTTGGTCGGCGACAGATATGTCAGGCATCCCCCCGGAGACAATAACGCACCGACTCAACATCGACCCAACGATGAAGCCGGTGAGGCAGAAGAAAAGGTCTTTTGCTCTTGAAAGACAGAAGGCCATCGACGAAGAAGTAGACAAGCTGCTCGAGGCAGGCTTCATCAGAGAAACTACATACCCCGATTGGCTCGCCAATGTTGTCATGGTGAAGAAAGCCAACGAAAAGTGGAAGATTTGCATCGACTACACCGACTTGAATCGGGCCTGCCCGAAGGACAGCTTTCCACTTTCGAAGATTGACCAGCTGGTGGATGCGACGTCCGGTTATCGACTGCTCAGCTTCATGGACGCCTTCGCCGGATACAACCAGATCCGGATGGCGCCCGAAGACGAGGAGCACACTGCCTTCGTGACCCCCAAGGGCCTCTACTGCTACAGAGTGATGCCCTTTCGGACTGAA
>NC_025995.2:116122467-116209052 GCF_000442705.2 Elaeis guineensis
CACGTGTAGATCCGACCGTACTGTCGGATGATCCGATGTCAGACGCCTCATGAATGCCAGCGATCCGGACGTCCAGTCGATGTCAGAGGTCACGTCGGCGTCAGGTGTCAGACGCCACGTCTTGTCGTCGTCAGTCGTTACGTCGGTGTCAGAAGATCGGGCGCCGGACGATACGGCGTCAGTCGATCGGATATTCGCCGATCGCGGAAGAGAGGGCCGCTGTCAGGCGTCCCATCGGGAACGCGAACCGGCGCGGGTGCGTGAATGCAGGGCCGCGCCCCGCGTGCCGCGTGTCAAGGTGGTTGGCCGGCGCCCCCTCCGGCATTTAATGCGGGCGGTGCGGCCGTCCCGGGGCGGGGCGCGCCGAATCTTCCGCCAACCGGTGGGCGCCACGCGTCGCGCATCTGCAGGTCTTCGGTCGGCGCGGAAGGATCTCGGCCGTCGGTCGGCCCTATATATATAGGACCTCCCGGACCCTGACCCACATTTGCAACATTTCGCTGGGGAAACTCTGTCCGGGCGATTTTTCAGTCGTCGCGGGCAGAGCTCTTCTTCGCCTGCGGAGGGTCCATCCGGTTCGTGGTCCCCCTTTCCTTCTTCCTTCCTTTCTTCTCTTTCTTCTCTTTCGGTCCCTGCATAATGACCAGGAAACCGACTCAGGGAGCTCGGTCGGGGAACCCGACCGACGACTCCCGATCGGCTCCGGAAGATGAGGTCTCCTCGCTTTCGGGGCCGAACGTCGATCAGCTTCGGGAGCACTATCGCATCCCGGAGCAGTTTCGGCTCTCCGCTCCAGGGGCCGGCGGTCGGGTCAACAACCCTCCGCCTGGCGATCTGGCGCTGTACGTTGAAGACCTTCGCGCGGGTCTTCGACTTCCGATTCCGGAGTTCGTCCGGAATCTGCTTGATTACTACGGACTCTGTCCGGCGCAACTGGCGCCGAACTCTGTTCGGTTAATCATTTCTTTCGCGCTGTTGTGTCAGCTCTTGCCGACCAACCCCCGCGTTTCACTCTTCCGGGCCTTCTTTGTGCTCCGACCCCACCCTAAAGCCCGAGGGTGGTGGCTCTTCAACCCCGGAAGGGTCTTGCTTTCATAACTGGTCTTCCATCGTCCATTCATGGATGGAAGAACCAGTTTTTCTTTGTTTCCTCCTCCTCTTCTTGGGGCTTTCCTTCTCGTTGGGGTATACCCCGAACAGAGGCCAACGACAACAGTCGGGTGGATGCGGACGACCGGGAGGACTTCCACCGACTGAAGGACATGTCGGTACCGAAGCAGAGGGAGCTTGTTACCGAACAAGCTCTCTATGACGCCGGCTTGAGTCTGGTCCCCCGAATAGGTATCGCCCGATCCTCCGGCTTTTCTTTTTGTCCATCTTTTGGTCGGCTTTTGGCCCAGCCATTAACTCTCTTGTCGGTATTGCAGGGACACCACCGAGGATGAGGCCGACTGATGCCGAAATTCGGCAGTTCGCCACGAGGAAGAGGCCAGCGTCGGGGGCCGGCCCTTCGCGCCCTGCAAAGAAACCAACCCCAGCTCCGCCAACCGTCGAGGCGTCGGCGACCGACCAGTCGGAGCCGGTCATAGCCCTCGTGGCTCCGACGGTCCGAGCTGAGGAGAGGCCGACTGAGGAGGCGGCCGAAGAAGTATCGGCGGCTTCGCCGGTGCGGGTGGAGCCGGATGACGTTCGGGAAGCCGAACATCACCCGGCGGCGTCCGCTGGCGCAACGGGGGCGCCGGCTCAAACTCCAGCGTGCCGTCGCTGCCAGTACCGTCGGTCGGGGCAGCTGATCGGGGGAAAGCCCCGATGGAGCCCGAGGAGGAGGATAGGTCGGGGAGCCGCTCAATGCCTCCCAGCGCATACTACCCCGAGGGTGCGTCGGCGTTGGCCGACCACAACCTTGCGAGGAGGTTGTGCCAAGGGATCCTCCTCCCAGCCGACGTAGAATCGCTGCGGTCTCGGCAGGTGACCGAGATGCTGTCGCGGTTCTACCCGACGATGGTTGAGGTAAGCTCCGCGTCACCCTTCTTTTGACTTAGAAATTTTTCTTGTCATGCGATTCTGACGAAGCTTTTTGATCGGCAGCTGATCTTCACAATGTCCGAACTTGAGGCCGGGTACCGAAGGTTCGGCAACGTTCGGGCAGCCTTCAAGGAGAAGTCGGCGGCGGCCGAAGCTGAGAGGGCGATGTTGGCCGAACAACTCCTGCAGTCGGCCGACCGGGAGGCCAAGTTAGTCGACGAGGTCTCCCGGCTTGGGTCCGAACTACAGTCGGCCAAGAAGGAGGCCAGGCACAAAGGTCGGGCCGTGCGCCGTCTTCGACGCGAACGGGATGGTGCAACTGCCGAACTCAAAGGGGAACGCGAGCAACTTCGGGTCAGCCTGGAGAAGCTCGCGGAAGCCGAAGAGGAGCTGTCCATCGCCCAGATCGACGCCGAAATGGCGAAGGTCGAGGCGGAGTCGGCGAGGGAGGAGCTCGCCCGAGCTGAGGACGAGGCAATGTCGGCGAGGAGTCGGCCGAACGGGCGGTGGAGGACTTCCGGTCCTCCGACCGATACCGGGAGGAGATGCTCGAATCGGGCTTCGCCTCATACCGGGTCGGGTTCGAGGACGGTCGGGACGCCGTCCACGCCTTGTACCCGGAGTTGGACGTCAGCCGCATCGTCCCGCCGCTAGCCGAGGAGGAAGGAGTCGAAGGAGAAGGAACGGAAGAGATGGCCGACCAGCCGTCGGGAGGCGTCATCGTGGTGGAGGAGGCCGTCCCGGAGCAGGTGCCGACCGAAGTTCCTTTGCCGACCGAAGCCCATCCCTCGGCGGCCGACCCAGCGTCGCTTATGGCCGAGACGCCGATCATCCCCGATCCTCCGTCGGTCGAAGAGATCGACTAGGACGGGTGATCGGCCCTGCCGACCGTCTTACTTTTTGTCTTTTTGAAAATACATGTAATCGGGCTTCGACCCGACTCTGTAATTCCTTTTCATCAATGAATGAAACTTCTTTCTTTCTCTCCTTGTTATTTGTAATGCCGGCTATAGCTGCGATGTCGAACTTTAGTCGCTAACTTAAGTAAGCCACTAACTCACATGAGTCGGTAGGACTCCGACAACTTGCATAGCCCTGAAAGTGGAATGGGTCCCGACTTTAGGTCGGCTCTTATAGTCGAAGTTCAGTCGGGGCATCTATTGAGTCGGGAGCCGACCGAACCTGGCAAAGGTTCGGCAGCGGACTTCCGTAGATGCACTTAGTCGATCATCGTCCGGCGCAGTGTCGGGGGTACGATAGTAAGTCGGGTCCCCATGCTCTTGCGTCGGGTTCCATGTCTTTTGACAGACGGTGGCAAGCCGAATGTCGTTCAGCCGGCCGTAGGTCGGTCGGCGAGTCGTGTGTGCGACTAAGGTCGCGTCGTGTGATAGACGGTGGTAAGCCGAATATCCTCGACCGGCCGTAGCCTGGTCGGAAGTCGCGGCAATAGTCGCGTGGGCTTTTAGCCTTTCTTCGGTCGGGGCCCGATCGGCCAGTCGGCCGATGGATTCTGCCCGAAAATTCGACCGTAGAAGGAGTATGAACTCCCGTCGCAACAGCTGCATCGGCCTTTGTCAGGGGCGGATGTGTTGCCGAAAGTCGAAGGAGTGTAACTCCCGTTCATAAGAGTCCGTCGGCCCTTGTGAAGGTCCGACGAGTCGTCGAAGGGGTATTGACTCCCGTCATTGTAGATGCATCGGTCCGTGTAAGGGCCCGATGTGTCGTCGGTGCCAGGTCCGCGTCGATGCGTCGGGGCTGAGCGCCGATCAGTAGTCGAAGAGTTAGAACTCCGATTTTTCAAACTGAACTTGTATTCCGACAATTGAATTACAGAATTCACTGGTAATACAGCTTCAAGTTGTCGGCGTTCCAAGTCCGGGGAATGGGCTTCCCCTCAAGGGTCTCCAGCCGATAGGCTCTCGGCCCGAAGGTGTCAGCAACCTTGTAGGGTCCTTCCCAGTTGGGAGCCAGCTTCCCTTGGTCCAAGGGCTTCGACACTTCTGCCTTCCTCAAGACTAGGTCGCCAGGCCTGAAGAGCTTTGGTCTGACCTTGGCGTTGTAATACCGGGCGACCCTCTGTCGGTATGAGGCCATTCGGATTTGAGCCTCATCTCGCAGTTCGGGGAGAAGGTCTAGGTCGGCCCTCCGACTTTCGGAGTTGTCTGGCTCTTGGTACTGCTCGACCCTTGAAGATGGCAGGCCAATCTCGAGCGGGATCATAGCTTCTGTCCCGTAGCCAAACTGAACGGCGACTCCCCGGTCGGGACGGGGGGTCGTTCGGTAAGCCCACAGAACGGAGCCCAGCTCGTCGACCCAGAGACCTTTGGCTTCGTTCAGTCGGGTCTTGAGTCCATGGAGCAAGGTTCGGTTGGTCACCTCAACCTCACCGTTGGACTGTGGGTGCCCGACTGAAGTTAGTCGTGACGGATGTGGAACCTGGCGCAGAAGTCTTGAAGTCTTGGTTGTCGAATTGCCGTCCGTTGTCGGTGATGATGGTGTGCGGCAATCCGAACCTGAAGATGATGGACTTTTGGATGAAGTCCTCCATCTTCCGCTCGGTGATCTGCGCCAAGGGCTCGGCCTCGACCCACTTCGTGAAGTAGTCGATGGCGACAACGATGAACTTCCTCTGGCCCGACGCCGGTGGGAAGGGGCCGAGAATATCGACTCCCCACTGAGCGAAGGGCCACGGAGCGACAATGGGAGCGATTTGGCTGGCCGGTTGGTGCTGAATATTGGCATACTTCTGGCATGGCTCGCACCTTCGGACCAACTCTGCCGCATCCTTCCTCATGGTCGGCCAGTAGTAGCCTTGTCGCAAGACCTTGAAGGCTAAGGACTTGCCCCCCAAGTGATTCCCACAAATTCCTTCGTGAACCTCTCGGAGAGCGTAGTCGGCGTCGGTCGGTCCCAAGCACCTGAGCAGAGGGAGGGAGAACGACCTCTTGTAGAGTCGGCCGTCCATGATCACATATTGCGACGCCGACCATCGGAGTCGCTTGGCCTCCGCGGGATCTTCGGGACGGTCCCGTCGGTCAGGTACCGACGATCGGGTCCATCCAACTTGGTTCGGACGTTAGCTGCTGCACTTCTTCGACCCGATCGATGCTCGGCTGCTGGAGGTTTTCGACGAACGTCCGACCCAAAGATCATAGGCCGACGCCAATCTGGAGAGAGCATCGGCACGGGCGTTCTCCGTCCTGGGGATGTGGGAGATCTCGAAATACTCGAGGCGGGCCACGAGGTCCTTACCTTCTGAAGATACTTGATCATGGTCGGATCTCGCGCCTCGAAGTCGCCCTTGACCTGCCCCACGATCAGCTGAGAGTCGGAGAATGCCCGGAGGCTGTCGATGCCCAGCTCCTTCGCCATCCTCAAGCCCGCGAGGAGTGCCTCGTATTCGGCTTGATTGTTGGAGGCCTTGAAGTCGAACCGGAGGGCGTATTCGGTGACTACCCCATCCGAATTCGTGAGCAGGAGCCCGGCCCCGCTTCCCTGAGCGTTGGAGGCTCCGTCGATGTGGAGTACCCAGGTGGAGATCGGGTCTGGCTCAGAGACCGAATCTCGTCCCGGGCCTTCAGCTCCCGACCCTCGGTCGGTCGTCGGGCATTCGGCGATGAAGTCGGCCAAGACCTGGGCCTTCAAGGCAGGCCTTGGTCGGTACTGAATGTCGAACTCGCTAAGCTTCATCGCCCACTTAGCGAGTCGTCCGGATGTGTCGGGTCGGCGCAGTATGGCCCTCAGGGGCTGGTTGGTGAGTACCACGATGGCGTGGGCCTGGAAGTATGGTCGGAGCCGTTGCGCGGAGACGGTCAGGGCGAAAATCATCTTTTCCGTCTCCGAGTATCTGGCTTCGGCGCCGTGGAGCACTTTGCTGGTGTAGTAGATGGGCTGATGAGTTCGGCACTCTTTTCCCGAACAAGCACCGAACTGATCGCCTCGGAAGATGTGGCCAAGTAGAGATACAAGGTCTCCCCGACTGCGGCTTTACGAGCAGCGGTGGGGAAGCCAAGTACCTTTTCAGGTCTTCGAAGGCCTGTTCGCACTCATCCGACCAAGAAAAACCGTTCGCCTGACGCAGAGTCTTGAAGAACGGGAGGCACCTTTCAGCCGATCGGGAAATGAATCGGCTAAGAGCGACGATTCTTCCGTTCAGCTGTTGGACCTCCTTCTTGGTGTTCGGATGACGCATGTCGAGGATTGCCTTTATCTTCTCAGGGTTGGCCTCGATCCCTCTCTGAGAAACGAGGAATCCGAGGAACTTCCCTGAGGTCACCCCGAAAGCACATTTGGTCGGGTTGAGCTTCATTCGGTGTCGTCGAAGGGTGCGGAAGGTCTCCTCGAGATCCTGAACATGGTCCGGGATCTGCGTGCTCTTACCAGCATGTCGTCCACGTACACCTCCATGTTACGCCCGATCTGGTCTTTGAAGACCTTATTGACGAGTCGCTGGTAGTGGCGCCGGCGTTCTTCAATCCGAAGGGCATCACCCGATAACAGTAGAGGCCCTTGGGAGTCACGAACGCGGTGTGCTCCTCGTCTTCAGGCGCCATCCGGATCTGGTTGTACCCGCGAAGGCGTCCATGAAGCTGAGCAGTCGAAATCCGGACGTCGCATCCACCAGCTGGTCGATCTTCGGAAGTGGGAAGCTATCCTTCGGGCAGGCTCGGTTGAGGTCGGTATAGTCGATGCAGATCCTCCACTTCCCGTTGGCTTTCTTGACCATGACATTGGCGAGCCAATCGGGATACGTGGATTTCGAATGAAGCCTGCTTCGAGCAGCTTGTCCACTTCTTCGTCGATGGCCTTCTGCCTTTCTGGGGCGAAGGACCTTTTCTTCTGCCTCACCGGCTTCATTGTCGGGTCGATGTTGAGTCGGTGAGTAATTGTTTCTGGAGGGATGCCCGACATATCTGCTGCCGACCAAGCGAATATGTCGGCGTTGGCCGTCAGCAGCTCCGCCAGTCGGTGACGTTCGGTGTCGGGCAATTGAGACCCGACCCAAACTTTCTGTCGGGATTTCTCCTATCGGGATCGCCTCGAGCTGCTCGGCGGCGAACCCCGTTCTTCCTCCTCCCGTTGTCCAGTTTGTCGATTGTCAGGGATCCTTCGTCTCGTCGTTTTGAGCGGAGATTTGGAAGCATCGTCGGCGAGCTGTTGATCTCCGCGCATCCCCGACTCCGTTTTTGGTCGGGAATCGAACAAGGAGATGGTACGTCGAGACGATCGCCTGAGGGCGTTCAATCCGGGTCGCCCGAGTATGGCGTTGTAGGCCGAAGGAACTTGGACGACCGCGAAAGTGAGGGAGACCGTGCTTTGCCGTGGTTCGGTACCGACCGTCACGGGCAGGGTAATTTCTCCTCTGTCGTGACGGTGTCTCCGGCAAAGCCGATCAGGGGCACAGGGATCCTCCTAAGTCGGTCAGTTGACAGTCGCATTCGGGAGAAGGTCGAGTAAAACAAAACATTTGTCGAACTTCCATTATCAACAAAAATTCGTTTTACATCATAATTGGCTATTGTCGCCGACACAACAACAGCGTCGTCGTGGGGAGTCTGGATGCCCCGAACGTCGTCTTCTGTGAAGGTGATTACGTCGTCCGGGCGCGGCTTTTTCGTCGGCTCCCCTCCTGTAGACGTCCCCGGTCCCAGCCGCTTGGAGATCATGTTGATGACTCGGCCGTCGGCTGGTTAGTCGGCGCCTCTTCAGTCGGCTGGGGGCGTCGATCGGCAATCGGTTGGGTCGGCGGACCCTTCCGAAATTTGCCGAGATACCCCCGGCGGATGAGATTTTCGATCTCATCCTTCAACTGGATGCACCGCTCGGTGTCGTGGCCGTGGCTCCGATGGAACCGGCAGTACTTCCGATGGTCGAGGCCCTTTGCCTTCAGAGGCGGAGGCCGTCGCAGGTATTCTTCCCCTCGATCTCCATCAGGATCTGCGCACGGGGAGCGGAGAGAGGAGTGTAGGAGTCATACCTGGGACGCACCGGCCTCGGAGTCTGTCGCGGGGTGATTTTTGGATCTGTCGGGGTGGAGAAAGCCGACTATTGGTCGGGGGCCTGCTTGGTTCGGCGGGCTCCCGACCTTTTCTCCGCTTCTCCTTCGGACCCCTGGGCTCGCCAAGCGTCGGTCGGACGCTCCTTCGTCCGCGCGCATATACTTGTATGCGCGCTCCAGTAGCTCGGCATATGTTCGGGGGAGGGTCTTGTCCAGAGAATAAGTAAATCGGGACCTCAGGCCCCGCTTCATGGCTGAAACTGCCATGTCTTCGTTGAGGTCCCGGACCTCGAGCGTGGCCGCGTTGAATCGCGCCACGAAGTGTCGGAGCGTCTCGTTTTCCCCCTGCTTGAGGGAGAAAAGGCTGTCCGACGTTCGCGGCGGCTTTCGGCTAGTGCTGAAATGGGCCACGAACGAGTGCTCGAGCTGCGCGAAGGAATGGATACTGCCCGATCGAAGACCGGAGTACCAAGCCCTGGCAGCCTTGCGGAGCGTGCGGGGAAGCCGATGCAGAAAAGAGCGTCGGTTGCCCCTTGAATCGTCATGAGAGCTTTGTAGCTCTCGAGGTGGTCGACTGGGTCGGTGGAGCCGTCGTATGGCTCCACGTCGGCATTTGAACCGACTGGGAATCGGCTCGTCGAGGACCAGTCGGGAGAGAGGTTGGGCGGTCTGGAAGTCGACGTCGTTCGAAGACTTCTGGCCGTCCATCTGCAGTTGGGCGAGTCGGCGGTCGATTTCCTCGAACCGTCGCTCGTAGTCGTCCGCTCGTCGATGCTGGGAGACCCCAGGGGTGGAGCCTCCGGAAGATTCTGAGAGAGGCCGACGGTGTGCGCGGCCGCTTCTCCTTCCTTGCCCGTTCCAACGGGGAAGGAGAGGGCCGCTGGGACCGTCGGTCGTCGCGCCGTGGTCGTCCCTCCTCCTCTCCGTGGGAGCGCTGGGAGCGCTCGCATGGAGGCGACAGGGGTCGCGCGGCCGTCGGCGGCTGCTCCTGGAAGGCATAGGTCGGGCCGCCGGTTGCTGCTGGAGGCTTTTGACTGCGTCGGTCAGTACGGTCATCTGCCGTACGATGGCCGCAATCTGGGCCTCCGTGGTCACTGCAGGGCGCGGAGAGCTAGGCTCCGCCACCGGTGGGGGCGGGGAGGCCTCTTCCCGGCGGGAAAGAGCGCCTCGCCGACCCAGTGACTCTCGATCGTTGAGCTCTTGTCTTTGTCATGCTGTTTCCCCTACCTGGCGCGCCAATCTGTTGCGGCCAATCGCCTCGTCGCCCGATCGCCGGGAAGCGTGCACCTGCAAAAGGAAGTCCGCACTGACCGGAGGCGGCTCCGGTCGGGAACCCTCCGACGGTCAAAGTCAGAGAGGTGACTGGCGGGCAACAGTGAAATGCAGACAGAGAGCTCTGAGAAAGAGAGAGAGTGAGGGGGAGGAGCGAGCCTGCGTATGTGGGAGAGACGGGCGGATCGATCCCTTGCACTGTTGCCTTCCCTGGTATATATAGTGGAGCTAGGTTATGGCGCCGTCATTAATGACGCGGACAAGTGAGGAACTGTCAACTCACTGTGGGCTGTCAGAGCCACCGTGAAAACGTCACGTCGCCGTGTAGCCGTCTAATCACCAGGGTTGACCCGGCTCTCGGCGGGACAATGCCCCTAGGCAACTGTGCCGCATGTCCGTGTCAGAGCTGACAACGTCTGGCGGCTGTACGGCGGTTGGAGGAGTCAGTCGACCCTAGGTCGGCAGCCAGCAGGGTGGCGTCGGGTTCCTCCGGATCGATCGGCGAGCTTCATGTAAGTCGGGCCTCAGACCCCCGGGTTCAGTCGGTCGGGGATGGTTACGCCCGACATACCCCCGGCCGGCGATGGGCCGTAGACTGGTCGGTAGTTAACCGCTGACGGCGTCCGTCAGTCGGTCGCCCCGACCATCTGTCGGATGGTCTATTGGCCAGTCGGAGTCGTCCGTCGGAGGCGGTCGGGCCCTCCGGCGGTCGGTCGGGCGGTCGGGCGGTCGGGCCCTCCGGCAGTCGGTCGGCGGGTCTCGCCAACACATTGCATGCAAAAATTACATGTAAATGAATACTTTAGACCTCCTCTGAATCTTATTTCATGTTATTGAAATGCAGGACATGTTGATAGTTCAGTCTGTAGCTTTGATTGTGTGCATGATGAAAGGCAGGCGGAGGCCGAAACTGCCTCCCTTCCAACTCAGGCTTTAAGCTGCTCCTTTGCATCATATTTCTATGAAACTATGGTGATGCCTCCCACCGCTCATTAATCCGAGGAGGAATCTTAACTCAATCGAACCATGTGACATGAGATGCAGAGTAGAGTCCATGCCGAAGTCTTCATAACTTCTTGCCCTGTATCCAGGATACTGAAAAAAAAAAAAAAAAAAAAAAAAAAAAAAAAAAAAAAAAAAATATATATATATATATAATATATATATATATATATATATATATATATATATATATATATATATAGGCAGTAAACGAGGACTACTAGTGGAGGCCGAGATTGCTGGACTCACTGACATTTGCGCACACTTTTTGGCATCCTGCTGCTAAACCTGGACTTCAACTGGCAGGCAGGGGGCGCAGCATCTCCAGTGCCAGGGGTCCGTCAGCTTCCGCTTCTTCCCATTGATCGCGAGCTTGAAAATTATCTGATGCCCGTCCATGGTCTTGACGACGGGATTAACGAGTGCGGCCCTGGCCATCTCTGCCGTCTTGTACCCTCTCTTTCTGGACTTCCCTGTATCCCGCCGCAGGAGAAGCCAGCGAGTCAGCATCCACGTCGGCGGGGACGCTGCCGACATAGATTTGCGGAAGGCAACACCGATGGCAGGCTGGGCGGCGGCGGGTGTGCCAGCTGGGCGATTGACATCCGGCCGTGGAGGAAGGAAGGAGGTGACGAAATCGTATCGCTTTCTCCGCAGGTGGCCTTATCTTGGAACACGACGGCCTCCTCGACGTCACCGTTGGAGGCGTTGACAGGGCGGAGTGGTCTCCCATGCGAGCTACGGAAGAAGAGTGTACCCTGGGTCCGGACTCCGGCAAGGCGTTAGCTACGATGTCCTGGTTGAACGGGTCTAGGATCTCACGGGCGTCCTCCATGGTCAGCCCGTCCCGATCCGTATGTAGTCGGACTTCGCTTCTTGGAGGCTGAAACACCGCTGCGCCGATCCCGTTGTAGTCGGACTCCCGCTTATTGGAGGGCGGATCCCTAGTCGGAGAACGAACGGAGAAACCCCTTCTTTCCGATGCTACTCCGCGGTAAATAAATAAATAATAATATTATTATTGTTATTGGTGTGAAGCAAAGGCTTACAGAAACGAAAGGATGACGTCACTCATTGGGATTAAAAAAAAATCATCCATTTATCCCGATTTATTATATATATATAGAGAGAGAGAGAGGGGGGGGGCCGGGGGGGTGGTATAAAAGGAGCTGACGCCGAATATAACGGAATATACGGTATACATATGACTGAAAAACCATAAAAATAAAAAATCCAACCATTCGTATAGAAATGGATAACCTAACAATCAAATAGCAAAGATAAGAAAATAAAGATGTAAAAGGAGATGGATTTTTTCTATACATTTTTGATATAGCTTCTCTTCTTTACATTGAGTAATCTTTGTTGACAGGTTTTATCTCCATCTCTTTATATTGATGGATTTTGTATAAAATAAAAATATAAGGATCAATTATTCTATTTAATCATAGGTTAATGTCAGCTTTTGTCTTTTGAGCTCTTTTTTGATCTCGTTTGTCGCGATATGATGTCCAGAGGCAAAAAGCTATGCTGCACTGGAATCAATATCCCTCAAAGAAAAAAAGGAAAATAATGTGCACGTGACTCTATCTGGTAAAAGAACGTGTATTGTCAATAGTTAAGGTGTGAATATATCAAACTCAATATTTTGATAGTCCTTGAAACTTTAAACCTTAATAATATTCTCTTTTACCGAAATTATGTAGAACAGGTGTTCCAAGTCAAGTGAACGACCTTCCCTTCCTCGATGTATCTTTATAGAATTTGAAAATAAATAAAAGATTGTCTCTTCGACGCATATATGTGCGTGGGTCCCGCCAGCACTCCAATTCCGAAGCGCTGCCTCTTATAGATTTAGGTTTTCCTCTCTTTCCCGACTTGTTTTTACTCCAGCGTCTCTCTCCTCCTCCTTTCCATCGTGACCCCTCTCTTTCTACTTCGAGAAATTCTCAAGTTCCTGATCGCTTAGCTCTTCGCTTCAAGTCGACTAATTTTTTTCGGTATTTCTCCTGGGCTTTGTTTTTGATCACAATCTCGTAGGCTTGGCGCTCTTTTTTAGTGGTATATGATGCATGCCCTTTGATTTTTTTCTGCTCTTTTTTGTTGTTGTTGTTGTTTTCCGAGCTACTCCACTCCTGGGTCTTGGCAATAAATTCCCTACTTTACTTTTATTTTACAGTCTAATTGACGATAAAAAGTAGATTTTTTTTTTTTAATTTGTTCTAATGTAATTTTCCTGATGCTGAATTAATAGATGTTAACATTATATGCACCCAGAAGGGGATTTCTGCTCTATTTTGCATTTGTGGTAGTGTTTCTGCGCACCCTAGCAATACAATAGGGTTTTGGACAATCGGTTGGTCGCTTAATGCGTTTTTGCTATTTTGACGACTCGAAATCATGGTAGAAATACATTTTTATATCCTTTCTGTTGAGATAGTTCGTGATTTAAATTAATGTGGTTTTAGGTATCCAGCAGTAGGCTGGATACCTTTCAGCTAAGGATCGTTGTTCATCTATGTCCATTATGCGAATATATGTTGGACTTCAGTTTCCTTCTTTCTTTTGTTTCTCGGTTTGGAGGAGTTTGTTGCATGTTTCAACTTCTGTTTATTATCTGTCTAGTAGTAACATGCTCCCATGGGTGTTTTTGGAGTTCTGAGGTTTAATTTTTCCGTGGCGTGACAAATTCTATGCTAAAAGGATGTAGCTGTGCAAGAATTTTAGCGTGAAGTGACTTTTATAATGGCCTAATACGCTGTCTTGGACCGACCCTTATTTTCAACTTCAAAATCTCTTAATGCAAATATTTTGGCAAGTCCCATTGTAAGGTATGAAAGTTCGAATATTTTTGGAATCCCAATTTAAACAATGTAAACGATTACTCATAATTGATATCTTGGCATCAATGTTTTTATGGGGAAGAAAACAGTTTAGCTCTGTTTGAACCGAGAAATATCTCTGTGATTGTGTCTGTGTGCATGTGTATATGTGTTTGTGTGCACAGGATGGGGCCATGATGCAGGGGAAAGTGGCTGTCAGATGATCTGCCCATGTGTGACTGCACAGTTTTCCTTCTATTTGATCTCTCTTCTATCCATTTTCACCTTCCATGTTATAAGCCTTTCAGAAAGTTTAAAATTTATTAGTGAGTCATGCTTCCCAGCTTAATCCATCTTGGATACAGAGGCATAAAAGATGTACTTAAGCTTTGTGATTTTGCCAAAGAAAGGAACGCTGTTATATTACAAGTTACGAGTAGTTCTTCTATCAACCCCTATGTAATGGGCACCATTCAGTTCTATTTGGGGATATCAAGTAAATTTATGGTTAGTTTGTAACGTGAGTTTGTAACGTGATCTTGGTGCTAAATACATTTGTACCATCAACTGTTAGGATAACTATCACAAAGTTTTATAGGAAATTAGGTCCAATTCTTAGCTGGGGATAGGTCCTTGCTAACAAGCTGCAGTCAAATCTTCATTAGTTCTCTTCCCATGGCTGATTTTCGATCTCAGTATGATATCATTTCGCTTGTTGTAAATGCTATGGGAGATGCATTGGGAATTACTAGCAGAACTTATAGTCGCTGTTAGGTTAATCGAAAACGTGTAATCAATGGGCTTTAAAGCAAGCGACTTAAAGTTGCAAACTTATTATGACCAATAAGTTTGGATGTTATTGCTGTCATCCTTGAAGGAACCCTAGCCTAATTGTTTTTGGGGAATGGTTATGGAGTAATTTCATGCTAATCTATTTATACAATTGTTTCTTCTGCTTTCTTATCATAGAATTGGACTGATATTTTCATTCTTAGGAGTAAACAAATGAATGCTTTGTCTCACCAAGAATGTTTAATTGTGTGTGCATGTGCATCTGTGTGTTTGTGTTCTTTTAATGTGCAGTTGTTTTATACATTTTGTGTTTGTAAACATAATGTCGATGACCGGTGAGCAGTGTAAATTAAAATTTGGAAAAGTTTGATCAATAAAACTTCCATGACAAGAGAGGGTGATGAATTTTTGTTGATTCTTTTTCTCTTCCAGGAGCTTATCTTTGATCAGCATGGATTTTACATTTGAAAATCCAGGGTGGGTTTTCTCTCAAAAAGAAAATTCATCTTGGGCTGACAACGTATACCAGAAGGTAGAAAAAATTCGTGCCAATAAAATGGTTCAGGTTGGCATCTTTTATCTTGAACAGAATAAGTAGTTTATAAATTGATTTGCCTAGTAATATGAGATCCTTATCTTCCCCCCTCCTAAATAACTTATTTTGTTTTTTATTCTTTCTAATAAAAAATAATGCATTATTTTGTTGGACAGGTTCCTTGCAAATATGTTAATGTAATGGGTGAACATGTTAAAAAGTTCCTTGACGAGGTTGACGAATGGCTTGACCCTTCTAGTAATCATGCTAAAGAGACAGATTTTGATAAATCTAGTGATACTGATTCAACAACAGAGCTTTGGAAGAAATCAAGTGAAAGAGTTGATGAAAACAACTTAAATGAGTTAGCAACTTCTGCCATAGAGGAGCCTATTATTTCTTCAATGGAAGATATGAAACTAGTCACACCCCCTGATGTAGCCCAAGATACTCTAAGCAACGAACGTGAAAAGGAACAAATTCCAGCTGAAGCTACAGATTCTAGTTGCACAGGTGTGGATGGAAATTATAGGAAACTTGCGGATGCATTCACATCTTCTGACTTCACAAGTGCTCTATCAACTGATGAAGCCCTTCCATCAGAGTCCCGTAAAAAAAATATGGTTCTTGAAGAAAGGTTCATGTTGTCAGGCAATAATGCATCAACTGAAATATGCAGTATGGATATTCTGATCAACAATCTACAGTGTTTGCTTATTTTGTTGTTTGCATTGCTGCTGTTGTATACCATTTTAAGATTTACCTAAATAGATGTCATTGTAGGCACCTCTACATCTAGGGGCATAGCATCTCTTGTGCATTCTCTTGGAAATGAACATCAGCAAAATTTGGAACTAATAGATCAGAGGCTGATGTGCAATTACCAGAATCTGGTACGTGCATAACTTCCCAGTTGTTTTCTTCCTTGTACTGGCTGTTGCATTTTATCACCTGTGTACTATAAAGTATGATTTTGATTCAATAATATTTTAGTGGCTCATGCACTTTGCCACATATTAACTATAGAAAGATTTTCCGGTTCCTTGTTCATTAGTCTACCTAAATTGGCTTGATAAGTGGAATGCAGGCTTCATCCTTGTGTTGTCATTGACCGGCAGTTTTCCATTAGGAACATTATTAATGCTCCTTGTAAGTCAACCTAGGCACCACCACATCTACTATCTACTATATCCTTATGCCCAAATTTTAGTTTTACAATTGGTTTCAGATTTATTGCCTAAGCATTGGTTTTTCAGTAATGTTTGTTGGACATACTTTGAGGTTATGATATAATCCACTGAGCTTCTTTAGGGATTGAATTGAGTCTCTCTGTCACTGTAAACTGGTAAAGTAGCAGAATTTAAAAATCATTAGCATTACTTCTCTATTCTTGTAGTGGTTTTCCCTGAACTCCCTTGAGAGCCAATTTGGACGTGCGAGCACCTAATTGCTGAATGTAATATGCTGGCAGGCAAAAGGGGTTGGGAAATAACTTAAAATTGGCAGAAGTTTAAGGGGAGTGGAGGTGCTCAGAATCAGTAAAATTAATAGAAACCGATTGAAAGATGATTCCATATCCCTCTAAATTTGGAATAATAGGATGCTAGACTCCTCTGATCTCTGGATTTTCTCAATCATGGATTTAGCTTGAGAGTTTTTATGAGAGAGTACATAATTTAGTGGCTCGGGTTGTAAGCAGGCCCTTAGTATTGAAAAGTTGTGGTTATGGTTTGATGTGATGCATCACTTGTAAAGTTACAAAGTCAGATTTAGATTCCTTTTGTCATTTTCTTCTGATATATCTTCATTTTCCTAGTTCAACAATGGTTTCCTTCTGCTGAGAAATTTTTGCTTTTTCCTCTACCACGCCTTGCCCTTTCTGCACCATTTTAGTATTAGAACTGAAAGCTTTTGAAGATTAGAGGAATTCCGTTCATGACTCAGAACCAATAATGAGGTTTTGTTTTGATGAGCAAAGGGAGATGAAAAGCTACCATCACAAAACCAATAATGAGGTTTTGTTTATGATGAGCAAAGGGAGATGAAAAGCTACCATCACAAATGCAAGTTGGTAAATGCAGGGTTGGCTTGAAGACTGAAAAATCTGGACTTTTGGCTAAGAAATCAGGCTGTTGGGCTGAGCTGGGAATTGGCATGAGAGCTTCAGGTTGAACAGGTTTGGGCCAGGCTCAGATTTAGGATTTTTAAATTGAAAATAGGGTTCCTACCAGGACTTGTTCCAAGTACTGCCTGAAGATACAGTAAGCTCAGGCGGAATCTAGGCCTTGTATGCGTTGGCCTTTTTGGGCTGAAATCAGGCTTGGGCCTGGTGGTTTTTGCCCCGGCCCAGGCTTTGAGCAGACCCCAAGTCAGGTCTTACCTGATCAATTGATGCTTCCCTCCCTGAAATTCTTAGGGCCATTTGCGCTTCACTGAGCACCTCCTGTTTAAACATACCAAACGTTCTTGTTGCAGGGACGTATGACAAGTTATGTTTTGATTTTTCTTATTTTATTTTTCATTTTCAAATGATTCACCCATCTGAGTTCTGATATTTACTGCTACATGCAAAATTACACACAATGAACTTCAGTTGACCACTTCTCCACAAAAATAAGAAAAAGGGAATATCAGTTTATTGTTGCTGATTTTGCATCTGGGCAGACCCACACTTTTATCGAATGGTTGATTCTTTTATATTTTAATTCCTCAAGTACCTGATAAGTGGTTTTTTGTAAGTTCAGCTGTTTCAGAAATTTCAGACCTCTCTGCCAGGGAAAGCTTGTTCAACAGTACTGATCTGGATGACCTGAGCACAGAACTCGGAGAACTTGAAGATGTAGATCTTCAGGATAGCTGGGATGATGACGATGAAGACTATGAACTTGCTTTGGTCTCATGTCAGGAATTCAAGAATAGGTCATACAAGGTAACTTGCAATTCATGGATATCGTACTTGCATATCAAACAAAAGTGGCACCAACACTGCCGTGTGTGTGTTTACCTAAAATGTCTACACTTGCTTATACATGATCTGACATATATTGGCCATGATGTGCGCTGCAGCTCATGTGATTATGTAGGTGTTTGATGTTCATTGTTATGAGAAGCTGTATCTGCCCACATATTAAGTCTAATTGTGTATGAGAAATGATGGCCATCCGGTTTGTATGATGCAGTCTTCCAGATTTACCAGGATTTGCATTAGCTGTTTGCTATTTGATTAGCATTCATTATATACCATGATGGTGCACTTCTATACTACTATTTAAATGATAGTTTCCAAATTAAAGTGTATGTTTTAATTCTCTTTCAATTTTCATTCCAAATATACCCTTCTACTTATCCTAAAAATTCTTTAATTACACCAATTGCTCGCTCCCCTCTCAGTGATCACATTGTGTTCTCTCTCTCGCCGCCGCCGCCCCATCTCCCTCTCTAGCTCCATTAGTTACTTCTTTCTCATTTCCCCTTCCCTGAACAGACCACACTAAACCAAGAACAGGTGAACACAAAATTTCCAAACATCTTGGACTGTCCATCCTCGCTCTCTCCCATCTTTAATTCGCTTAAAACATGTGCACTCCCCCATAACCCGCTTCCCTCTGTCACTCCCACCAACATATCCTCCCTCTATTTCTCCACTTCCCCTAGCTTGTGCGCAAACAATTATAAGAAAAAACAAATGCAGTGACCATATGAACAACCAAACAAGTAACGAAAACAATTAGAAAGATAAATAAATTCATTAGAGATCTAATTTAATAAATATTTGAAAGATTGTTATTTGATAGAAGACAAATATGAAAAATTGGAGATACCTGCTAGAAACAAATAATCATAACAAAGATATTATGAGAGTAAACAAATTAGAAAAAAATAACTAAACAGCTGCTAACGAATAAAGAAATATGCTTATTCTTATTGTTATTTTAATTTATATAATGTAAAATTTTATAATATTTTTTCTTGAAACGTGCATCGCACATTCTTGATTACTACTATTTCATAGATACATCGCATGCTTTTTGTTATCATTATAATTCAGGTCATATAAACTTCCTTACTATATGACATTAGTTTCTACTTGTCTTGCCTTGTTCAAATATCATCATTAATCACCTGAAGATAGTTTTTCAGCTCTAAACGTACATAGCAGTGTGATCATTTTATTAGGTGCATCAAATTTATATCCATGTACATGCTCGTGTGTGTATAGTATGTATGTATTCTCATGTCAGGTTGGGTTAGGGAGCTACCTAATCCATTTGGTCTATGTATTGAAGGAACCCAATTGTAACTACAGATGTAAGTGGGGTCTGCATTTAGACCAAATCAGATGTTTCATATAGTTCGGGTTGGGTAGGGTCCTGTTGGGTTTGCATCTGGATTGGATCTTGGGATCCTTGTGCAAGTTCTTTTTTCACAGACATTTGTCCAATTAGACATTAGTGCTGAAAATAAACATTGATATGCATCCATTTGATCTTTATTGGAATCATGTCTTCAGTGTGTTTTCCCCTGACTACCCCTAGTGAACATTGGAAACCCTGTTGTTAGTATCTTGCTAAGACTGCATAGCCAAAACTTAGATGCTGATTTACTGGATTGGAACAAGGGTCTGCCTATCCACTTTGATCTCCTTTCTAGCAGAATCTGTTCTTTATCATCCCCTGCTGGTTCTTATGTAGAGGTTGTGCTGATCATCTCTTTCCCCCCCCCGCACCCCCCTGGTTGACTTATTGATGCAGAGAAAGCATGAACATGCTCAATCATAATAGTTGATCGAGTTCTTATTATCCCAAGTATTTAGACCAACACACAGCCGAATTTTGCCTGATTTCATTTCTTGTAGGAGGGTAACCACTTCCTCCTGCTGAGTTTTATTTCCTGCAGTTTTCTATCTGCGGTTCTTTATGATGTATCTGCATCTGGAGTTTTGGAATTACAACATTGTGCAAGTATTTATGAACTTTGCTCTTTGTGAGCCAAAATTTGCAAAGTGACATTTGTTTTCTTCATCAGAAAAAACTCAGGGCTGCTATAATTTCAAAACTGCGACCGTTGAAGGATTATGGGCAGGCAGCATATTGGCACCAGGATAACAGTAAGCGAATGCAAGACAGGCAAGGAATTACTGCTGCTTCTATTCACGATACCATGGAGGCTGACTGGGAGTTCCTGTAAGGTTGTGAGAAGCTGCTAACTAGGCATTCCATCTAAGCGAGCTATTTCTCTGCCATGATGCTGGCTATGCAGTCCGATAGATTAATAATAAGCCATGCTCAATTCATTATACGAGCCAATTTGCAAAAATACTTGCCACACGTTTGTGCTTCCCTTTCTGGGGGCCTTAAGAAAAAAAAAAAACTTTCATTAGGAACTTTATTGCAACTAAAGTTTTTTGTTCATATATATTAGCATGGCGTTTTGTGTAGCCATCATTTTTTTAGTTTTTTTAGTTATGCAATCAGAGTTCTCAATATTACAAATTTAAAGCTAATATCGGTTCATGCTTAAAAGAAAATCTGGTCCTTGCCTGGAGGTTTCATTTACTCAGCGTGCAAGGCTGCTGCTGTGTGCTCCAGTTCTCTGAGGAGTTTTTTTTTTTTTGGTAAATGAATGCTCAGGTACGTAACTGGTTCTATGGTCTCATATGGTTCCCTTCTTTAGAGTGCCATGACAAAGAAAAAAATACTTTTACAACATTGGAGTGTTTTAACGTCCGCCTATGTGGACTTAGTTCCATGACTGATATTCTTTTGCACGAAAAAAATGGTCGTTCTGTTTTTACAACATCAATCATTGGATTGCTTACATAAATCTCTTAAGTATTTCAAATTCTTATTTGTACAAATCTTGAAGCAACTATTTCAAGATGTGACGGAGGATTCATGCCCAAGGAAGGTGAATCCTTTTCTTGCGCAAAAGATACAACCCGTCTAGTAGCTCACTCCTGCACGCAGCAGTAACGTGAGCAGAGAAGGTACACGTTTCAGGCTAACCGCTAAACCCGCTCAAACCAATACCATCACTGTAAATCCCTCCCTCCCACCCGTCTTAGACCGAGCTACATCTCCAAAAACCTCTATATAAACTCACGAAGAACCTTTCTAGTGTTAGAACTTGCCTCCAGTGGCACGCAGTAGTATAACATGGCTTCTACGTTACAATGCCTAGTGCTTTTCTTCCTTATATTTGGGTTGTGGAGCTGGCCGGTTGTGTCTCACAGCACATACAATGATTTTACGGTGGAGAGTTACATGCAATGGATGGATAAATATGGGCGAGCGTGCAGGGGGGGAGTCCTACAAACTGGCCGTTAAACAGTTTGCCTTACCAACCTGACCAACAAAGAGTTCTTGGCTACTCACGGCGGATATAAGCGTTAAAAAGGGGAGAGGCCAAGGACCAGTCCTTCAAGAATGAGAAGGAGACCTACGTACCATCTAGCATTGATTAATAGAAAGAAATCAAAATTGAAGCAAGTTAACTTTAAATTGAAGCATGCATAACTTCAATTTTTATGATTGGGAAAACCCAAAAATATATCTTTGTGCCGGCTTCAAAACAATTATTATGATGGGGTTGAAGGGCTGTATGATGTTTTATTGAGCAAACAATTGCGCTCGTGTTACCATGGTTCCTCACCTACATCTTATATGTCACGCGAGCTCAGTTGCTACGACTTTCTATATAACAAATATGCATACAATATTTCGTTCCATGTATCTGGTACGCCAGGCAGGCACCAATGGATGCAATCGGCATATACGTTGGGCTCTGATCTCTGCTCACTTGTTAAAAGCTTGCCTCTTCTCTCGGTGTAAACTGATGTGTGCCCATCCTTGCGGAACTCTGACAACTGGGTGATGTTCAGTAGGGTTACTTTTACCTTGAGCCCTTGCAAGGCATCTCTCACTGCCGCCATGATATCTAAGCTGGATCCTGTCCCCCAATATGGACCTTCGATTGGATACGTCTCGTTGAAGCAGTTCCCACTGCTTCCAGCTTTCCATTCCCAGCTCCTATACAATCGTAGCACCATGTATAATTATCAGAGTTCATATGACTATTTCCGGAATTAAACAAGATGGTCCTCTGATATTTTTTGTGGGACTTACCATAGATGGGTTGGTGATAAGCTCATGAAGAAGAGCTTCTGTTTCTGAGGATTGACGGTGGATTCAACCCATTTAGCCCAAGTTTGTAGAGCCATTCTATATGCAGTGGGGACACTATACTGCCAGATGTCAAGTGTGCCAATTCTGTTTCAGGTTCAAAAGGATTACGAGTTGCATGGTTTCAGATCATGTTCCAGAGTAAGTTTTGAGGATTACAGAAACATCATGTTCAAGAGTAAGTTTTGAGGATTACAGAAACCATATGTCAATCGAAATTTAAAGGATATTTATCTCTATGATATATATCTACGTGCGAATCACTAATCAGTAGAGAATTGTGAGTCCATGGAATAGAGAAGCGGAGAGAGAAAAGGAGCTACTCACGTGGCGTTGATGAGAGGTTTGTACATCCACCACACATAGCTATCAAAAACCATGACATCGACTCCCTTCCAATTCCGGCCATGCTTGGCAATAGAGTCTAAATGGACCAGTCTCTTCCGCACGGTGTGCTTCGTAGCATGGTCCGAGTTTGACTCCACGATAAATGGAGCCCAGTAGAACTCAATTGATGCATTGAACTCCTAAGAACCAAATTAATGAACTCAAGCAGAGTGAATGAAGCACAGGTATGAGGACTTTGGTGCTCATAAAACTAGGTTACTCAAATTTTGCCTACCTCTGCTACAAAAATTTTTCTTGGAGCATCCTTGTGCAGGTACTTCTTGTTGTCAGCCACACTAGATTGGAGGAGGCACACCATGGACTCCCACTGCGTTCTCTGGATCGAGTCCCCTATGAACATGAGTCTCTTGTTCCTCAGGCTCTCCAATAACTTCACAGCATCAAACCTGAATGAACCCAGTCCAGCACGCGTTATACTCCCAAAGCCCAGAAGTCAAAGCTCTAAAGTTTTAACACAAAGATAGAAGTGATGCTGACCTTGGCAATTCACATGAATGAGGTTTCCACCTCCACTTCTGATAGAGGGAATCGGGCCTCCCATTTCTCTGACAAGTCAGTTGCCGGGCCAAGTAGGGGCAGCTGTCTTCAGTATAGAGAGGGCGAGAATTATGCTTATCCAACACCCATTTTCCCTCAAAGAGATTGCATCTGTGGTCGAGAACATGGTCCATTTCTGCAGCATTTCTTCTTGCGGAGCTGAAGATGGCCGGAAATGACCGACGGAGGACATGACTCCAGCTTGCACTCGTTGTCTCTGTGACTAATCTTGTGGTTCCAAAGATCAAAAACGAAGCCAAAATGAAGGGGAAGAGGGTCAGGGCACGGCGATCAGTGGGTGGCGACTTCATTTAGGTTGGCATGTAGATGGAAGAACGCATCGTGCATTTGAATCTTTTCTTTTCTTTTCTTTTCCTGCGGTTCTTTTTCCTGTGGGGGAATGCTTGCTCTTGAAGTGTTTCGAGAACACTCAATGCAACCACTCCTCGTAGCAGTTACTACGTGAGACGCTTTCTGGATTGCTTGTTGCGGAGGAAATCACAGAAAGTGGCCGATCGGCTAATTTTGTCAAACAGGTTGGAGGCAAGCGAGCTGAAGCGGTGAAGCCCCATCTAGAACGTCCACTGGGCCACCCAACACTCCAGCTCAACTTGTCGGCAACTCAATGGCCGAACTTAACCTGATTCAGGCTTGAGTGATTCGGATTGTTAACCCAGCTCGGCGGCCTTATATATATATATATATATTTATAGAAAGGCCTTTAGGTTGGTTGGGGCAAGCCACCCAACAAAAACCGCTGGGCCCACCGATCTCATGAATGGTCTTAGGCTAACCTAATGCCACCAATGGATCCGCCGGCCTCATGAACGACCTTGCTGGTGAGAAAATAATTAGAAATGGAAAAAGTGGAAAACGGTGGTTAAGCTGCACCCATCGATTCTTTGAGGGTGCATCATAGGAATAGGACATCAACATGCTGTCGTTAGGGCTTCAAGCAAGTTAGTTTCGTTGGGGTTTGGCCCAACCCAAATCCATTCCACCTTTCTAATAATTAGTTTCAGAAATACTGCGAACACAATTGATAAACAACTTAAAAATATGAATCACGAACTTAAAAACAATCACCGGTTGATAAGCATGAGGGTCTATAGTACAGGCAACTTATGTGTTTCTCGGGAAGGGTGGTATTAGGGTAAATAGTTGGGATCATGTCTCAAAAAATGTCCGAGGGATTTACTTGAAAAAAAGCCGATATTTACTTACGATGCCAAGAGTTGCTCAGATGCCTACCGATTATATCAGAATGGCGATACTCGGCGACTTATCTGACAATACGACTATTTTATGGATCAATGATGATATCAACATTTAATTGGTTAAGTTGCTTGATTGAGGGACGGGGATCCATAAAAGAACCATCACACATGACTTGAAAGATCAGGGATTGGAAACCATGCACGACAAGGGCATTAACTACTCCTAATTGAAGAATTATGGATTAGAGTAACCATCTACTAAACCCACATCAAGTTCAGTAACTTCTACATTTTTGCACTTTAAGGAATAGAAGTTACAAAGTAACCATTCACTCCATCTCTATATAAGAGAAGGTAAGAAGAAGATTAGGATAAATTTTTTTGAGATATATCAATCGCTTGCTTCTGTAATCTTTTTCACTGTTTCGCTTACTCCAATTAACTTAAGCATCGAAGAGTCTTCCGTTAGATAATTTTTGATAAGAAGACTTTATTTTGGAGACTCTTTCTCTACTAAAGGTTAGGCGCACTTATTCGATACCTCACTCGAGATCTTGCCGGAGTTCAGTGGCAACAGGTGGTATTGCATGTTTAATGGATGCTTCAACGGAAATCATAAAGATGATCTACATATTGAATTTGTATCATAAAGATTCATGTATTGAACCTGTATCTATGGTTTTCTACCTCCATAACATCTTGCTATCTTGTTAATGTCTTTACAAAGAAATAAAGATAGCCTCAATAATTACAATATCACGGTAACATTTTGGTTTGGAGTCAATATATATAGAATATAGGTTACTAATAGGAAAGGCGATCCGTGGTTCTCAGTTGAGGATAAAATCTGACAGAGGAAAAAAAAAAGGTTATCTAATGTAGGTCAAGACATGAAGGACTTGCCATATAAGAACTCCAAAAATCTATTTTTAGAATTCTTTTTAATGCTAAAGACTATTTCATTACTTTTTCTGAGTTTGAATTTTTTTTGATTCCGTACTTGGACTGGAGAATAGCTTGTTTGTCAATCATGACCATTCATTAATATTATGATGGCAACGATTGACTAGGGCCCCTAGTTTGCAATCCATGTTTTGCTGTGGGCTTTGCTGAATTGTGGCCCATCTGCCATGCATCGACAAAACGGCCTTCTCCTGTCAAACCAGGGGAATAGCGAGCAAACGGCCGAGCCGGTTCCAGTATGAGGACATTTAGAATTCTTTATGAAGCTGTACAAGATAAGCCCAGCCCACTTGGTACCTGCTTATTTGCACCCCCACCCCCCAGAGAACCGCTTCCCGCGCGTAGTCGTCATTCCTAGTTTGCCAATTGCCATTATGGATATGGCTACCAGTCGACGCACGCTACGCTCAGTCCCATGGATTTGAAACCCGGCCCGTTAGTACACAACGTCACTTCCCAGCTAAACCGATGCCAGGCGCGCGTTGCCAAAAACCGACGGACGGGATTACATAAGTCGGCAAAACGGAAGGCCCATAACAGCAGCAAACGGAGACGTGACGCGCGCGAGATAAACCGCGTCGCCAGCCGGCATTAACGGATCTCCTGAGAACCCACCGCCATCGCCTCTATAAATACGCCTCCCGTACAACTCTGCTGCTCTCGTTTCTGGCAATGCGAAAGAAGGTGTACAAGAGAGCCAGAGAGAGTGAGAAAGCGAGGAAGAGGGAGCGACGGGAGAAGAAGGAAAGGAGGGAGAGGGCCCTAACGGAGCGGCATGCTAGAGGTATAGCCGCCCTTGAGGTCTACTTCGCAGAACTCCCTTCTCTTGGTCTCTCGTTCCGCTCCCTCCCTCCCTCCCTCCCTCCGTCCATTCTTTCTCCCCCTTTTTCTATGCGTTTCTTGGACCTCTTAGGGTTTTGATCGAGTACCAGAAGGTTCTGCGACGTTAAGGTTTTGGTTCTTGTTTCTATTGTTTTATTGATTTCGTACGGTGGAAATTATAGGTTTCTTGTTCAAGCTAGGGCTGTCGTGGATTCTTGGAGGGTTCTAGCTTCTAGGGTCCTGATTCTCTATTCTTTTCTTTTATTTCTTGATCCATCATCTTGTTTCATCGGGTTTTTTTTGAAGAAAACTGTCAGAAAGGGAAGTGACGGAGGATTGGTAGCTTTAACCGAGTACATGGTGATGAAAGAGATGATCTTGATGCAGTCACGGTCAACATCATGATAACATGATTCAAGTGTCGTTCTTGATGCTTTTCTTTCCCCTTTTAAATTGGGCTGGATTCAAATTAAGTGAAAAATTGGTCAAGAAAAAGAAAGCAAGCTTTTTTTCTTTTTTGTTTTTGGGAAAACAATCTTTCCTTTCTAATTTCCGCTCTGCGTGTAGGACCAAATAGAGGGAAGAGGGTGAAAGCAATGTGGAGGGAAATCTAAGTATGTCATCGTTGGAATTTATATTGAGCTTGTGAGAAAGGAACGAATAAGATTGATTATACTTTGGAAAGTTCAAATACCTTGATATCTTTCTTTCTTTTTAAATTTAATCCGGTAAAGGACAACCTGTAACATTGAATCCAGTGACATCTAATACAACGTGTAACATGTATTATATTGCAGGATAACAATCTATCTTTATTTTGTGATGACAATACTTGTTCCTGATCACTATATGATACCAAATTCTCTTTCACGATGATGTTGCATTTTTCAAATGACAGAAATTGTTGATTTAATTCACCAAGGAGGTAAGGGGTCTTTTATAGCGGTGAAGTCAGGCCAGAAAAGATCAGTTCTTGAGGACTTCCTCTGGAGAAATTTGTTCGGATTAGCTATTTTTCCTTTTTAAGCAACTTTTGAGCCTTGTGCTGTAGGCATGGCAATTTAATATGCTGTTTTTTTTTTTTTTTTTCCTTTCCGGTTTGTTTCTTTGTTTATTGGTGATTTGAGGCTTCAACTTTGAGTTACGACAATTTTGTTGATTAATTATTCTATTCAAGGTCATAGATAATTTTTTTCCCACCTTCACGTGCTTTAGAAATTAGAACTCTCATCTGTTCTCTGAATTTATATGAGTTACTGAGCACTCCTTTGACATTACCTCATGTTTCCCACAGTTGAAGGATCTACGGTATTAACAGTTGCAAGGTGGTCATGGCATGGATGTGACCCTTGGTGGGTGGCACCTTTCTTTATTCCATGGGCTGCTGAGACTTCTCTATAGTTTGCACTTGTTATGTGAGTTCTTTTGGGTGCTGCAGGAGTGGTACTGCTCCATATGCAAAACATGTTTATAAGGTATCAATCTCATACTTCATTTTTCCTTGAAATTCTTTCACTAATCTTCTCTTTAATATCAAATACATGTTTATAGTCTGAGGAAATGAGGAAGTTCATCTGAGCATGATTTTGTTTTTACTGCCATCCTTCCAAGTTGTTAAAGTTGTTAAAACTGGACTTCTCCCATAGATAGTTTCCTCAAACAGAACGATCTAATGCACTTGAAGTTGCCGTGGCTATATTTCAGCTTGGTAGTGCAATCAGGCTTCTCTAAAATCATGTTGCAACCTGGTCTAGATCTTTTATAACATTTTCATTATTTGGGGTATCTTTAGGCATTGGTATAGCTGTTGGCAACATTGCTAACTCTTGATACATGGTCCACCATATCATAATAACCTAGAGTTGAGACTTCCAATCCCTCCTACCAGGGAACGGGAAAAATCCAGAATTGATCCCCCCCTTATGAAATTATTATCAAAGTTGCCAGCATGGGCTCTAATTTCTGCAAATGCAATGACAGCTGGGTAAATTCCATACACCATTGCTCATAGATAGCTTTTGTATCAGGCATGTTCATAAACAACATCTACTGTCCACTTTTCTAAGCAGATAGTAGAAGTCATCCTTTGACTTTATTTGCAAGGAAGGAACTTTGTTATTCATTCCTGGATGCCAGTTTAGTTTCACACTGTATGTATTCTTAGTTCTGTTTGTTGAAAGCTTTATGGTCTACTTTTAGTATGCAGCTCAAGGATTTAGATTCCAATGGGACGTTCCGTGGGACATCGGGATGGAGTACCATCCTATGTGTCGGGACAAGGCTGTTTCGCTAGTATCCCAGCGTCCTGATCGGGATGTCTTGGGACATCCTATGTCTCAAATGTTGGGACTTGGGGGGCGAAAGAGGGAGGGGGGGGGGGAAGGAATGGCGGCATCCGTTCTATGAAAAAATTGGGACAGTTCTATCCCGCGGAATTTAAAATCTTGACCCAGCTTATAAAATCGTAAAGTATTTGGTGCAGATATATTTTATTCACCTCAAGCATACTTCCATGGATCATGTTGGCAACTTGAGGATGTGTTGCTGGTGCTGTGTCAGACATGCTAATTCGAAGGTGTTATTTCCACTCAAGTCATGCAGCATTTTTTTTTTTTGAGATAATCAAATCATTATCAACAAATTGAAAAAGGCAACATAGTCTTAGTGATTAGACTTTTCTTTTTGCTGTATTACACCAGAAACTATTATTTTGAACTTGGGTAAACAATTACATCCTTCATTCAGTAACCTCTAACGCACTGAAAGGTCAGTGGTTTTCATATGTGAACCTAATTTTTAATGCCTTTGCTTTTGGTGGTAGAGTTGCTTATCAAAATTCACCCTAAGATTTTAGTTTATTTATTGATTTTGCTTATTTATAACCTGCATATGAAGCAGTATCATTCGTTCATCCTATCAACCGCTAATGCTGATGACCTGGTTTTTGGTTGTTTGGCAATGGGTCTATGAGCTGGTCGATATAGGGTTCAGTGTAACCCTCTTAATACTTTTCTCTGCCCTTTCACCTAGCATCTTCTGCTTGAGAAGTTAGGGCGGTGAAGAAGAGTGTAAAGGTGATGGTGAAGAGCTTAAGGCTATTGATGGATGGCGATTTCTTCATAGGTACTTTATTGAGGAAGGCATCCATAGGTGCTTCAAATCTGCACTGCTCCCATAATGAAACATACAATTTACCATATCGGTACCCTTTCTCAGGTTTTCTTATAGCAAGATCTGAAGTTGTTTATTTCCTTCTCCACCATCCAATTGCTCAAATTGTCTGTGAGATGAGGGAGATGAGGTGGTTTTCTTTGCATTAGCAGAGTATGATGTCCTTTTTCATATTTTTTTTTCCCGCATCATTTTCATTCTAGATTTCAAGATATTTTATGATCTTAGGTTTCATGCCTATTCATATCTTCTTTTTTTTCCTGCCATGTTTCAATTTCCAGATTTCTTGCTATTTTATAATTTTAGGTATCCATGCCTTTTTCTTGCCAAGGGACCGAAGGAAACTTTTCTCAGCTATTATGCCTTCATTCTTTTTTGAGCAGATGCCAACTATATTAAGTCTTAAATTATTATATAGAAGTTCTGATGCAAAATGAACTTAAGAAGATGCCAGATTTTTAGCTTCTAAGTTCCTTAAATAATTATAGATTATAAATTCTAAAAAGTGATAACTTTTAAGAGTGCTTATTTCCTAGAATTGTATGCATTCTCTTCTGGTTTTTCTATTGGTTATAGACATATGTAGTTGTGGTAGTAACAAAAAGAGAAATTTAGTTATGTACATGAAAGGATCAGGAATTCAAATGCTTATTACTCTCCTATTTCCTCTTTATAAGAGGAGGAAAAAACAGACTATTACTCTGTTGGCTTTCTTTCTTTTTTTTTTTCTATTTCTTCTTTTCAGTGTAAATTTTCATTGATTGGTCTTGATACTATGATAATCACTTGGTATATTGCTTATTTTACTGGTCTACTAGCTGCTATTTTAAAAGTAAACAATTTTACAGATACTAACGTTAGATGCTTACTAGAAATGTGCCTGGCTTCTTAGACTATCTAATGAAGCCTTGAGCTTTTGATTGGATATTTAGCTGTTTCAGGTTTGTATTCTTAGAGGTTGAGCTTTGGCTCGATAGTAAGGTTGCTTCATTATGACCTGGAGGTTATGAGTACAAAACATGGGAATGGCCTCTCTGCTTTCAGGTTAAGGATGCACGCATTTGACCCTTTCCAGACCTTGCAGTGGTGGGAGACTCTTGCATCAGGCTGCCTTATTTTTAGGTTTGTGTTCTTCTGGTTCAAAATATTTTGTATCAATAGTTACTTTATTTTATTTTGCTTTGTATAATTATATGTGTAGCTTGGCTAGAATTTCGTTGATACTCTGATGGATAAGGGTAGCAAAGTAATATGTTAACTATGTTTCATAGAACTAGGAGGAAGCAACGTGATTGAAGCAATTGCTCTGATGGGGTGTTGAATTAATTTAAATTGTGTTTTCTTCATTCCAGCAAATTTTTTGCTAGTAATATATCTCATTATTTTGCTTTTGCATAACTAAACATGACTAGAACTACGTTTGCTTGATCCTTGGATAAATATTTATATGCAAACATGGCTGGTGGAGCAAGGAGGAAGGAAGCACTTGAGCTATTGGACATGCACTAGATGAAGGTAAGGCTATAAACCTTTTCATAGCCATTGTGGTGTTATTGCTGGAAAAAAAAAATGAAGTGCAATGATATATCTTAATAGTCAATTTTTTTTTTCTTTTTTTACAGTTGATATTTCCAATTTCATGCTCTATGTTGTGAATTTTGTATCAGCTAATCTGGTTTCTATTATTCTTTTTAAAGGAACATCAAGCTTACTCTGATTTTTAATGTCCTTTTAGGTAATACAAAAAGCAACCATGTGAGTTTGCTATAAAGAAAATCATATATAGTTATATTTTTTACTTAATATATGTGATGGTTCAAATGTCTCACACATCAGCCCTATAAAAGGTGAAGTGAAGGAGGCAGTATGTTCTTTGAACCTTGCAACAGGCTGCAATATTCAGAGCTAACCTACTTACTACCATATTCAAATGTTTCCTCCATAAATTTCTTTGTTGCTAAGCTTCATCATGAAATATATGGTTTTCTAATAGATTTTAAAAAGTAAGGAACTAAAATGGAAATCTTAATTTGATGTCCTTTTCAAACCAAATTTGATGTCGAGGACAACTTCAGCACGTGATACAAGAAGAGATAGTAAATTGCAAATAATTATGAAGTTGCAAAAATTCACGACGTATAAACTGTTTCTGCTATTTTGCTTTCTGTTCCAAGCAGAATGTAGGCAATTTTTAAGTTTTGAAATTCATGCACTATCTCTAAAGTTAAATATACTTTGATCGTTAGGTCATTGCTTCCTACAAACAATATTTCAACTTTGTTTTATCAGCTGACTGGTTGGATAAGGTAGCCTCACCTAGCCATATATCATCAAGTCAGATGGGACATGGTTACTTGGTTCAGCCCTTTCTATTCTTTTCTATATTATTTTCTTTTTCTCCCTAATCAAGACTAGGGTGTCAGAATTGCCCTTTTAACTCCTGTACTTTCTTCTCTACCACCTATCGCTCATCTCATGCAGTCTGGATATGAGATAATTGTTTTACTCTAATCCATCTACCATTTAACAGATAAAAGTGTGGAGGGATGAGAGGGGTGATCTTTCTTCTCCATGTTGTTGTTACAAAGGAGCAACAAGGCTCTGCTCTATCCTTTTGTTACATCATGTGGACGTTTGCTTTCCGCTGTGATGGTTGAGATCTCCTGAAATTAGAATATTGTCTAATAATTACGGAAAGAATATCGGTCAGCTGTAGCGTTCACCCTTTGCCAGAAAGAAAGACAAAAGAAAAAAAGAAAAACTAGAGCATTCACCCACGACTAACGATATCCCCCCCCCCTCTTTTCTTTGTGTGTGTGTGTGTGTGTCTAACTTGATGATCTAAGAGGTACGCTCGTGAATTATTGAACCTCATGGAAGCACTAATGGTTGCTGATAGACTCCTTGTGGGTCTATTCCTGGTATTGGTAAAAGCAAACACATTTCTTCATTAAATGATACATTTAGTTTATATACTGTTTTATGCCATGGTACTTGGAGCTTATTATCTGTGCATTTTTTGATGTGTTGTTGCTTTGTTATATCTTATATGTATTTCATTGTCAGAGCAAACCATCTAGATATATGCTTCTGTTCCAAATGGAGACTTCAGGCAAAAATTTGTGGTAACTTGAAGATTTTCATCTGGCAACATTGCCAGTTATTGGTTTCTGACGTGCATGATATATGAAGTGTAAGTGTAGAAATTTGTATGAATTCTTTCCGTAGGATTTCAATAGTTGCTATTTTTATTAGAGATTAGCTTGTTTGGAAGGAAAAATCTGAGAGAGATTGATCTACCGAGCATCTCAAGCAAGAGCTATCTTTAATGTCTGGAAAGTTCCCTGGCAATATCTCTTGGACTGGAATTGTGCTGGTTGCATGCCAATGAATGGCAGGCTCTGGTGCCATTTTATGCCAAATATTGACATGGCATAACGTGTACATGTCAAAATGCTGATGTGGTAGGCACATGATGTTTTAATCCCTTCTTTCTGTTTTTGCTTGGAAAATGAAAATTCTTATGAATGCTTGTAGTTTGTCTGGTTCATGTCAATTAGCTGCAGTTGGATACTTAAACATTCTTCAGTATGATGTATTTTATTTGAAATTTTTGTTGGCTATGAGCAAATTAATATTATGCTAAAATGAGAAAGAAATTCTGCTTAGTTGTTGGTTCTGAATTTAAACTATCACGTATTCAATGTCAACTAAAGGTTGACAACTGGAAGTCTTTGTTTTTTCTTTTTTAATATGATTGAGATGATAAAGCAATTTTTGGATCATCAATAGTTTCTCTTTGCAAATGGAGTTGAATTGGAAAGTTTTTAAAGATAGCAGTCATGAAAAGGCTAATTACAGAATGGTCTTATAGAAGTTGGACTAGCTGTTGGAAGATGCCAAGAAAGGAGTTTAATAATTGAAATTGTAAAAATCGAATACATAATTATTAGAGTGGCTCATTTCTAATAATAGAGTTTATAGCATCTTATTTGTTGCAAGAATCAGGATGAGAGGGGGAAAGCCTAACTTAAATTAGGGTGAAGTAGGATCAGATAGAACCTGAATTAGTGGTATTTGACATGCAGTAATTTTGCCAACTCAACCAGGGCATAAGTACTACAAATAGTACTTCATAATTTGCCAACTAAACCAGGGCATAAGCACTACTAATGGTACTGCATAAGTTGAATGACTATAAAAGAACTTCTACAATATGTAGAGGTCCTTTTATTTGGTTGACATAAATTTAAATTGAGCAAAATTTGAAGTCTATAGAGTGAAAGATATGTACAACATTTGTTTGTGGAAAAAAAATTATAAATCTCTCTGTCATAATAACAGGTAAATAAATCCATAATAGATGGTGGCATGAGAGATCTTGTATGATCTTAGTATCCAGAATTGTGACTATATTTGAAAGGGAGAATTGTGCAATGAAACTTAAACTGGGAATAAGTCTCCAAATTAATGGACTTTAAAGTTGACCAAAGAAAATTTTCGACTTTTATAAATTCCCATAAATGTTGAACAATCTTTATTCTACGAAATCTCATGGAGATTCTCGTAGATACACAAAAAAAATTAGATTCTGTCCAAGGGCATAACTGTGATTGATGAAAAAAAGATGTGCTTCCTCAACAGAAGAAAGAAATTAATATATAAAACAATAAAGGGTGTTTTGCATACATACCCTCCTAATTGATATTTGCATGTACCCTTACAAAACACTTGTTTTGCATGCATATTCTATTTTTTTTCCACACGTACCCATGCCATCTAATGCTATTAAGAAATTAGTGTTTTGAAATTGAAATGACTGGAATATCTTTAATCACTAGACATGCAAAAAGAAAAAAATTTATAAGGATATACATGCAAATAGCAACTTTTGAGGGTACTCATGCAATTTAATATATTTAGGAGGATATATATGCAAAAAAAAAAATAATTTTATTTTTATCTATTTCAACTTGTTTTAGCACTCAAACTAGTCTAGTGCTTGCTCATCAATATTTTCTATGAAAATATTGCTAAGGAAAAAGATCGATCACTGATTAGATAACAAAAAAGGTTTTGTTATTGGGAAGAGGGAAAGTTTGACTGGTCAGATAAGCTCGAAGCAAGACCCATTAACCTATTACCCACTTTTGAAGTAAAAAGATAATCTCATAATTTTAATTAATTTTTAATTTAAATAGATATGATTTTGGCTAATGACATCAGCTAAATTGCTATGTCAAAGGTATTCATGCAAAAATAATATTTTGTGAGGATGTACATGCAAATATCAATTTTAGAAGGATATTCACACAAATCCAATATTTAAGAGGGTATTCACATAAAAAATCTAAGGATTTTTTTTTTTGCATGTATGCTCTTCTAAATATATGAAATTACATGAATATTTGTAAAATTACTATTTGCATACATACACTTATAAATGTTTCTTTTTGCACATACCCATTAAGGGTATTTTGGTCATTCAATTTAAACCGCTAATTTCTTAATGGCATTAGATGGCATAGGTATATGTGCAAAAAAAGGAAATAGAAGGCTATACGTGCAAAATAAGTATTTTATGAGGGTATATATATAAATATCAATTTTGAAAGAATATTTATGCAAATTCCAATATTTAGGAGGATATGTACACAAAAAATCCAAAAATAAATTTGGTTACCTCTCTTTAGACATTTTATCCAGTCAAGCTATCAAAAAAGGAAGTTGGTGCCCTCTTGGTTAACTAATTCATTAACAACCCTAGGTCCTTTGCTTTTCTTCCCCACAGTCCTTATCTCTCTCTCTATGGGGTCTAAAGTGAGGATGGGCTTTGTTCCTCTCCTAAATCACTATGTTCTTTTAGCACTCTTTGTGGCCTCGTGTGGTGTAATAGTGGAGAGTTTGAATGGGGTGGAGGGAGCTTGGCCCAGTGCAACTTGTTCCAAGAAGTTGGCCCTACGATGAATCATGCCCTCTCTATGACTTGGCAGGTTATCCGTTTTTAGTAGACCTATGTTTAACTGCCTGAAGAGTGGCTGACCTGATAAGAAGTACCTCAAGTACTGGTGGAAACTCGATAGTTGTGAGCTCCCAATATTGGTTCTTATTCTTCCGGTGCCATCTGTACTAATCTTGTAATGGAATAATTTGTTAGTGCTTATATACTACAATTGGTCACACAACGAATGCCAAGTATATGGTTGAGTGATGTTTCTTATGCTTAATGGGCAGCTTATTTTCGAGTGAAAACAATCATAAATTGGATCTACTTCGGTAAAAGTGGATTGCAGTGGAAATGCATTTTTTGAGCTGATTAATTAATAATTGGCCTTGCATCATGTCAAAAATTGATCAAATCTAACCTTCTTGCATCCTACTATGTCATTTGTTTTAAATATGTGATAGTCATGTGACTTGGGATGGATCTTGATGTTCATTGGTGTATTGTTGTGCAGATTTGATGGCAAGGATTTCTTGCAGAGCATGAGGGGGAAGACAATAATGTGTGTGGGGGATTCAATAAGTTTGAATCAGCGGTACTTGCTTGCTACATGCGACAGTACCTAGAACTACCATTTCTTACAACAAACTGGCTGATAGTGTTAAATTTGAGGTTGGTATTCCTATCTTTTTTCAATTGAAGAGTTAATTGACTTTGTTTTTAAGAAATTATCTTTTCCTTGGGAACAAAAAAAAGCGATATGTCACCTGAGATAAATTCTCCTAATCCCAAATATGGCACCAAACTACATGTTCAGCACCACATGTTATCCGAGGATTACTGCTATGAAGAAATATCCTCCATTGAGTCATGCCAATCTCATGAATTTCACTAGTTGATCCCCTCCTATGTGGAAAAATTATTTGTTGGACCAGATCTGTTAGCTCAGCTGTGGACCATTACAACCACAGAGCAACATGCACTGACACACCTGTATTGCTCCATTTTTCTGCTGCTTTCTTTGTTTCTTTGTGTTTAGGCATGTTTCTTTGTGGTTGGACTTGTCCATGATTGGTCCACTCTGAGGTGGTGGATCTAGGTCAAACAATAACTTCTCCCTATGAGGCTGTCATGTAATATGCTAGATATGAAGGGAATTTAGGTGGTGCCAGGATTGGGCTACATAGCAGTGTCGATAATCAATATGCTCCAACACCAATATCTCTCACCTTTCACTCTTTAATCAGAGGTTTTGTTGCAGGACTACAATGTCATGTTGTCTTGCTGCTTTGCACTGTATATGGTGGACATTGTCCCTGAGAAGATAGGGAAAGTCCTTAAGATGGACTCTGTGCAACAAAATGGGCAGGGATGGCTCAGTGCAGATGTTCTCATCTTCAATTTGTTCCCTTGGTGGAACCAAAGCAATCCTGGCTGACTGTGAGATCTCACTGTCCTAATTCCATACGTTCCATCACTCTCAGATTTACTTCAGCAAGTTTTGACTGTAGGATTTTATGGTGCAGATGGGATTATATTCAAGGATGGCAACGAGATACTCAAAGACATGAACCGCACCAAAGCTATGGGGAAGGCTTTGAATGGATGGGCAAGATGGGTGGACTCCAACATTGATCCAAAGTCTGAGAAGGTCTTCTACTTCGGAATTCCCCCAACCCACATAAAGTTTTGGCACCTTATCAATTTGGAAATTATCTATGAAGAAGCACAGCATGTTCATACTGACTTAGTTGATCTTTACTCTTTACCATAAGTTCTTGCTTGCTTTTGTCTTTTCCTTTTATTGTGGTTTTAATTGGCACAGTGGAGAGGATTGGGCCTAGTGAGGGAATATTTGTGTTGGACAAACAGAACCACTGATGGCAAAAACATACCCCAGCGGTCCAATTCTGCAAGAAACCATGGTACGGAGCATATTGGGAAGTATATCGAAGCCAGTCTATTTGCTGGACATAACTTTCCTCATGCAACTCAGAAAGTATGGTCACCCTGGAAAGTGCAGTGGTGGTGATTGTGCACTGGTGCTTAGCTGGAGTTCCGGACACATGGAACATATTATTGGATGCTGCCCTTCTTGAATGGAAGTGAGATTGTTTTTCCTTAGAAATATATGGAAGTGGCACAAATGAGAAGATGTTCATGTAAAATGGGGGAGAAAAAGTTCAATTATTAGAATCAATTACATGGGGATTTTCCTTAGTTGTTTGCTATTTTCTTTTTTCAATAATAATTATCATAGAATGTAAAATTGAGTTCATGAGAACACCTTAATGGGGAGAAGTGTTTCTCAGTTCATGAATTGTTTGGCTCTTATTTTCTTAAGAAAAAGAAAAGATCTTCAAGAGTGAAGGAGATGGTGTTAGTGGGAAACTCGATGATTTTGAGAGGGATCATTCATCAACAGGATCCAACTAGAAGGTCTTCTTTATCTGCTTGAATCAATGATCTTTAAGTCACGGTCATGGATTTTCAAAACTGTGCTGAAATGGAGCTGATGAGATGTTCATAAGGCTTTTCTTTTTTTTTTTCTCTTCTGAAAAAGAGGGCACTTCACAGTCAGCAAAGAATGCATCAAGAAGCCTCCAACATTATGCGCGCAAGAAAAAAAAAAAAAGAATTAAGCAAAATGAAGACCAGTGGGACAGATATCAATGTGCAAAAGTGTAGTCATGTATTAAGCAGGTTTGGTGTCACCCTCTTAATACTTTTCTCTGCCCTTTCACCCAGCATCTTCTGCTTGAGCAGTTAGGGTGGTGAAGAAGAGTGTAAAGGTGATGGTGAAAAGCTGAAGGCTATAGATGGATGGCAATTTATTCATAGCTACTTTATTGAGGAAGGCTTCCATAGGTACTTCAAATCATACTCCCGCATCAAAACATTCAATTTACCATATTGTCACCCTTTCTCAGGTTTTCTCATAGCAAGGTCTGAAGTTGTTTATTTCCTTCTCCGCCACTCAATTGCTCATATTGTCTGTGAGATGAGGGAGATGTGGTGGTTTTCTTCTAGCAGACTATGATGTCCTTTTTCTTTTTCTTTTTTTTGTTTTGTTTTCCTGTATCATTTCCATTTCTAGATTTCATGCTATTTTATGATTTTAGGTTTCATTCCTATTCATATCTTCCTTTTTTCCCACAATGTTCCAATTTCCAGATTTTTTGCTATTTTATGATTTTAGGTATCCTTGCCTGTTTCTTACCAAGGGTCCAAAAGAAACTTTTCTCAGCTGTTATGCCTTCATTCTTTTTTGAGCAAATGTCAATTGTTTTTAGTCTTAAATTATTATATAAACCTCTGATGCGAAATGAACTTAAGAAGATGCCAGATTTTTAGCTTCTAAGTTCCTTAAAGAATTATAGATTATAAATCCTAAAAAATGATAGCTCTTAAGAGTGCTTATTTCCTAGAATCTTATAAATTTCTTTGTGGTTATTCTATTGTTATAGACATACGTAGTTGTGGAAGTGATCACAAAGAGAAATTTAGTTATGTACATGAAAGGATCAAGAATTTAAATGCTTATCACTGTACTATTTCCTCTGTAGAAAAAGGAGGAAACAACGGACTTTCACTTTGTTGGCTTTCCTTTTTCAATTTCTCTTTTTCGTGTAAATTTTCATTGATTGGTCTTGATACTATGATAATCACTTGGTATATTGCTTATTTATCTCTTACTGGTCTGCCAGCTGCTATCTGAAAGTATACAATTTTAGAGATGTTAATGTTAGAGGCTTACTTGAAATGTACCTGTTTTGCTTCTTAGACTATCTAGTGAGGCCTCAAGTTTTTGATAGGTTGTTTAGTCATAGAGGATGAGGCTTCACTGGATGGCAAGGTTGCTCCATTATAATTTGGAGGTTATGAGTACGAAACATTGAAACAGCTTTTCTGCATTCAGGTTAAGGATGCAGACATCTGACCCTTCTCAGACCCTGCAATGGTGGGACTTTCGTGCATTAGGCTATCTTATTTTTAGGTTTGTGTTCTTCTCATTCAAATTATTTTGTATCAATAGTTCGTATATTTCTTTTTGCTTTATATAATCATATGTGTAGCTTTGCTAGAATTTTCCTTGATACTCCAATGGATAAGGGTATCAAAGTAATATAATATAAGGAAGCAAAGTGATATCGGAACAACTGCTTTGATAGAGTGTTGAATTGCTTTAACTTGTGTTCTCTTCATTCCAACAATTTTTTCATTAGTAATTTCTCTGATTATTTTGCTTTTGCATAACTAAACATGACTAGAACTATGTTTATTTGATCCTTGGATAAATATTTATATGCAAACATGGCTGGTGGAGCAAGGAGGAAGCACGCACTTGAGCTACTGGACATGTACCAGATGAAGGTAAGGCTATAAACCTTTTCATACCCTATGTGGTGTTATTGATGTTAAAAAAAAAAAAAAAAAAAGAACAGCAGAAGTGCAATGATATATTTTAATGGTCAAGTGTATTTTTTCACTGTTCATTTTCCCAGTTTCATGCTCTATGATTTGAATTTCATATCAGCTAATCTGGTTTTTATTATTTTCTTTAAAGGAGCATCAAGCTTACTTTGATTTTTTATGTCTTTTTAGGTAATAGAAAATGCAACCATGTGAGTTTACTATAAAGAAAATCATGCATATGGTTATATTTTTTTAATTAGTATGTGATGGTTCAAATGTCTTGCACATTAGCCCTAGAAAAGGTGATGTGAAGGAGGCAGTATGTTCTTTGAACTTCGCAATAGACTGCAATTTTCAGAGGCAACCTGCATACTACCTTTTTCAAATGTTTCCTCCATAAATTTTTTTATTGTAAGCTTAGTCATGAAAGATATGCTTTTCTAATAGATTTTTAAAGAATAAAGAACTAAAAAGGAAAACTTAATTTGATGACCTTTTCAAACCAATTTAATGTCCTTTTCAAACCAAATTTAATGTCGAGGACAACTTCAGGACTTGATACAAAGAGGTGCGCTATCCTCCACCTTCGAGATAGGAAATTGCAAATACATGTGAGGTTGAAAAAATTCATGATATAGTAACTGTTTCTGCTATTTTGCTTTCTGTTCCAAGCAGAATGTAGGTGATTTTAAGTATTGAAATTCATGCCCTATCTCTAAAGTTAAATTTACTTTGATCTTTAGGTCATTGCTTCCTACAAACTATATTTCAACTTTGTTTTATTAGCTGACTTGTTGGGTAGGGTAGCCTGACCTAGCCATATATCATCAAGTCAGATGGGACCTGGTTACTTGGTTTAGCCTGTTCTATTCTTTTTTATATTGTTTTCTTTTTCTCCCTAATCAAGAGTAGGGTGTGGGAATTGTCGTTTTCCTCTTGTACTTTCTTCTCCACCACCTATTGCTCATCTCATAAGGTCCGGATATGAGATAATTGTTTTACTCTTGACCATCTACTGTTTCACAGATAAAAGTGTGGAGGGATGAAAAGGGTGATCTTTCTTCTCCATGTTGTTGTTACAAAGGAGCAACAAGGCTCTGCTTTGTCCTTGTAAATTTTGTTACATCATGTTCACTTTTTCTCTTTGTTGTGATGGTTGAAATGTCCTGAAATTAGAATATTGTCTAATAATTCTGGAAAGAATTTTGGTCAACTATAGCATTCACCCATGACTAAAGATACTCCCGCGTCCGCCCCCACCCCCCCCCCCCTCCTCTTTTTTTTTTGTCTAACCTGACGATCTCAGAAGCATGCTTGTTAGTTATCGAACCTCATTGAAGCACTAATGGTTGCTGATAGACTTCTTGTTTGTCTATTCCTGGTATAGGTAGAAGCAAAAGCACTTTTCATTAAATGATACATTTGGTTTATATACTGTTTTATGCCACAGGACTTGAAGCTCATTATCCGTGTTTTATTTTTCAATTTATTGTTTCTTTGTTATCTCTCTTGTGTTTTTTATTGTCAAAACAAATCATCTAGATATATACTTATGTTCCAAATGGAGACTTCAGGTAAAAATTGGAGGTAACTTGAAGATTTTCATCTAGCAATATAGTCGTTGATTTCGGACATGCATGATAAATGAGATGTAAATATAGAAATTTGTATGAATTCTTGGTGTAGGGTTTCAATACTTGCCATGTTATTAGAAATAAGCTTGTTTGAAAGGAAAAATCTGAGAGAGATTGATCTACCGAGGATCTCAAGTGAGAGTTATGTTCTGACAGCTCCAAGGCAATATCTTTCATAGTGGAATCTTGCCGGTTGCATGCCAGAATGCCAGTGATTGGTAGGCTGCAGCAAACCATTTTATGCCAA
Source organism: Elaeis guineensis (assembly GCF_000442705.2). Lineage (NCBI taxonomy): Eukaryota > Viridiplantae > Streptophyta > Magnoliopsida > Arecales > Arecaceae > Elaeis > Elaeis guineensis. Next base: position 116,163,454 of record NC_025995.2, read on the forward strand.
ATATTGACATTGCATAACATGCGCATGTCAAAATGCCAACTTGGTAGGCATGGATGTTTTAATACCTTATATTTGTTTCTGCTTCAAAAATGAAAATTTTTAGGAATGCTTGTAGTTTATTGAGTCAATGTCAATTTGCTGCAGTTGGATACTCAAGCATTCTTCAGTAAAATTCGGATACTAATCCGGATGATATTACTCGGATTTTACTTTCTCATTTCATCATCAGGTGGTCTGCTGAATCTAATTTAGATATCATTGATCACCCTTTGATCTTTTCTACTGTCTCGACCACCCAGAATGCTTCCTTGATAGCTTCTCCTTCAGATGATGAAATTGAATATGCTCTATTTTTTATGCATGTTGATAAAGCTTTTGGTCCTGATAGTTTTCCTCCCTTCTTTTAGCATTATTGGTCGATTGTTAAGGTTGATGTCATTAAGGCGGTCCGTCACCTTTTTACTACTTTTCTTATGCCTGATGATTGGAAGCAAACTTATATTGTTCTAGTGCCTAAGAAGCTAAATCCATCTTCACCAAATGATTTTCGGCCTATTAGCCTATACAATATGGTCTATAAATTGGTTGCTAAAGTTCTTCTACATATGCTTTAACAAGTTTTACCTACTTTAATTTCAGACGAACAGGGAGCTTTTATTCATGGTTGTCAAATTTCTTTTCATATCTTGTTAGCTTAGGAGCTCATTCATTCTTTATTCCGGGCTCCAAGGTCTAAAAGCCTTATGCTTCTCAAGTTAGATATGGAAAAGGTTTATGATTGTGTGAGTTGGTCTTTTCTCTCTCACATTTTCTCTCATTATGGGTTTCATCCTTTATTTGTGAGGTAGACGCAGGCTTTTTTTTTTGCATCCTCAATTTTCCTTGTTAATTAATGGTTCGCCTACTACTTGGTTCCTGATTTCATGTGGGCTTCAACAAGGTTGTCTGTTGTCCCCCCTGATTTTTTTTTCTACCATTTTGCATACCGCCATCCAGCATCTATCAAGGATATCGGTTACGTCATGGGCCGATTATTTCTCACATCTTTTATGCTGATGATTGCCTTATTATGGGACGTTCAACAGTAAAAGAGGCTGCTTCACTTGCTTCTTTTTGGGATGTTTATTGTCATTTCTCTGGCTAGGTTGTGAATCGTTCAAAATCCCATATCATGTCGAGCCTGTCTACACCACATAGAATTAAATCTCAAATTTGTAGTTTGCTTAATATCACTTGTCAAAACTTATCCTGGCAATATTTAGGAACTCTGATATCCAATAGCCCATTAACAAGAGTGGATATACAACCTTTATTCTCTAAGGTGTCTAGTCCTTTGGATCTATGAAAATGGAGAAAACTTTCCTTTGCAGCTAGAGTTATGCTTCTTCAATCGGTGCTCTCTACGATTCCTTTATATATGTTATCAGCTGTGCATATTCCTTGTTATATTCTAGATCAGCTTGAAAAAGAATTTGGAGCATTCCTTTGGGGTCATAAGATTGAGCAACGAGGCTTTCATCGAGTGGCTTGGGAGCAGATTTGTATACCTAAAGATTTGGGTGGTTTAGGATTTAGGTATTACATCCTTGCGTCTTTGCCGCTCTCAATGCTTATCTAAACTTGCTGCGCATTTAATTCCGCACCTAAATATCTTATGGGCTCAAGTGATTACGGCGAAGTATCATTTCACAGGGTCTTGGGTCCATTATTTTAAACCTTGCAATTTTTCGGTCATCTGGCTAAAATTTGTGCCGCTGCATATTATGTTCACTATAAGTTTCAATAGCTAATTGGCAATGGGGAGCAGGTAAATCTTTTTTCTGATCCTTGGTTGACTACTTGCCCCTTGATCAACATGCCTACTTACCTTAATATTGAAAGCTAATCAATGGAATTAAAGGTGTCTGATGTTATTACTTCTACGAGACAATGGGATATACAAAAATTGACTATTCTCTTTTCTGCGGATATATTGCATCAGATTCTCTCTTCCTATTCCTAAAGGTCAGTGGGCTGATCAATTAGTTTGGGGTAACATGAAATTACCTGATATTTCGCTGCATGATATGACCGATATCTCATCTCAGATGTACATTCAGACTGCTGTTCCAATGGTCCCATTTTGCTGGATTTGGAAGCAAAAAGTTCCTCCTAGAGTGAAAACTTTTTGGTGGTTCTTTGCTAGGGGAAGACTGCCAACTAAAACATATCTTTATCATTGTGACATCCTTACTGCTTTTCAACAATATTGTGACTTGTGTTCACAGGTTACTGAAGACCTTAATCATGTGATTTTGAGTTGTCCAATTGCATCTAGTACTTGGCAATATGTCTCTCAGCTCACTCATTTGCCCTTTCCTAGCTGTTCTGTACAACATTTGCTACACCATATGTCTAATCCCTATCTTCATGATCTGCGTAGATGTTTTTTCACCGTTGTTGCTTGGGGTCTGTGGAATGCCTGTAATGAAAGATTATTTAACCACATCCCTACAAATACTAAGCAGCTAGCTAGGTATGCTCTAACCATGGCTACCTTGATATTTCCTGATAGGCACTGGGGTAATCGTAATAACATTCTGTCTAATCCTATATCTCCTCATATAGTTTCGTGGTTGCCCCCACCCATGGGTACTATCAAGGTTAACTTTGATGCTTCGGTTATTTCTAATAAAGCAGCTGTAGGTTATATTATTAGAGATCATAATGCAAAGTTGCTCCATGCGGGAGGTAAGTTTTTGTCTCATATGTCAGTTCCATTTGCTGAATTAATAGTTGTCTGGTTAGGACTTAAAGAGGCCATATTTTCACTGAATGCTACTCACATAATCCTCGAAGGTGATTTTACTACTTTGGTCTTGTGGATAAATAATTCTTATGTGCATAGGTACCCGCATCTTCCTCTTCTACAAGATATTACTAAATGAGAATCTTCATGCACTTCTTTTAAAGTTTGTTATACCCTTAGGCAAGGTAATCAGGTTGCTGACTATTTGGCCAATAAAGCTTTGCAGGGTGATTTCGCATGGACGTTTACAGATCTTATTGATATATCTTGTTTATATCTTCTTCATGCAGATGGATATATGGTATAGTTTGTTTGTTACAAACCTTTTTGTGCAGATTATGATTGACATTTGGTAGCAATGTATCAGATTACATGGATGGCATAGCACTGTTCAGCATGAGACTCGATATTCCTTCATGTTTTTCCACTCTCTTTTTAACTACTTATTAATTCTTCCTTCCATCTTCCTTACTTCCCTTGGCCGATACCTGTTATCATCTATCTCTTCTACGACTCCCCTTGGCCATATCTCTACTCGTATACAAGATCATCCACATCAAGCTGCCTCTCGTGCTATGGGTGAGGGGTCTGGGAAGTTTAAAATATCTGTTTGTATACAATATGATCCATATCAAGCTGCCTCTGGTTTTGAATATGGCTCACTGGAGTGTATTGAGGGTTTACTATTACATGGTGGGTATATTCTAGGGAGTATGGGAATGACTAGGTACAATTGTTTACATCCTTCCTCTTCTTGCTCCGAAGTTGGATGATATAAGAGAATACAAAGATTATTGTCTTAGCTCAAAAGTTGCTTTTGTAACAACTGTTGGGATTCTGCAACACCAATGTGCTTACCGCATAGCTTTGCAAGAAGTGCTGCTTCTAAATATGTTTTAGGAGGAACATTATGGCAAAGGACTTTCTCATTCGAGGACCCCTGTTTCTTGGCTTCTTCACTTCTTCAAATGTACTGCAACGTGATAGGCAGAAGATGCGGAATTATTGGCCTATGGCCTATGCTGGCAGTCGCTTTTGGGATGCTCATTACTTTTCTTCGACATTTCATTACTTCACCAATACGTTGTCTGAATTATGGTACTTCTGATACTGCCATTATGTGGGGCATTCGGGATCGCACACATGAGGATGTGCTGATATATATACTATTTGAAAGAAAAGAATGGTCAATTTTTGGAATAATAAAACTTGCAGTCAGAAAAATAGAAAAAGAAAAAAAAGAGGAAATAGGGAAAAAAGGAAAAGAAAAAAAAAACTTTTATACAAAAAAGAAAGAATATACAAAAGAAAAAAAGAATATATAAAAGAAAAAAAAGAAAAGAAAAAAAAGGAAGTAAAGGAAGAAAGAATATATAAAAGAAAAAATGCAAAAAGGAGGTTCCGGAGAAGAGAATACTCTTATGTCTAATCTTTATGTTCTGTTTCATTTTGCAGGTTCTTTGTCCGTCCTTTATGATCAAGATGTTTGCTACCTATTTCTTAAGCATCTATCATTCGTGTAGTGGCACCTTGCTTTTCCGCCATGTATCGGCTTTGCCATTTATTCGTAAAGGGATGTCTCTATATGCATATTTCCGATGTATGCTGATGGCAGCATGCGTAACATCTTACGATGCTGTGGTACAAATTTTGCTTGTGGTAGGCTTGTTCTGTTTTTTGTTTATGGCCACTTCTTCTCTATTCCGATCTTCAGTGCTTTGGATGGCACATGTTCATACGAACCAACTTTTTCATCATTATTATGAAGGTCTACAAGTTCATTTTGGGAATTCAGATATTGGTTTTTTTCCAAGCAATTCAGTTTTCAATATCTACAAATGACTGTATGCATTGGGATTTCTAGTCGATGTACTATTATGTAAGTCATCATAACAAGTTTTTTTGGATGCTGCATCTCATGTGAGCATAATTTGTTTATTGGTGCTCAAATATTGAAACAATTACAAGGATTATCTCTACTATAGCTGCAACATAGATTTTTGGCTTCATCCCAACTTTTCATACAAGTAGACATGAACACCGTAGGGTTCTGGTTACTTTTTGCTACTTCTGGATTGTGGTCCTTGCATTCTACTAATCACAGTGAGACATTTTTTACTCTCAGGATACTCACAGTTATTAGTTGCTTTTGTGGTGTGGAGAATGTATAGTATCATGTGTACTTTCTCTATTTGTATAGTCTTTTGTTACAGTCTTTTGTTTCCTATGTAAAAATGGTTCAACAGTCGTTTTGCTATCTTTTCTTCTTTTACAATTGAGCTTTTTTTTATAGATGGGCAGCGGATCGGGCCATCCATGGCTCGGTCCGATCTGGCTCAGTGTGAGATAGGCTGTGCCAGGCACGATCTATTAGCCACAGTGCTGTACCATGCCTGACAAGGCCTATAAGAGGGGGTTGGGTGGGGTTGGGGTTTTCTGGCCTGCGATCCAGGCCCGGCATGGCCCATAAAGGTTTGGGCCAGCATGATCCATGGGTTAGGTACGGCATGGCTTGCATGTCAGTTTGGTCCTCTTGAAACGAGTCGTGCCATGGTTCGGTTTGTTTAGAATTTTTTAAATTTTTTAAAAAAATATGCATGGATAAATTAAAAAGAGGTTGGGGATTAGGGTTTAAATATAAAGTCATTTTGTTAGGTGGAGGCTTTGGTGTGGATTCCTGTCAGTTTATTAATAAATATTAAAATGGTACAAGACGGAAGGGGGGATAGGTTTGACGTTCAGAGTATGATGAAGAGGGAGAGAAAAAAATAAAATTATTGAGGTGACTAACTTCAACAATTAAAAAATTTAATATAATTAATAAAAAAAATAAAATCATATTAATTTGTCTTTGTTCTCGTGGAATTTTTTTGTGCTAGTTTGATAAAAATTTTATTAATTGTTGGTTTCGTTTGTATCGTTGTCATCAGAGGATGTAGTAGGATGTCCATCTTTATTTTGAAATCTCGTCTTCGCATTCAATCAATTTTAGAAACAAAGTAGTATCTCTACTATTTCGTCGGTCATTCGATTTTTTTTTTATCAAGAATATGTCGATTTGTATTAAAAGTAGATTTCGATGCTACTGTAGATATCGACACAGTTAAAATATCACGTGCAGTGGTAGTGATAGACAAAATAGGATATTGATTTTTATTTATTTTTAATCAAACTAACACATCTAAATTATCTATTTGATTTTTATCTTATGCACAATGAAGATCATTTCGTAAATAAAATTTTAATTCATCATTTAAAGCAGAAGAAAAAGATGCAGATGAATTTAAAGCACGTGTCTGTCTTCGATGTGCAATAATATTAAAAACAGATGGAGGAGAACTAATAGAAGAAGCGATAGAGCTTTGTGTTGGTAATTTAGATCTACAAATTTTTTTATCATATAATGCATAAATATGATAAAGAAGTTTTGTTATCTCAGCTTTAACGGGTTCAGGATTCAATATCATGTTTTCACAATATACATCAAGTAAAATTAGCACATCACTCAATTTAACTCATGGATTAAATGCAACAGCTAAATTATGTATAGGACATATCTTGTTCTAATATTCATTTCATTTAGATTTTATTTGTTCAACAATAGGCATTAAAACATCAAATCTATATTCTACAAATTTTCTACTAATATCAAATATTTGTTGTAAAAACGAACATGAAGTTGGATAATAAATATTAGAAAGAACATGAGTAGCATTATAAAAAGTAATCAAAATTTTTTTTAAAATTTTATCTTTAGTCCAATCAATTTCAGTCAATATAAAATTTAATCCACAGTCATTAATATATATACTTAATAAGTATTTATATAGATATATATCATGTATCATGGTATATATTGATTTTCAATGAATCATTACATCAAGTTTAAATTTTTTAAAATATTTATCATGATTTACATACAGTTGCTTAAATTCTTAAAGTCTTGCTCTTAAAGCATGAATAAAAAAAATTATATTTTTAATTTTTAAAATTACATCTTGCATCATATCTATATCAGTTTATACAGAAAAATTTAAGATATGACATGCACATCTAATATACAACAACTGGCCATTTAAAATAGGATGCAATGAGACCTTCAATAATGTAACAACAGAATTATTATTAGATGCATTGTCAAAAATAATAGACATGATTTTATCATTAATTCTAAATGCACATACCGTTTGATAAATAATAATCGAAATTTATTGTCCATAATGTGAAAAATCAAGAGCACGAAAAGTAAGAATACGTTTACTTAAATTTCAGTCATTATCAATATAATGAGTAATAATAAAAATAAAATAATTACTATCTACCGATGTTAACCAAATATCAGAACTTAATGGAACTTTTGAATTTAAGGCAAAGAGAGTTTTAATTAAATTTTATTTTATTATTAAAAAATTATCATAGCTACTCTTTTAAAAGTACGGTTACTAGTTTTTTTGTAAGCAGGTTGTAAGATTAATTGAATATATTCTTCAAAATTAAAAGATTCGTATAAACTAAAAGACAGTTCATCCCTAACTATTCATTTAACTAGTATTTTTCTTTGATTTTCATGATTATATGTAAAATTACCTACTAGAAATCTTTCTTGTACATTGAGGGTATTTTGGAGATGAGAGTCATTCATCCTATAGCTCTCTTGATGTCTCCTCAAATGGTCAATTCTCCTGCTACTGCGCACAACTATAAAATTTAGCATTTTTTTATATTTTACTTTTCAGGCTCCGTCGCCAACAAGAACTCTTTTAAAATCCATCCAAACTATACTAGTCCTTGTACGGGAAGAGGTTTGACATTGAGTAGTTTCAGAGGGAATAGGAGCAACGGGATTAGTTTTCTCTTTCTCGAAAACAAAGAGGACGCCAAAATGGCTCTCATCATAAGATGTTATTTCTAAATTTATGAATTAAAAAATAAAAATAAATTAGAGGTGGAGGAATTGAGTAGAGGCAGCATCAAGATTTATAAGCTTTCTCTTGTGCTCATCGACAAAGATCTCCTCTTGTGAGTACTTGAATACTTGCTAAATACAAACTAAAAATTAAATTGCTAGAATACTTGCAATATTGTTAGAAGAAAAAATAGCAGTAGCAGGGAAGGGAGAGGAGTAGATTTGGTATGGTGAGAATGGAAGATGAGAGGGTTATTTATAGAAATTTATAATTTTTTTCATAATACCTCTCAAAATAGTTGTTTTTGGTTGTTGGGAGAAATAAAAAGGTAAAAAATCAAAAAATAGTCATTTTTGACCGTTATGGGCCGAAACGGGCCTGGGCCTAACGGCCTCAAATAGGCCATGCCTGGCACGGCCCGTAATGGGCACAAACAGGCCATGGGCCATGCTCGGCCTGTAACGGCCTCAAACAGGCTATGCTTGGCATGGCCCGTAATGGGCACAAACGGGCCGTGCTGTGGCCCGTAACGAGCACCGGCACGGCCCGACCTGTTTGCAATTTTTTTTTAAAAAAAAGGCCTGCGGGCCAACGAACCGTGTCAGGCACGGCCCGCCTCCCACAGGGCCTAGAGCCATGCCGGACTGAGGCCTGGTGCTAATCATGCCGTGCCTAGCATGGCCCTAGGCCATGTCAGGCATGGCCCGTTTAGTAATGGGCCATATCAGGCATGGCCCGTTTAATCTCTGGTCCAATGGGCCTGGGTCGGGCCATGCCAGGCACGGCCTAGTGCCCTTGTTGGCCTTGTTTTATGGCGATTATTGTTTGTATGTAAGGCTCAATTTATACATCTTCTGCTTCATTTGGATTTGTGAATAAAGGTGCTGTCATCTACCAAAAAAAAAAAAACATTCTTCGGGATATGTATGTTATTTGATTTTTTTTTCTTGGCTATGAACAAATTAATATTATACTAAAATTAGAAAGAAATTTTGCTTAGCTGTTGATTCAGGAATTTCAATTATTACGTATTCAATGTCAAATAAAGATTGATGTTGGTATAGCTAATCGATCTCTGATTATGTGGCAACATCAGAAAGGATTAGCATGTTTTCGATCTGATGATGAAATATCACATTGACCAAACCAACTTTAGGGTGAACTGACTCAAGATGCCTATCGATTTGGTATTGTGGTTAATTGATTCACCTACTGCCTTGCTATCAGGGATATCAATCTTGCGCCGATCTCTTTCAAGATTAGATATGTTCAAAGTCAATTACTCTCTAGCTATATTGTAGCTATTCTTCATGAGGGTAAATAATAACTCACGATTTTTCTATATCTGGTCACTTTGTTATAACAAACTAACAGTCTAATAAATAAGATAATTCGAATTAGATGGTTACTAATGGTCTAACAAATTCTTCTATATAAAGAGGTAAAGAAGATCTGCAAAAGGTAAGTAGTAAAACAAAGCTATCTCTTTCTATTTCCTCTCCGCTGAAGAGAATTTGAGTTCTTTTCATTCCATTCTACTCTCTTTTTGCTTTCTATTTTTTTATTTTTCACTAGCTGTTTTCAGATTTTGACTGACTTAAGCATTGGAGAGTTCTAAACTGGAGGGTTTCTTATTGGTTTTAGGACTTCTTTTGCCGAGTCACTGATAGGCTTCATCAACTTGATCTTTCACAGAACTCCAGCTAGATTTTTGACCGACCTCATCTTCTTTTCTTCAGAGCCTCACAGTAACAGTTGACAATTGAAAGTCTTTATTTTTTTAAATATGAGCGACACAATAAATAAATTTATGGATCGTTGATGGTGGCACTTTGCAAACAGATTAAAGTTTTTAAGATAGCACTCATTAAAAGGCTAATTACAAAATGGTCTTATAAAAGGTGGACTGGCTGTTGGAAGATGTGAAAAATGGAATTTGATAATTAAGATTGTAAAAATCAAATACATAATTAGATGAGTGATTTATTTTGAATATTGGAACTTACAGCATCTTATTTGCAAGAATCAGGATGTGAGGGTGAAAGTGTAACTTAAATTGGGGTGAAGTAGGGTCGGACCTGAATCACGACATGCAGTAAGTTTGCCAACTCAATCAGAGACAAGTATTGCTAATAACACCTTATTATTTGGATGACTGCAAAAGAACTTTTACAATCAATACATACAATTCCTTTTATTTGGTCCATATAAATTTAAAATTGAACAAATTTTGAAGTATATAAAGTAAGAGATAATAACATTTGTTTGTGGCTCTGTTTGAGAGGAAGCATTGTGAAATGAAACAAAGTTGGAAAAAATCTCCAAATAAATAGACTTTAAAGCTGACCCAAGAAATTTTATCGACTTTTATAAATTTACATAGATGTTGAAACAATCTTCCTTCTATTAAATCTTATGGATTTTCTTATAGACACACGGAAAAAATTGAGGGTCCATTCAGATTTGCTTGAAAGCATACTCCGTCCGTGGACGTTTCTGCAATTGATGAAAAAAGAAATTAATGTATAAACTAATTTATTAGGTTACCTGTCTCTGGCCATCTTTAACTGTATCCAGTCATGCTGTAAAAGAAAAGGAAGAAAGCCAGTGCGCTCGTGGTTATAAATAAGCTGATCGCTAATTCATTAACAACCCCGCGTTCTTTGCCTTCCCTCCCTGTAATCCTTCTCTCTCCATGGGGTCGAAAGCGAGGATGGCCTTTGGTTCTTTCGTACTCCGCTACGTTCTCTTAGCGCTCTTTGTGGCCTCCTCGCATGGCGTAATAGTGGGGGGTGGAGGGAGCGCGTGCAACCTGTTCCAAGGGAGCTGGGGTCTGGGATGAGTCATACCCTCTCTACGACTCGACGGGTTGTCCGTTTATTAGACCCGGGTTTGACTGCCTGAAGGGTGGCCGGCCTGATAAGAACTACCTCAAGTACAGATGGTTGCGAGCTCCCAAGGTTGGTTCCTATTCTTATGGTTCTATCTCAATTAGTCTTGTATAAAACAATTTCTTAGTGCCTATATGTTATATTTGGTCATGCACCGTATATAAAGCATACAGTTGAGTGATGTTTCGTGTGCTTAGTGTGTTTCGAGTGAAAACCAAGTCATAAGTTGGATATACTCCGATAAAAGTGGTTTGTATTGGAAGTCCATTTTTCAACCTCATTAGGACATAGACCAGCCTTGCGTCATGCCAAAAATTGGTCAAATCTAACGTTCTCGCATCCTACTATGTCATTTGTTTTCAATATGTAATTATCATGTGACTCGGGTGGATCTCAATGTTCGTTGTTGGGTTGTTATGCAGATTTGATGGCAAGGATTTCTTAGAAAGAACGAGGGGAAAGACAATAATGTTAGTGGGAGATCCAATAAGTTCGAATCATTGGGAGTCGCTCACCTGCTTGCTGCATGCGGCAGTACCTAATACTACCGTTTCATCTAAGGACCCGTATATATTTAGGAGGTGTTTGGTTCGCAATCGGAATCAGAATGGAAATGGAAATCGAAATAGCTTGGAATCGAAATCGGAACGGCCAAATCTCCCAAAACGTTTGGTTCGTGATCGGAATTAGAATCAGAATCAAAATTGGAATGAAAATTTGAATCTACAGAGGAAAATAAGGATTTAGTTCTATATAGATTGAGCCATTCTCATTCCACCATGGAATCAGAATCGGAATGAAACTCCTTTCAACCAAACGGTTGAAATGAGAGTCACCCATTCCGATTCCGATTCTAAACCCCCACTCCTCCCAACCAAACACCTCCTTAAGGTTGGTATCCCTTTCTTTTTCTAATTTAAGAGTTAATTGACATTAAGTTTTAAGAAATTATCTTTTTCTTTGGGGAAAGAAAGGGTGGGGCATGTCACGTGAGATCAATTCTCCTGATCCAAAATATGGTTCCAAACTAAATGTTCAGAACCGCACGTCACAGCTGCTAGGCTGTCACATTGCATGCTAGATATGAAGGGAATCTTGTTGGTGCTAGGATCGGGTCCCGTAGCAATACTAACAATCAAATGTCCTCCGACGGTACCAATATCTCTCGCCTTTCACTCTCTAATCTGAGGTTTTGTTGCAGGACTACAACGTCACGTTATCCCGTGGCCTCGCACAGTATCTGGTGGACATTGTCCCTGAGAAGAACGGGAAAGTCCTTGAGCTACACTCTGTACAACAAAATGGGCAGAGCTGGCTCCGTGCAGATGTTCTCATCTTCAACTCATTCCTTTGGTGGAACCGCAGCAATCCCGGCTGACCGTGAGATCTTACTGTTCTAATTCCATACGTTCCATCACTCTCAGATTTACTTCGGCAATTTTTGACCGTACGTAGGATTTTATGGTGCAGATGGGATTATGTGCAGGATGGCAACCAAATACTTGAAGACATGAACCGCACCGAAGCAATGGCGAAGGCTTTGAAGACATGGGCCAGATGGGTCGACTCCAACATCGATCCAAATACTAAGAAGGTCTTCTAGTTCGGAATTCCCCCAACCCACATGCAGTAAGCTATCCATGGCACCATATCAATTTGGAAGTTATCTACAAAGAAGCGTAGCATGGTTCATTCTGAATTAAGTGATCCTTACACTTTTACGATAAGTTCTTGGTTGCTTGTGGCTGTCCAATTTATTGTGGTTTTAATTGGCATAGTGGAGAGGACTGGGGCGAGCCAGGGAAAAGTTGTGTTGGAGAAACAGAACCACTGATGGCAAAAACGTACCCCGGAGGTCCAATTCCGCAAGAAAGCATGGTAAGGAGCGTGTTGCAAAGTATGTCGAAGCCAGTCTATTTGCTGGACATAACTTTCCTCACACAACTCAGAAAAGATGGTCATCCGGGACAGTACAGCGGTGGTGATTGCGCGCATTGGTGTTTAGCGGGAGTCCCAGATACATGGAACCTATTATTGAATGCCGCTCTTCTTGAATGGAAGTGAGATTTCTTTTCCAATTGGAAGTATATGAAAGTGGAGCAAATGAGAAGATTTTCATGGAAGAGGGGGGAGAAAAAGTTTAATTATTAAATCAATTGTGCATGGGGATTTTCTTTAGTTGTTTGCTGTTTTCCTTTTTCACTAGTAATCATCGTAGAATGTTCAAATCGAGTCCATGAGGACATGTTAATGGGAAGAAGTGTTTTTCGGTGCATGAATTGTTTTGCTCTTATTTTCCTGAGGAGAGAGAAAAAAATATATTGAGAAGCGAACGAGATGATGTTAGTGGGAAGCTCGATAATTTGGAGAGGGATCAATATTCAACAACGGGATGCAACTAGACCTCTTCTTTATTTGCCGGAATCAGCGATCTTTAAGTCGCGACTCGCGATAATGGATTTTCAAAACTATGCTGAAATGATGCTGATAAGATGTTACAAGTGGGACAGAGATCAATGTGGGACCACGTAGTCCAGGTTCTTTGGAGCATCTACAGCCGTTCAATATATTTTATGATCTGCTGGCTATATAGCAATCTGATACGGATCCATTTTACTCGGTTCCTATTAAAATGGCATAGCTCTATGTTATGTGTGGGAACAAAGCCTATGATTTTATGTTGCATATGACCGAGGACTACTTCGAAGAAGCCATGCATGCAGAACAGCTTGGCAGAGTCAGGTTTGGAAGCAATTGATGGGCCAAGCGCACTTTACCAACGAGCAATCGTACTATTCTAATGTGAGTACAATTTAAAAAATTAAAAAATTAAATATTTTATAAGATCGATAGACAAGTATCATCCTAATGTCAGGTTCAATTTCTGGTGTGCTCAAAAATAAATGATGCAACACAATTTACCATCTTATTTGTCTCCTGAAAAATATGCCGAACAGACACCGCAATAGAAAGATGAAGAGAATTTTAGATGTTATGGAAAAGTAGATGAGCCTCCAGCTGTTTTACCTCATCCCAGATCCAGCTGATGACTGTGGTAGAGTTATCTTCAATAAAAATTCTCTCCACCTACAACTTCTGTTTGGCGCAGATGATATCTGTCTAAGTAGCACGAAGCTCCGCTCTCGAGATGGAAGGCTCAAAAAGAGGTGAGCCCCTCGCAGCCGGCAACCTGATATCCAGACTTCAGATGATATAGTCCACACCACCTTTTTCATCCCTCATATTGCCATCAAAATGAACCTTGATAAACCCCGAAGGAGGGGGCACCCAGAAAATGAAAAGTATCTTCCAGGTGCAACATGGGAGTCCCAAAAATTCGGAACATCAAGGACATGGCCAACAGTGTCGAAATGATCGTACTCCGCAGCTAAGTAACAAACTTTCTCTAGCATCCGATGTACAGGCACAACCTTAACTTCAAAGATCAGACTGTTCTTGAAAAGTCAGATCTGATAAGCGACATACACCATCTTACCTTCTTAGGTGCAAGTCAAACTCTTGGCCATACTCCAATAGATCAAATCCAAGAAGGGATTCAGTCAAGGACTATTGCTTGCCCCATAAGGCTGACCAGCTGCCATCCTCCAAATCAATGTCGCCCATGGACAACAAAGGAGGACACGCTTCATCGACTCATACTCTAGCCCACAGACTAGCCAAGCAGTCGGAAGCTTCATGCCCCTATCTCTGAGAAGCATATGTGTTAGAAGTCGATCCCAAGCAACCTTCCAAAGAAATAATCTGATTTTTAGATGGACAATCACTCTCCAGATCCAGACTAGCCTTAATGCTTCTATTTGGTATTGATCTACTCATCTTAACGAGGTCCTTCATAGGAATCTTAAGATAATACAATCGACCCCTTACCCTCCAATTCTGATTTCAATGGATGGGAATCAGGATAGCATGAATCCTATTAGCGAGCTGACTACCAATGAGATGAGTGTCATCATGTGCCCTCCAATCCCTACTATTGGTAGTGATTAAATCACAGACTCGTAGATGGCCATCCACCTCCATGTTGATGTTGGTCGGTTAATATGAGAGAAAAAAGTTAGAAATCTAAGCATCTTAGCTCACATTGATGATTGATCGAAGTCCTATTCCAAATCAACCATCTGACCTGGGCCACCACTAGTGGAGCGTAGGCACAAATCTTCTTTCAGATGAAGGAACAGCCATGATCAATCTAGATCTGGGATCCTTGACTCCATATCCCATACCGAGCCCTCATCATTTTACTCCATGAGCAGTATGTCTAGTAATCATAGCATCTCTTTTGACTAATAGGAACTGGATCTCTAGGCCTTCATGCCGTATAGACTGGCAGACCACCTCCCAGGATAGCAAGTGAAGCCTACAACTTTCTTTTCTTGAGCCCACAGAAAGTTTCGAAATTGCTACTCTAGCCCTCTGAGATAAAAGCTTGGCACAACAGTGTTCCTTAAGAGGTAGATCGGAGTGGAACTTATGACCAATCTTACAAAAATAGTATTGCCAATCATGGAGGGGACGTTGGCTTGCTAGCTCTCAAGACGATCCTAGATCCGTTGCCTCATGGATTTATAATCAGCCCTTTGAAGTCTCCATCCCATGGTAGGAACCCCTAGATAGGTCAGGGCCTCGATCTGCTCCGGGATCTCCTGCCTGGACCGAATCGTCTGCTTTATCTAGACCTTCATCTTGAGGCTAAACATGATGGTGGACTTCTGCAAGTTGATAAGTTGGCCAGAAGTCGAGCAGTAGGCTTCAGCAATGGTTGCAAAGCATCTCGCAATCCGAACCGAGGTTCGGCCAATGAATAAGCAGTCATCTATAAAAAGAAGATGCGAGAGTGGCTGAATCCCCGGAGCGGGCCAATAGGGCTCCAACTTCGACCTTCAAATCATCACCCACAAAGCATAGTACAGAGCATTAGCACATAAAATAAATAGATAGAGAGAAAGAGGGCATTTTTGGTAAAGCCGGTTGGTCAAGCAAAAGAAATCTATTGGGACGCTGTTGCCCAGGATGGTATAGCTTGAGATCTCCACATAATCTATGATCCAATCGATCCATCAGTTCTGGAAGTGGAACTAGCATAGTGTCTAACATAAAAAATGCTAGCTCACCCGGTGAAAAGAGAGAAGCCAAAGAATCAAAAGAAACATAATAAAACAATATGAATGAAAAGTTCATACCATTGATTGAAGTAATCCATATCTTAACGAAGATTTACATGTTCCTATAACCTAAGGCAACAAATGGGTCTGCTGGTTAGCTAAACATGTAGTGATTAAATCCAATCCCACCCTGATCGGGCCTAACTCCATTGAGTTTCTTAAGATCCATCGGCCGGCTCATCAAAAAAATCAGACTACGAACACAAATGAATATCATGATGTGGTGCCACCTAAAATATCCGGGGTAAAAAAAAAAAGGTTCGGTAGATTAATGAATATTATCATGTAACCCGCCTAAAATTTGGCCCCAGTTTTTATTTGCACTCTGTATACATCAATTACTAGTAAATCTTGCATGATGGCCGGTTTGTGGTGGAAGGGTAGATGTTACTTGCACATACATGCTAATCCATCGATGCCAGAAATTTCTGCATATAGGCCCCTCTGCTTCAATAAAATTGTAATAAAAGATTTTTTGATAAATATCTTGTCATTAACAGTTTTTATCTAGGGCTTGCTTCTTTGTAAAATGATCAATTTGTCATGTACTAATTATCAAATAGGAGCTCTTGACCATTGTGAGTGGATCCATGGAATATCAATCATGCAAGAAAAACAAAGTTGACCTGGATGCCCAAAAAAAGAAAAAAAGCGCATGGGCCGGTGAAAATTCAAAATTCATCGAAAGGCTAACAACAAAATGGTCTTGTCATGCATGAAAAGATCAGCTACACAACGGTCATATAAAACTTTGACTAGTAGTTGCTAGACTTGAAGACAGAAAACCATGTATTTTCTTAAAAATATAAATATATGTATATATATAGCTATAGAAAATTTCACATACGATGGTAGTCCATCTTCTTCGTTACCATAGGTTATGATGTCCTTCTTTGTGCAATCACATTGTTAAACTGCAATTCAAGCTTCACAAGAAGGTAGTTGACTTTTACAAGCTGGGATAAATACTCAACAGATGTAGGCTCGAAAATGTATTCCATTAATTAAAACAGATGTAGTGTTTCCTGGACCCAAAATAAAAGGAAAAACAATTTATAAAAAGATATATTTACCGGACATCTTTTGCCTTCCATGCTCAATAAAGACCAAGACGGCCTCCAATCTATAAGCATATTTCAGGTGGTTTTAGTAAATTTGACAACTTAGATCGTTTCAACCTCAACACCTTTGTCTTTCCTCCCTTTTGTTCCTCTTTCAGTGCGAGAGCCACTAAGAAGTTGGGCTATGGCCTCCCCCATTCTTCTGCATTTTTTTGGCATTCTTATATATTGTTTAGATTGGGGATACATGGGGGTTCATAAAGGGAAGGGAGAGAAGGGTAAAGAATAAATTTCTGTTTGGCAAAATTTTTTAAGGGATGAAGGAGGGTAAAGAAGGGTTTTTTAACCCCTCCATATCCCTCAATTACTCAATTTTCTGTACCCCCGATTTGAAATATAACGGAGGGGAAGGTTCACGCTTAATTTTCACTTTCCTAACTTATCCTTAAGAAAATTTTAAAATTATAACTAGATCATTATATACTCTATCTTTCCAACCACTCCTTTGCTCTTCACACAACTCAGAATCTTATAGCTGTCCCTTCATCTACAACAGAATGGACATTTTAGAAAGCTAAAATCATTCTCAAATAGATTCATATGAATGCCAAAAAAAAGAATCAAATAGAGCAGAAGCACATTTGTCAAAAAGAACAGACATTTGTCAAAATATCACAAACATTAAATAGTACATCTATTAATGAGAAAATACATATTTATCAAAATATATATAAAAGTTCTTCTACTTCTCCCTTAACCCCTATATCCAAACAAGAATAAGATATGTACCCTTCTTTACTCTTCCCTTTTCTCTCCAAACAAGGGTTCATTAATTTCCTTATCCTCCCCTCCCCTCTCCTCTCCTTATGAACTCTCATGTACCCTCAATCCAAACAAAACATTAGTATGCTTAGAAACTAGCTATACTAGTTCACCTTATTAGATGGTGGAAATTGAATGCGTTTATAAATTACTTTATATATATATATATAAAAAGAACATCGGAGGAAAACTCATTAATATATTTAAAATAAAATTGATTTATTGTTTATGATCTTTGGAAATCATTTTTATTTTATTAAAAAGTATGTATGTGATTGATAAATGAAAATTTAAATGTTTTGATAGTAGAGTAATTCCTTGTAAACCTCATGTGCAGCAAAAATGATGTAGAGTGTACCGTAGCTGCTGATTGATCCACGTAGCATAGAAGAAATATCCCTCTTAACCATCAACTCAATATCTGACATCGTAATAAATAATTAGAGCTGCATTGTTTTTCAGTGCTGTAGAAATTTAATGCAGCCGGACTTAATTTTGAAAATTTGAAACTGACAAAAGTATCATTTCCCTCCAAAATACATTCAGGTGCTCTATTTTGTTTATGTTTGGCCATTTTGAATGCTATTTTTCTTTCTTCTTCTTCATTTTGTTCTATTTCTGTCTGAGTATTAGACATCCAAGATTTTTCTGCAGCGAGTCATGTGCGTCTGAAGTTATATTAATATTTTGCATGTTCCAACATTTTTAAACAACATATCATACCCGTAAGATTTATTTTTTTCTCTGTAGATTTTTTTTTTATAAATCCTTTATTACAGCAACTTCTTAGGCAGTTAAATAGAGTTAATACATTGGTAGGTTGAAATGAAATTTTTTTTTGTCAGTACAATAGAAAATAATAATACTATCACAGAAAGTTATAAAAAGCAAATAGGATGTCATAACAATTATTGAAAAGTCATATAAGCCATCAAGAAGTAATATAGAAATCTTTTTTCTGCATCTTATGATATTCGGATAAAAAAATATGATCTTATATTTTTTGGTATGACATCATATAACCCTGTATGACTTTCTATTTTATCAAATTAGTATTTTAGAGGTATATATTACTTTATATGAACTTGTATGAATATAAATGGCTCCTCATTACTTAATAAAACTGTATGAATAATAGTTATGACTTTTCTTCTTAATGGTATGCTGAAATGGAGCTTTTTTCTTTTAGTGCAATAGGAAGCAATAATACTGTTACAAAAAATTATAAAAAACAAACAGGATGTCATAATAATTATTAAAAAATCATATAAACTATCAAAAAATAATATAAAAGCTTTCTTTTTGTATTCTATAACATTTAGATTAAGAAATATGATCTCTTATCTTTAAGTATAGCATCATATAGTTTTGTATGACTTTCTATTTTGTCAAATAAATGCTTTAGAGATATAATCACTTTATATGAATTTGTATGAATATAAATAACTCTCCATTACTTAATAAAATTATATAAACAATAGTTATGATTTCTTCTTAATAGTATTATAGAAATTGATCTTTTTTTTATTAGTATAATAGAAAATAATAATATTATCATGAAAAATTATAAAATATAAATAAGATATCATAAAAACTATCAAAAAATTATATAAGCCATCAAAAAATAATATAATTTTTTTTTTTGTAACTTATGACATCTGGATCAAAAAATATGACTTTCTATCTCTTGGTATAACATCATATAGTCCTGTATGACTTCTTATTTTGCCAAATAAATATTTTAGAGGTATATATCATTTTATATGAATTTATATGAATATATATAACTCTTTATTACTTAATAAAACTGTATGAATAATAACTATGCTTCTTCTTCTTAATGGTATGCTAAAATAGATTTTTTTCTTTTAGTACAATAGAAAATAATAATACTGTCATAGAAAGTCATAAACAGCAAATAGAATGTCATAATAACTATCAGAAAGTCATATAAGCTAGCAAGAAGTAATGTGAAAGCCTTCTTTTTGCATCTTATGTTATCTGGATCACGATATATGATCTTCTATCTTTTGGTACGACATCATATAGCTCATATGACTTTTTATTTTGTCAAATAAGTATTTTAAAGATATAAATCACTTAATATGAACTTATATAAATATAAATAACTCTCTATTACTTAATAAATTAAACTGCATAAATAATAGATATGATTTCTTTTTCTTAACGGTATTGCTGAAATGGAGCTTTTTTTCTGCCAGTGTAATAGAAAGTAATAATACTATCACGTAAAGTCACAAAAAGCAAACAGAATATCATAAAAACTATTGAAAAGTCTTATAAGTCATCAAGAAGTAATATATATAGATCTTTTTTTTACATCTTATGACATCCGGATCAAAAAATATGATATCATATCTCTTGATATGCATTATATAGCCATATATGACTTTTTATTTTATCAAATTAATATTTTAGAGATATATATCACTTCATATGAACTTGTATGAATGTAAATGACTCTTCATTACCTAATAAATCTAGATAAATAATAGTTATGGCTTCTTCTTTTTAATGATATGCTAAAATGGAGCTTTTTTTTTTAGTGCAATAAGAAGCAATAATATTGTTATAAAAAGTCATAAAAAGCAAATAAAATATCATAATAACTATTAAAAAATCATATAAACCATCAAAAAATAATGTAGAAGTCTTCTTTTTACATCATATAACTTTTGGATTAAAAAATATGACCTTCTATCTCTTGATATGACATTATATAGTCTTGTGTGGCTTTTTATTTTATCAAATAAATATTTTAGAGGTATAAATCTCTTTATATAAATTTATATGAATATAAATGACTATCAATTATTTAATAAAACTGCACGAATAATAGCTACGGCTTCTTCTTCTTTACGGTATTGTAGAAATTGAGTTTTCTTTTGTTAGTACAAGAGGAAATAATAATATTATCACAAAAAATCATAAAAAATAAACATGATATCATAAGAACTATTGAAAAGTCATATAAGTTATCAAAAAATAATAGATAAGTCTTTTTTTACATCTTATGATATCTAAATCTGGAAATGTGACTTTCTATCTCTTGGTATGATATCATATAGCCTTATATGACTTTTTATTTTATTAAATGAGTATTTTAGAGACATAAATTATTTCATATGAGCTTGTATGAATATAAATGACTCTTCGTTACTTAATAAAACTATATAAATAATAAATATGATTTTTTTTGTTTCTTAATGGTATAGCTAAAATAATTTTTTTTTCTATTAGTGCAACAAGAAGTAATAATACTATTATGAAAAGTTATAAAAAGCAAACAAGATGTTATAAGAACTATCGATAAATCATATAAACCATTAAAAAGCAATATAATTTTTTTTTTATTCTATGATATTCTGATCAAGAAATATGATCTTCTATCTCTTGGTATAAGATTATATAACCTTGTATAACTTTTTATTTTGTCAAATGAGTATTTTAAAAATATGAATCATTTCATATAAAATTATATGAAGTGATTTATGTCTCTAAAATATTTATTTGATAAAATAAGAAGTCATACAAGACTATATGATGTCATACCAAGAGATAGATGATGATATTTCTTGATTCGGATGTTATAGGATGCTAAAAGAAGATTTTTATAATACTTCTTGATGGTTTATATAATTTTTCGATAGTTATTATGACGTCTTATTTAATTTTTATGACTTTCTATGATGATATTATTATTTTTTATTATACTAACAGAAAAAAATTTAATTTCTGTGATGCCGTTAAGAAGAAGAAGCTATAGCTATTATTTATATAGTTTTATTAAGTAATGGAGAGTCATTTATATTTATACAAGTTCATACGAAGTGATTTATATCTCTAAAATGCTCATTTGATAAAATGAAAAATCATACAAAGTTATATGATATTATACCAAGGGATAGGAGGTCATATTTCTTAATCTAGATATCATAGAATGCAAAAAAAAGATTTTTATATTATTTTTTGATGGTTTATATAACTTTTCGATAGTTATGATGATATCTTGTTTGCTTTTTATGACTTTTCATGACAGTATTATTGCTTCTTATTACACTAAAAGAAAAAAACTACATTTCAACTCACCAATGCATTAACTCTATTTAACTATCAAAAGAGTTGCTGTAATAAAAGATTTACAAAAAAAAAAAGATCTTTAGAGAAAAAAACAAACCTTACGAGTATGATATGCTGTCTTGACATAGTTAGAATAGGCAAAATGTTAGTACAACATCAGACGCACATATCTCGCTGCAGAAAAATCTTAGACACCTGATGCTAAGACAGAAATAGAATGAAATGAGGAAGAACAAAGGGAAAACAACATTTAAAATGGCTAAGCATGAGCAAAATAAAGCATCTAAAGGTATTTTGGAGGAAAATGATATTTTCATCAGTTTCAAATTTTTAAAATTAAGTCTAGTTGCATTAAATTTTTGCAGCATTAGAAAATAGTGTAGCTCTCATTATTAATTACAGTGTCAGATACTGAGTTGATGGCTAAGAGGAATGCTTTTTCTATGCTATATGGATCAATCAGCAGCCGCGATGCGCTCCATATCATTTTTGTTGCACCGCATGCAGTGCACAAAGAATTACCCTTGAGAGTAAGTATGAGAACGTTTGACCTGACCCAATTATTTGACCTATCCGGTTCACATGTCAAGCAAGAGTCAACCAATAGGTCGAGTCAAGTTCGAGTTAGGAGCCCCCTCAACCCATTGGGTCATATCACTATTGACCCAAACCGCTTTCTACCAAGATTCCATGCAAGCACTATCACTACAAGAAATTTAGTTTTTTGTGACAAGTAATGTTGTCACTGAAACTTGGAATATTGTCACTGATGAATTTCTCTGACAACAAACTATTGTCACTAGCCGGTCACAATTGCTTCATCGCTAAAATCATTTATGACAACTTAAATTTCTTGTCACTGAATCATTTCTTTTCTGTGACAATAGAGCTTGTCACTTAATGTACTTTTTGCTGTCACCAATACAATGAAATGGGCATGCCTTGAAGGATCTTGTGACAATAGTAAATCTATTTAGAGACGAGTTCTCTTATTGCAGAAAAGTCTTACAGAGACAAGAGTTTCACTTGTCACTGAAAATAAAATTTGTGACAACTTAACTTATCACAGAAACAAATCATTCTTGTCACAATGCAATAACGTAAATTAGTTTTGGGACAATAATGACTCTGTTTAGTGATAAAGTTTCTTGTCACTGAAATAGCTTAAAGTGACAAAAACTTTTGTTGTCACTGAAAATAAAATTTGTGACAACTTAAGTTGTCACAGAAATAAATCATTCTTGTCACAATGCAATAACGTAAATTGGTTTTGGGACAATAATGACTCTGTTTAGTGATAAAATTTCTTGTCACTGAAATAGCTTAAAGTGACAAGAACTTTTATTGTCATAAAAAATTTCATATGTGACAACTTGTTATTGTCACTAAAATTTAGTGTATATGACAACAGAAATTTATCTCATTCACAAGAAAACTAATAATCCAAATACATCTTTCTCAATGTTTGCATTCAGTAGATATCCAAAATAAAAATCACAAGATAGTACCAGTAGTTCATAAGCACTCCATATGCTATTTAATTGATCAAAACCAACAGTATATGATCCAAGACATCCAAGGAATTTTTAATTTCACTGTTTGGAATTCGACAGGACATCCAAAATTAATTTAAAAAAAACACTGACTAGTACCTATAGTTCATAAGCACCCTACATTCTACTTAACTGATCAAAACTAACAGCCTATGACATCCATATTTTCAAATTGAAGCTAGTTGACGTACTCCTATAATGCCAACAGAAGTAGCTGCCCATATTATTCCTGCATATAAACAAGGTTTGGATTAGTAAATGATTGGCTAGAATAAAGTTTTAAGTAATTAAAGTCTAGCAACCTCTAGATAAGCAACAGATTATCCACTAAAAATTTTTTAAAAAAAATAAGGCAACTTTTTTTGCATATAATTTGTAAATTTATACCTCATATTGAAAAGTTGAGACAACAAGAAAGGTTTTCAATGGATTACACAAGAAATGAGCTCAGGCATGTTAGCAATTAAACTTCTAAAATAAAAAATTAAAAAAAAAAGAATTGACTATATATTAAGAATCTCAATTCAAAGCTGCCATTCCTAGAATTATAAAAAATTATGGATCTCACACTCTTAGAATGCAGCACTGTACCTAAGTATACTATAGCTGATTGGTTGTTATTTATATTCCTCTCTTATAGATCATTGAAAACAAGAAAAAAAAATATCATATTTAACTTTTCTACTTTCTTAAAAGTAAAAAATTCTTACTTGGTCAAGGTTCATGCATTGAGGAAGATGAAGCTCTTGATTGGGAGAAAGTTTCAAAAAAGGCAGCAAAGCGAGCTTGGATCATAGCATTAACTTTTTCATTAACTTGTTCCTTCATTTGAGCTTGAATCTCAGCTCTAACCTCATCTTGCAATTGAGCTTGAACGTCTTCTCTAATGCTATCCACCAACGATTCCTTAGCTTGTTCGACAGCTCTTTGTACCTCTTCTTGTATATTTTCATTATACCTAACTCTCTTAGATGGTGCCTTCTTTTCAGCACCTTTGCCACAAAAATAATCAGACTTTTGGCCAAGTACTTGCAGTAATATGTCATCACGAGTCATTTGGGATTCATTCTCTTGTGTTTGTTGAACAACCTCCTCAAGTTGTTCCTGCAATAGATTATCAAAGATTAGATGCCAAAATAATGCATAATGAATTTTAAGAACAATAAGAAAAGTTTTTTAACTAACATGGATCTCCTTGGATTTAGGGTCAGACCATACTAATTCTCCTTCTTTATTTTTTTTAGTGTGCTGAATCAACCAAACCTGATCTGGTGGTGCTTTTTCACCTGTTTCTGGGTCCCTCTGAAATGAATCATAAAAAAATAAGTATTTTATTTAGAAGTTCCTAAAACTATGTTAAATCTTCAATTTATTCTAAAAACTTACAGTTGATTCTTCAACTTCAGCATAAGATCGGGTGCCACATGTATGCTTAGTAACTAGCTTTGCCTTATTTGCTGCATTTCGCTTGCTTACTTTCTACAAACAATTGATACATGCAACTAACATCATCTATAAATCCAAAATGATGATGTATATATTTTAAATATAAATTAAATTTTAATTTGCAAAAACCTGAAAAGCATCAGAGCTGAAGTATGCCATCATATATTTCCAATCTTCTGGAGTAACATCTTCAGGAATATTAGCCAACCTCTCCTCATCAGTTCTAAATTTTTTATATAAATCATGCAAGCGATTTCTCCAACCTCTATAAAGTCGTTGCATGGTGGCCAAGACAAAAGCACATAAACGATATTCATTCCTATCATCTTCCATCTTAAACTTCTCCTAGAAGACACAAACAATGTAAATTGTATGTTAATATATATAAATAGAAATAAACAAGATACTAAAATCAATCATAAATATTTAATTTACCTTTACTTGTAGCCACATTCGCTCACCTACTCTATTTGCCACCAATTTTTTGCAGTTAATGGAGCTTGTGTCCTGACAACATAACCACAAAAATTGACAATATCTCTAGCATTTTCTCCTACTGCTCTCAGTATATCACGAGGGATGCTAACTTTCAATGGTCCATTCTTTGTTCTCATATCAACCTTAATACATTTGTAACGCCCACGCACATTCTTACTTGAAACAGTTGCTATAGAAAATAAATTACAATTAGTATAACTAAATTTAAGTAGAATAAATTAAAAGTTTCAGCTATAAATAAAATATTATTATACCAGCATTACTACAATGACTAGAAACTCTTGGTTGAGTTTGAAGTTGCTGTCCATGGGATTGACTTTGCTGCAATTCAAGCATCTGGTCTTGGTGTTCATTTGTCTGCTGGTTTTGTTGGTCCCAAAGTTGTGCCTCTTCTTGTGATTGATTTCGCCGCAGCCTTTCTCGATGAGGTGATGTAACTTCATTTGTTTGAAATCTTATATCAATAACAGGGCATTGTCCTCGTCCACCAATTCGTGCACCTCTTCCTCTACATCTAACCATTTCCTAATAAAAACAATAAGCAAGCTTTTTAGTAAAAGTTCAACTAATTATCAGCAACATCTACTAAATGCACAAAAAAATATGAATATGCCATCAGAAGATACAAAAATAACATGAACACAATAAAATGATTTAAATTAAAATACCTGTTGGTCATCACATAATGTTTCTTCTTCCAACATGACAAAAAATAAAATTCTAATTACAAATAGGCTAATCATCAGGACTATATTCATCAGAACTGTATTCATCATGGTTGTTTTGATCATCATCTGTTTCACTTTCAGCTTCTTCTTCTATCTCATCATCATTAATAAAATCATCTAATGTCAGATTCTCTCTATTTGTGTTATTGTTGGGTGAAAAGCTTTGTGGTTGAAGATCATCTCGATGTAGCACTCCTATCAACTCATCATTGTTCATGACTTGGCCATATTGAAAATTTTGTTCTTGTTCCTCTTGTTGGTAGACATCATCTTCGATCAAACTATCATCATCATCATCTGCATCATTATCTACAGATCGCACATCATAAGCATCACGTGGATAAGTTTTTACCACAACAAGCCAATTGCTATCAACTAAATCTTCTACATAGAACACTTGTTGAGCTTGAGAAGCCAACACAAAAGGCTCATTGATGTTCAAAGATCCATGGATATTTACGCTTATATATCCATAGTTGTCAACCCTATATCCTCGTCCCAATTGGCTAATATCCCACCAGTGACATTTGAAAAGAACTACTTTTTTATTTTCCACATACAACAATTCAAAAATATCTTCCAACACTCCATAGTATTCTTTATTAGCAGATGTATCATCTCCTTTTACAAGCACTCCACTATTCTAACTTTTTCGCCCAATTGCACGATCTCTTGCATGAAATCTGAATCTATTGACAATGTAAGTTCCATATCTATGAACTATTTTGAACGGTCCAACAGCCAAGCTTAGAAGATCTTCACTTGCTTTGCCTTTAGCTTTAAGCTTTGAAACCTATTTAAGATTAATAAATTAAGCCATTATTAGCATAAATAAAAGTAACTTAAAGTATTTACCTATATTATATGATACCTACACGTTCATAAAACTAATCTGGAAATTCCTTGTGATGTCTAGCCAGGATATTTCTTGAGCTCGCCTCTTCCAATTCTTTTTTATGCTCCCTATGAATGACATAATTAATCAATAATAAAGATGATTGAAGTAGAAACAAAGTTCTTTGAAGATTTTCATAATAACAAGATTTTGTTCTTACTCAATATATGGTCAAACTTCCTCACAGTTTCGAAGAACATATGCTTGAGCTTGTGTAAACTCCTGAGCATTAAGCTCATAAGACTTAAAAGCTCCTTTTGCACAGCCATCTTTGGCAAAGATTGATAGTCCTTGGTATGAAGTAGCTCCATCATCATTTCATGGGACTCGATTAAATTTTGTTTCAACACTATTCAAATACCTAGAACAGAATGTAAGGCATTCATTTGCAAGATAACCTCTTGCAATTGACCCCTCTGGACGAGCTTTGTTTCGGACATAAGACTTTAATGTTCGTAAATATCTAGATTCAAAAGATATTAACTAAGTCAAAAATAATACAAAAAAAATTACATTTAAGTTTCAAAAAGTTAAGGATTACCTTTCAACTGGATACATCCATCTATATTGAACCGGTCCACCAATTTTAGCCTCGCTTGCCAAGTGAATTGGTAAATGAATCATAATATCAAAGAAAGCTGATGGGAATATTGTTTCAAGTTTACATAGAGTCATAACAATGTCATCCTCCAACTGTTTTAGATCTTGAACTTTTAACGACTTTGAGCATAAGTTTCTAAAGAAATTACTTAGCTCAATCAATGGCTCACAAACAAACTTAGGCAATAATCCCTGAATGGCAACTGGAAGTATTTGCTGCAAAAGGATATGATGGTCATGGCACTTTAAGCCAGAAATCTTCTTCTCATTTATATTCACACATCTTGATATGTTAGAAGAGAATCCATCAGGGACTCTTAGATTAGATAAGAAATTACAAAAGGCTATCTTCTCTTGTGGGGATAATGTATAAGTTGCAACTGGCATCTTCAATTTACCATTTTCAATATAAGGATGAAGATTATGCCTAATGTTCATATCTACAAGGTCAAAACGGCCCTTCAATGTATCTTTTGTCTTTCCTTTTATATCCAGCACAATTCCTAAAATGTTAGAAGAAATGTTTCTCGCAATATGCATCACATCAAGATTATTGCGCAATTTCAGATCCTTCCAATAAGGCAATTGAAAGAATATACTCTTCTTCCTCCAATTGTAAACATCGTTAAAATCATCACGCTTATGCTTTTGACCCTTTCCAAAAGTATCTTTTTTTAACTTACGCAGCTGATCCAACACATCATCACCAGTTAGTACCTTAGGTGCATCTCTATATTCATATTTTCCATCAAAAGATCTTTTATTACGTCGCCATAAATAATTTTTGGGTAAGAACCGACGATGCCCCATGTAACAAATCTTACTTCGTATTGAAAGAGAGCAAGTATCTTTGTGGCAACAAGGACAAGCTAGTTTTCCTTTAGTCATCCATCCAGACAAATTACCATATGCAGAAAAATCATTAATAGTCCAAAGGACAGCAGCATGTAAGTTGAAATTTTGTCGTGTATGAGCATCATATATCTCTACTCCTATATCCCATAACTCCTTCAACTCTTCAATTAAAGGCTGTAGATACACATCAATGTCATTTTCGGGGCACTTAGGACCTGGAATAAGAAGTGTCATCATAAAATAAGGATCTTTCATACACTGCCATGGAGGTAAATTATATGGAATCAACACAACTGGCCATATACTATGAGGGGTAGACATATTTCTAAATAGTTGGAAGCCATCACTTGCAAGACCAAGCCTAACACTCCGAGGATCTGCAGAAAAGGACTTGTACTTATCATCAAAGGATTTCCAAGCGAATGAGTCAGCTGGATGTCTTAATATGCCATCATTTATCCTTTTCTCCTCATGCCATCTCATGTCCTTTGCAGTGATTTTAGACATATACAACCTCTGGAGTCTTGGTTTCAAAGAAAAATAATGTAAAATTTTGTGAGGGATATTGCGCGTTCTGCCTTGATATTTCCAGCAGGATAAGTTACATACAGGACATACGATTGCATTGGCATGCTCTCCCCAATATATAACACAATCATTCAAGCATGCATCTATTTTTATATGTTCAAGTCCCAAATCCTGAATAAGCTTCTTAGCTTCATAAAATGAGTTTGGAACTAAGGCGCCATTTGGAAGAACTTCCTTAAAAACCTTCAGCAACTTATCCATTGATGTATCACTCTAATTATTTGAACATTTTAAATGGAGTAACTTCACAGCAAAGGATAATTTGGAGACCTTGTCACATCCAGGATACAAATTTTTATCAGCATCTTTAAGCAACCTGTAAAAGGCTGCTGCTTTCGGATTTGGTTCTTGGGGTTCATATCCTTCATTCACATCATCTCTTTCAACATCAGTATTTATGAAAGCACATGCATCATGAACCATTCCAATTAAGTCATCATAATCTGTATTTTCTTCCTCATCTAAATTGTCTCTACTATTAGCATTGCATTCCTCTAAATTTTCTTCAATTGTCTCACCATGATAAACCCAATGTTTATAACTTTTCACAATTTCATTTCGGATCAAGTGAGCCCTCACTTCATGTCGGCCCTTAAAGACTGTATTTCTACACTTAGTACAAGGACATCGTATTCTATCACTAACAGTTGGCTGACCAAAAGCAAAATTAAGAAACGAATGGACTCCATTTGTATATTCCATACTTGCTCTGTCATTAAGTTTCATCCAGTTCTTATCTGACATTATGTCCTGCACATTATAATAGACAATAAAATAATATCAACTATAATAAAATGAGTTGTTATGGTAAAACTACAATCAGCAGGTAGCGTAAGAATTAGAAAGATAATTGAACATAGAAAATTGAGGTTCGTAAGATGCTTATTTTAACAACAAATATATAATTTAAAGCCCTATATACAGTAGTTCATATTCATATCATCAATAGAACAGAGCTCCATAAATTGAATCAAAAAGTCTCAAAAAAAATTATTCTGGCCCCATATGAGAGTTCAGAAAGGTGGAAATTAGCCTACTGCAAGTCTCACACCATGGATTCAGTATCATATTCATATGGATAATATCCATAAGCCAATTCATGAAGGAAATAAAGAGGTATAAATCAAAAGTTTGAGTAGGCCAAAGAGTTCAAACCAAGGGGGAAACGGGATCTAGACAAAAATACACAACCATCCTTGCCATGCTCGATTTTAAACTAGCTAAACGAATTAGCACCCAGTCCTTTCTATCACTAGCTTGATCTGTTATTTATATTTCTCTTTTCAGAATAAAGGGGTCATGAAGAAGTGTTGTGGGTGATGTATGATGGTGAGCGAAAGCTATAAGGGAGAAAGAAAGTCTACAAATAATTTTCTCCATTGGTTTTGCTTTGCTTGTAAGCTAAGGGAGCAAGAAAAGTTTACTTCAAAAAAAAACAAAAGGGAACAAGGAGAGTGTGCCAAATCATCATTTGCTTCACTTGTATACAATCATACCTGCAAACATATTATAAATATAGAGGACAACCAAATAAGATTTGTAATCAAGGTTTATGTAACCATTTTTTATGAGGTGTCCATGCTAATAAATCACTTCCCAAAGTAGGTTAGGGAAGGATTTGGGCCCAAATATCTCATAAAACAACCAAGAACATTTACCAAATAGATAAGTTGGTACCTTTAACTAAATGAAAAAGAAAAAAAAAAGGTACCTCCAATTTGTCTTCACTTTTAAGGACCAGGGGAGGGTTGGCTGTTGAAATTTGCATCACCCGAGTGGTGCCCCATCTTACTTCTAGAGCAATCACAAGGAGAGCAGTACCCATTCTCTCAGATTAATCAAGCAGAAAATTATTAATACAGTTGAACTATTCAATCAGTCTAAGCTTTTGTATGGTGACATTCCTCCATCCTATATATATTCTCCTGTATTTATTCAACCCATATCACACGTCTGGATCTTACATCTGAGACTCACTGCCTGATGAACAGATTGGTATCATATTCATATTATCATGAGAACACAACTCCATAAACTGATAGTTAGGAGCCAAAAAAAAATGGAGCTTGGAAGTCTGACACCATGGATTTAGTATCATATTCGTATTATCATTTGAATAGAACTCCATAAATTGAAAATAAAGAAATCAAAAAAAAATCTTTTCAATCAAAAATCTCCAAACCCTACAAAATATCATGCTTCTACCCAGATTAGCTCTCCAAAACCTCAAGCTCACATCGCTGCAACTCACATAAAATCCCATATCATCGAAACCTCAAAACCCCTCTAATATCCTTAGATGCTCTCCTTCTCCATAGATCTCCAAAAACAGATAACGAAATGAAAAGAAAAAGATGCAAAAATCAAAGGAAAATGATCAATCTATGAGGGAAAAGGGCATACCTTTGATTTTTTCTATCCGTCCTCTGTTTCATCTATTTTTTTGATGTTTTCCCTGGATTTTTCTCTGTTTTTTATGAGGCTCAATCAGGTGGGGAGGCTTGGAGCGGCCAAACGGGGAAGACGAGGGGTTTTGGGCCTCTTTCCCATGAAACCAAGAACAACGCGCGAAGATTGATTTCTCAGCGACAGGAAATTTTTTATTAAATGAGCATTAAAAGCACTTAAAACGGGTTAAAAATGCGGAACAATCCCGTCACAAGGGTCGACTCATGGGTCGACTCATGCCTGGGGGTCGACTCATGGGTCGACCTCTGTGAAAAAACATCAGAAAATGAGAAGGAAAGCACGGTTCTGTAAAATTGGCCTAAAACCCGCAGAGGTCGACTCATGGGTCGACTCATGCCTTGGGGGTCGACTCATGGGTCGACTCACAGGGTGTGCCAAGTTTGTGCCATCCAAAAATTCAGCATGCCAATCATCTCATATGCCATGAGTCGACTCATGGGTCGACTCATATTTTTCAAACATGAATATCTTTCAAAATACAAGTCCAAAAATAATAAAATTTTTACCAATGGATCACAAATCTTTTGTTCTATCATTTGATGCTTTCAAATCAGGGTTTGATAAAATTACGATTTTGCCCCTGAAGAGCAATAAGTCTTTTTCAAGCGAAAATCAATAGTACCCTTTCAAATGCTTTGTAATCATCAAAATCAATCCAAGGAGCAACAAGAATGGGCATATCTATACAAAAAGACTTTTGGTATTAGAGCCCGGGTTTTGAGTTCTAACTTTTAATATAGTATGACGGCCTCCTCCAAATCCAATCCAATGTGCACCAGAATATTTTCTTCAATGGAGTTATCAATTGGAAGGGTGCCAGTTGTGAGTTCTCTCACATCACTACTAATATGTGTGGGGGTTTCTGGGATTGAGTACTTGTGAAGAAGTGGTAAACATGAAGGAGACGAAATGTTTCGTTTCTTCTTCTTCTTCTTCCTCTTCTTTTTTTTTTTTTTAGAGGGCAAAGAAAGGGCTTCCAATCAGGGGTTTGGTGCTTAATATTTTTTTGTTTCAGTGACGAGTAAATATTGTCATTGAATTTTTTTCTGTGACAAGAAAATATTTTTTGTGACAAGTAATTATTGTCACCGATGCCTTTTAGTAACAGAATTTTAATTCTTGTCACGAATAATATTTTATTTTTCTAACTAATATTTTAGTTTTTTGCACTTTTATTTAGTGACAAGTTCTAGTGACAAGAAAAAATTTTTTGTCACCAATAATTAATAATCTATGACAAGGATATTTGTTTGTCACTAAAATAAATCAATTGATGCTAATCAGTGACGAGCATGATTTCTTGTCATAGAATATTTATTTTCAGTGGCAAAAATTTTCTTTGCCACAAAACACTTGCCACTATAGATAAGATTTCTTGTAGTGTATGTGGGTTAACAATTCTATAGGAAAGGTTGTTGCGATCACCATACGTGATGACCCAAATCGCTTTCTACCAAGATTCCATTGCAACTTCATATGGGGCTCCCAAATTATGTAGGAGGAGTGGTTGCAATTACCATATGTGATTACCCAAACCTCTTTCTACCAAGATTCCATGCCAATGTTACATGGGTTTAAGAACTTCGGTAGGCACCTTCAAGGTATCTTTCTTCTTTAAAAAATTGGAGATTGTCCAAACAAATTTTGCTATGGTCGTCTAAAAAATATTTCAACCTTTTTATTATTTATATATTTCTAATCGTCAGATTAAAAATGAATCATTCAGATTTCAACATATTGAAGTGCTCATATGAATAACTGATGCAGTAAATATTTCAAGGATCAAAATTATTTCAACATTGAATTGATGACAATTTCATAATTAAAGTTTGCTTTAAAAAAATTTCTCCGTCGGCCATCGATGGAAGAGCCAGGGGGGAGGGGCGTATGTGTGACCGCAGGCAACTTGAAAGGATGAACGAGTTGTGGGGACTGATGGGGGGGGGAGTTGGGGCGCAGAGAAGCTATAGGCGGGGGTGGTTGTGGTGGGGGGTGTTGTGACGTGGAGAAGCCATGAGCATGGGGGGCATGGACAGACGAGAAAGGAGTTGTGGATGTCGCTCGAGGTGGGGGTTGGTGTGCCGCAGAGAAACCATTGGTGGAGTGGTGGGGGGACAATGAGCGGGTAGTCGGACAAGCCACAGGTGGTTGTGTATGGGGTGGAGGGATGGTGTGCATGCACATGGAGAAGCTATAAGCGGAGTGGTGGGGGAGGGGTGGGTGGGGGTGTATAGACTAAAGGCAAAGGAGCCTCAGGTGCTGATGTCGAGTGGGAGGGGGGTTGGGGTGGGGTTATGGATTGGGGAATGGATCTTTTATGGTATTTAAAAAGTACCGGTGCTGTATATGCTTTGGAGACGTCCATCAAAGGATGGATCACCGCGTGCGCTTTTATGCGTATGTTAAAATACTAAAAGAAAAAAAAAAGGATAAATCCTAGGGGTATTTGAACAGTTTAGATAAACATCACATAACCATTCATCTTTTGATGGATGCCTCTAAAGTATGCACAACACCCTGCGATACTTTTTGAGTATCGCATATGTTGGGTGGATGTCTGGCCAGGACACCACCTCCCAAGATCCTTTCAGTACCACGCGATGCAGCAGGAAGAAAAAAGAAACAAAACAAAAGAAAACAATCAAAATACGTGGATCAGCCACAAAAGGGCTCGCCTCCACGGGGCATGCAAACTTCACTATGAAAAAAAATTTTACAAGAGGAGACCTCACCCTCAACCCTTGTACACCCAATTATCTCTCATCTGAAGTTCCCCTCACAAAAGCTCTCTCTCTCTTGAAGACCCCCCTGAACCCCTGAAGAGCCTGGCGACCGCTGTCCAGGAGCCTCCTGCTCCTTCTCTCACAGTACATCCGCCTCTCTCTCTCTCTCTTCAATCGGGTTCGTACGGCTCTGTACGGTGAGAAATCGAACCGCTGCCTTCTCTGTTCGTCTCAGGCCCTTTTAAAGGGTGAAACAGAGCTTAAAACCTAATTAGATTAAGTTTAAGAGTCCTAAACAAGCCAAATCAGCATCCCAGACCGTCGGATCAAGACCGGGAGCCACCTGGGCCGTTGGATCGCACTCCGATCCACAGAATAGTGCCGTGGACCGCGAGAAATGTGTGGGAAACGCCCACGCGGTCCACAGGCACCGCCATGGATCGCCCGGTCCACGGTGGACCGGGGCAAGGGGGGCCAGCAGGCCGCTGGCCTGGGCCGCGCGCCCTGCTGGGCCGCACGCCCGCCTGGGTCATGCATCCCGCGCGGTCCTGGGTCGCGCGTCCCGCGCGCCGTTGCCGCCCGCCGCCGGTCGCCGGCGGTCCTCCGCCGCCTCGATTCTCGTACCGACTTCAAAAGCTCGTATCTCCTCCATCCGAGCTTCGTTTCGGATGATCTTGGTCTCGTTGGACTCCGTTTTTCACCGCGAACCTCGCTGTGGGCTCAATGTGGGCTAAATCTCAAGGCATCAAATCCTAACAATCTCCACCTCGACTCAATATTCGGCCTCCTCCAAACTCCGAGAGCTTCTGGATCTCTTCGCCCCCATGCCCTGGGGCAATCGCCTGCTGATCATGGATGGACAAACATGGGAGTCGAGCCAGGCTGCTCGATCCCATCTCCGTCGTATGCTGTGCTCCTCCTGACCTGAGACCTGCTCTGGGCATCATCCTGCGGCAATAGGAATCTTACCTTGCGATGTTGCCTCTCGTCCTTCCGAGTCTCCTGTCTCGTGCCCGATCCACCTCCTGGAGCTCCACCTCGCTCTGGCTCCATCTGGCTCCCGATGCTCCACCTCGCACTGGGCTCCCTGCCAGGTAATAATATCCTCTGCTTCCCTTCTTCCCCTCCAGCACAATCCTATCGCCGCGTAGCACCCTCAGGATTCCTCCACCAGCTACCATCCTGTAGCCTCTCGAATCCAATCTGCTAAGTGAGATAAGATTCCGCCTGAAATCGGATATGTATCGGACCTCCCCCAATCTCCTCACTGCACCGTCATGTGTCCTCCAGCTGACCGTCCCAATGCCTCTGATCGCATAGCTCGATCCATCCGACAGATATACAGTGCCCTCACTATTCTCCAGGGAGTCAAACTGCTCCTCTCTACAACACACATGATAGAGACATGCAGAATCTAATATCCACTGCTGGGAAGAAGTAGATACCTCGTCAGATATCTCCAGGACATCTCCATCTGAATCGCTGCCGGCCGTCGCTACAGCAGCCACCGTTCGATTTTTAAGTTGAGGGCAATCTCTGGCTAGATGCCCCAACTCTTCACACCGGTAACACCTGGTTTTTCTCAAGTCCCTCCTGGACTTAGACCGCCCTCGTTGCGATCTCCTGTCGCTTCATCTACCGCCTCCTGCTCCTCCAGAAGCCACCAAAGCTGAGCTATCGCCACCTGAGCTCAAAGCTGGGTTCTCTCTCCTGAGAACCTCGTTCTGGAGTATCGCCGCGGTGACCTCATCCATCTTGATAGTGCTCTTCCCCACTAGAAGAGTAGTCACCAAGGACTCGTACGAAGAGGGAAGAGACGCCAGCAAAACCAGCGCCCTGGTCTTCTCCTCAATGTTCGCGCCAACGCTGAGAAGGTCGGTGAGGATCTTCTAGAAGTGGCTCAGATGCTCCTGCACGCTCTGTCCCTCAGTCATCCGCAGTTGGTAAAACTGCCTCCAGAGGAAAAGAGTGTTGGTGAGAGACTTCACCATGTACAACTCCTCGAGCTTCGACCACAGCACCGTCGAGGAAGTCTCGCTCAGCACATGGATCACCACCTCATCCGCCAGGTACATGCGGATGGTACTCACCGCCTGCATCTATAGCCGTTTCCAATCCCGCACCTCCATGGTGGTCGGCTTCTCATCGCACAAGAGAGCATCGATCAACCCCTGTTGGATGAGCACGTCCTTCACCCTTGCCTGCCACAAGGAGAAATTGCTCTTACCATCGAACTTGTTGATCTCCATCTTGATTGTTCCTGTTTTCTCCATCTTCAGTCTTGCTCACCACCACTGCAATCTGCGTCCTTGTACCGCCTTGCTCTGATACCACTTGTTGGGTGGATGTCTGGTCAGGACACCACCTCCCAAGATCCTTTCAATACCACGCGATGCAGCAGGAAGAAAGAAGAAACAAAACAAAAGAAAACAATCAAAATACGTGGATCAGCCACAAAAGGGCTCGCTTCCACGGGGCATGCAAACTTCACTATGAAAAGAAAATTTTACAAGAGGAGACCTCACCCTCAACCCTTGTACACCCAATTCTCTCTCATCTGAAGTTCCCCTCACAAAAGCTCTCTCTCTCTTGAAGACCCCCCTGAACCCCTGAAGAGCCTGGCGACCGCTGTCCAGGAGCCTCCTGCTCCTTCTCTCACAGCACATCCACCTCTCTCTCTCTTCAATCGGGTTCGTATGGCTCTGTACGGCGAGAAACCGAACCGCTGCCTTCTCTTTTCGTCTCAGGCCCTTTTAAAGGGTTAAACAGAGCTTAAAACCTAATTAGATTAGGTTTAAGAGTCCTAAACAAGCCAAATCAGCGTCCCAGACCGTCGAATCAAGACCGGGAGCCACCTGGGCCGTTGGATCGCGCTTCGATCCACAGAATAGTTTCGTGGACCGTGAGAAATACGTGGGAAACGCCCATGCGGTCCACAGGCACTGCCATGGACCGCCCGGTCCACGGTGGACCGAGGCAAGGGGGGCCAGTAGGCCGCTGGCCTGGGCCGGCCCGCGCGCGGGGGCTTGGGTCGCGCCTGCGCGCGCCTGGGCCGCGCGTCCCGCGCGGGCCTGGGTCGCGCGTCCCGCGCGCCGCCGCCTGCGGCCGCGCCGCTGCCGCCCGCCGCCGGTCGCCGGCGGTCCTCCACCGCCTCGATTCTCGTGCCGACTTCAAAAGCTCGTATCTCCTCCATCCGAGCTTCGTTTCGGGTGATCTTGGTATCGTTGGACTCCATTTTTCGCCGCGAACCTCGCTGTGGGCTCAATGTGGGATGAATCTCGAGGCGTCAAATCCTAACAGCATAGGATCCCGTTTCTGTGGATTGAGGGTGGAGGAGCCACAGGCGTCGGCTGGAGAGGCCGTGGACAGAGGAGAAGCTGTAGGTGCGCAGTGGGCGAGGAAAACTGTGGGCTAATGGGGGCCGAACGAGCCAATAGTGGTTGGAGAGGGGTGTGGAGACACCGCAGGTGGTGCAGAGGATGGGCGTGGAGGGACCGCGAGCAGAGGAAGACCTAGGAGCCACAGGGAAGAAAAGAGGAAACAAAAAAATTAAAAATAAAATATTATTTTTAAAAATAAAATAAAATATATAAAAATAAAAATATATAATATTTTAAATATTTTTTATAGTAAAATATTATGGAGCAGCGCTGCAGCAAAACTCTTGTTCTAAAGCTAACGGTTTCTTGTTTTTTTCATGGGAAATTGAGAAAAAGAACAAGAACAAACGATAACTATTGAATGCAATAATTGTCTAAAAAATTCGACGCAGATAGGTTAAATGAAGAAATCGTATATGAGTTTTATGAACGCCTCTTGACTTCACCGGGAAAAAAAAAAGGTCGATATGTAACCATTCTTGCACGTTAAACTGGACGATTACATTCAGGAACTTACCTTCTGTTGTCAAACTCAGGTCATGCCAAGAATAAGAAAGCAACGGGAGACAGACGTCTACAAGACCAGCTGGCGGATGGATGGCTTTAAAGCCCCCATCCCCATTCCTTTTGGTCCGAAATCACTTTCTTCCTTCGTTTCTTCCCTCTCCGATCTCTCCTCTTGGTCCCTCTCTCCATATATGTGATCCAAAGCGCATTTGCGCTTTGATCCTCTCCTACTCCGCTACGTTTCTTTGGTCCTCGCGGCCACTTCGTGGGGCGTGACGCTGGGCAGATTGAGCCCACCCGCGCGTGATTGTTCGATGGGAGCTGGGTCTACAACGAGTCTTACCCTCTCTACGACTCGGCGGGTTGCTCCTTTATTCGCCGCGAGTTCGATTGCCTCAGGTATGGCCATCTTGATAAGGTGTTTCTAAATATTGAGTGGATGTCTGACCAGGACACCATCTCTCAAGATTTTTTCAGTACCACACGATGCAGCACTAAGAAAGTAGAAACAAAACAAAACAATCAAAATACGTGAATCAGTCACAAAAGGATTTGTCTCCACGGGATATGCAAACTTCACTATAAAAAAAAAAAAATTTACAAGAGAAGATCTCACCCTCAACCCTCGTACACCCAATTTCTTTCTTACTAGAAGTTTTCTTCACAAAATCTCTCTCTCTCTTGAAAGACCCCCTGAACCTCTAAAGTGATCGGTGTCCGCCGTCCAGGAGCCTTCTCTTTCAGCAGTCACGTGGCTCAAACAAACTTTAAATAACCTCCTCCAGCCGTTGGATCGAAAGTAGGATCAACCCACGTCGTTTGATCGCGATCGATCTACGGAATAGTACCGTGGACCGCATGAAACGCGTGAGAAACGCCCACGCGGTCCACAGGCCCAGTCGTGGATCGTCCGGTCCATGGTGGATCGGGGTACAGGCCCAGGTAAGGCGCCTGGGCCTGGGCCGCGCCCGCGTGCGAGCCTGCACACAGGTTGGGCCGTGAGCCCGCCTGGGCCGCCCGCGCACTTGGGCCGCACGTCCCTTGCGTTAGCCTCGCCTGGGCCGCGCGCCGCTACCTGCGGCCGCGCCGCTGCCGCTCCGCCGGTTCACCGCCGGCGGTCCTCCACCATTTCGGATTTCGTACCGACTTCAAAAGTTCGTATCTCCTCCATCCGAGCTTCATTTGGATTGATCTTGATCTCGTTGGACTCTATTTTTCGCCGCGAACCTCGCTGTGGGCTTAACATGGGTTGAATCTCGAGACGTCAAATCCTAATACTAAAGTACAGGTGGAACCCCAATGGCTACCACCTCCCAAGCCCAAGGTGAGTCTGTAATCCTCTCTCGTTCTATTACGGAAGTATTCCATGTTTTAAGAGGGGGCTAATTACTGATATGGAGAATGGTGTTTTAGATTTGATGGTAGAGACTCATTGAGAGGTGGAGAGGGAAGAAGATCATGT
The DNA here is from genome assembly GCF_000442705.2 of Elaeis guineensis. Lineage (NCBI taxonomy): Eukaryota > Viridiplantae > Streptophyta > Magnoliopsida > Arecales > Arecaceae > Elaeis > Elaeis guineensis. The sequence goes on from NC_025995.2 coordinate 116,202,911, forward strand.
TCGTGAGTGACCTCGTTAAGCTTGAATCAGTTCGACTCGCTCCCGTGCCTTCTTCACGCGGCGGTGCCCGATGGCAGGATGAGCTCTATCGGCACGTAGACGCTCACTACCGTCGGATTTGAGGTTGGTATTTCTGCCTCTCCTTTTAGTCTAAGATTCAAGGGACTTTATTTGGTGGTAAATGTTGCTGGAGGCCCCACACGTTCCGGGATTAATCATCAGGTTTATTGTGGGATGGTAACGCTAGCTGGACCCGAACACTCGACCGGTTCTAGCAAAAGAAATCCATCCATGTTCGGGCCGCATCAAGCACTACTCTAGCTAGCTAATAGGTTGACTGCTGTATGCAATCAATTATCGCGTGAGACCTTGATGAAGAATACGGCCAAGCTACGGACAACGAGCTATATCATTTGTGAGGAAATATGCTTCGTTGTTTTTGTCTCTTCTTTGTGTCGCTATTTGTTTCTGAGACGAGACTGCTTAGCTCGCGTCTATGGTGGGGCCATCCGCGTAATTAGCCAGCTGGGTTTTTTTCCTTCAAAAGTCCGATCGTGTGTCGGTGTCGGGTTGATTGGCCCTATTCTTCGCATCAGTCGCTTTTTTTCTCTGTTCCTTGTCTTTTGCTCCCTTCAATTTTTTGTTGTGTCTTTCTTTTTTCCTTTTTTTTTTTTAATTTCATGTTTTGCATTTATCAATGCGTGATAATTAAGCGGTCTTCTATCTTTTGAAAACAAATCTTTTAAAAAAAATATATTGTCAATCAAACAAAAACTAAAATGCATCTTACACGCCAACACATGCCGAAACTTTCATTTTTGGATAGAGATTTTTGAGCCACTCTCATAAATTTAGTTCCCTAAATGCTTCATCCTAGTGATTTTTCAATAGACATTAAGTCACCATGTTTGCTTTCATAACAAATAGTAGTTATAAGTTTGAGAATGCAATACACCGAAATCTTAATTTAACAGTTTTAGCCTATATTATTAAGTTTTGAAAATGCGATAAACTATAGAATCCTATTTTGATTGTTCTGGCCTGTAACAATAATTGGAACTAAACTACAAAGTGTTCCATAAATAATTCATGTTCTTATCTATAGCTTCTTGAAAATTTTGCCTTCTAAATTCGTAATTTGCATATACAAGATGAAGAACCTCATGAATATGGGGGTTTGCTTTTCAGTTGAAAAAGCTCTACCATATACGTTGATGCATTGCTAGAGTTTCAGAGAGTATGCTATATGTTTGGTGAACAATTTTGTAAGGCAAATCTCATAAACAATTAATCTATCAAATGCTTTTCGTAGCCACGAGATTAGCTAAGCCTATAAGAGATTTCTAGAGTGTTATTTATTTTTTAAAATAATTAATATAATATTCATAGAAAATTTATGACATATCAATTATCCCATGGAACTTGTCCCATATTCTGCGCGCATGTGATGAAACAGTGTAACTACAAGGATCACATGTTGCTAGTGGACAACAGCCTCCTCCCGTCTGAAAGGATAAATATATTTATATTTCGAAAGGAAATCACCTTCGCATGGGATTAACGCAAGTCATTGGGTGGCAATGCAAAACTTATTTGTCCTAGTTACCATACTTTGGAAGCGGAACTAAATGTATTTATTGACAAGTTATGTAGCATAAAAACCTTTTTTATCCATTCTAATTCATTAACAACCCCAAGTGCCGTCTTTCCTCCATGTAGTCCTTCTCTCTTTCTCTCTATGGGGTCGAAAGCGAGGATGGGCTTTGGTTCTCTCTTTTTCCACTACGTTCTTTTAGCACTCTTTGTGGCTTCCTCGTATGGCGAGACAGCGGGGAGTTCGAGCGGGGGAAGGAGCTTGGCCCAGTGCAACCTGTTTCAAGGGAGCTGGGTCTACGACGAGTCATACCCTCTCTACGACTCGGCGAGTTGTCCGTTTATCAGTAAAATGGGGTTTGACTGCCTGAAGAGTGGCCGGCCTGATGAGAACTACCTCAAGTACAGGTGGAAGCCCGATGGTTGCGAGCTCCCAAGGTTGGTTCTTATTCTTATGTTGCTCTCTCTATTAGTCTTTTATGAAATAATTTGCTAGTGCCTATGTGTTATAATTGGTGACGCACCGTATATAAAACGTAAGTCAAGCGTAAACTAAGTTGGATCTACTCCGGTAAAGGTGGATTGTATTCGAAGTCCATTTTTCGAGCCGATTTAAGCAATAGGTTGGCCTTGTGTCATGTCAAAAATTGATCGAATCTAATGTTCTTGCATCCTGTTATGCCATTTGTTTTAAATATGTGATTATCGTGTGACTTGGGATCGATGGATCTCAATGTTCATTGGTGAATTGTTGTGCAGATTTGATGGCAAGGATTTCTTGCAGAGAATGAGGGGAAAGACAATAATGTTTGTGGGGGATTCAATAAGTTTGAATCAGCGGGACTCGCTCGCTTGCTTGCTGCATGCAGCAGTACCTGATATTGTTGTTTCGTCCGATGATGTTAAATTTGAGGTTGGTTTCCCTTTTTTTTTAATTTTATTTTAAGATTTAATTGACTTTAATTTTAAGAAATTATCTTTTTCTTGGGAAAGAAACCAAGGGATATGTTATCTGAGATCAATCTCCTAGTCCCAAATATGCTACCTAACTAAATGCTCAAGACTACATGTGATGGAAGGATTAGTGCTATATGCAGAAATATCCTCCATTGAATCATGCCCACCTCATAAACTGCACTAGACAATCCCCTCCTCGGTGAGAAAATTTTTTTGTTGGACCAAATCCATTAGCTTAGCAGTGGATCAGTCCAATCACAAAGCAACACATGCAAACACATATGTATTACTCTATTTTTCCTTCGTGATTGGACTGGTCCATCTTTGAGCTAGTGGATTTGGTCCAACCAATTACTTCTCCCAATAAGAATGTTGCATAACACGCCAAATATGAATGAAATCTAGCTGGTGCTATAATCCAGCTATGTAGCATTACGGATAACAATATGCCCCAACACCAATATCTCTCACCTTTCACTCTTTAATCAGAGGTTTTGTTGCAGGACTATAACGTCACATTGTCTCGCAGCCTCGCACAGTATCTGGTGGACATTGTCCCTGAGGAGATAGGGAATGTTCTTAAGTTGGACTCTGTGCAACAAAATGCGCAGGGCTGGCTCCGTGCAGATGTTCTCATCTTCAACTCATTCCTTTGGTGGAACCGTAGCAATCCCGGCAGACCGTGAGATCTTACTGTTCTAATTCCATACGTTCCATCACTCTCAGATTTACTTCAGCATTTTTTGACTGTACGTAGGATTTTATGGCATAGATGGGATTATATTCAGGATGGCAACCAAATACTCAAAGACATGAACCGCACCGAAGCAATGGCGAAGGCTTTGAACACATGGGCTAGATGGGTCGACTCCAACATCGATCCAAATACTAAGAAGGTCTTCTACTTCGGAATTCCCCAACCCACATGCAGTAAGTTATGCATGGCACCATATCAATTCGGAAGTCATCTACAAAGAAGGCACAGCATAGTGCATACTGAATTAATTGATCCTAAGCTCCTTTACCTTTTTCTACCAAAAAAAAAAAAAAAAAAGAAGAAACTCTTCACCATGAGTTCTTGCTTGCTTTCGTATTTTGGTTTTGATTGGCACAGTGGAGCGGATTGGGGTGAGCCAGGGAAAAGTTGTGTTGGAGAGACAGAACCACTGATGGCAAAAACGTACCCCGGAGGTCCAATTCCGCAAGAAAGCATAGTACGGGGCGTGTTGGGAAGTATGTCGAAGCCAGTCTATTTGTTGGACATAACTTTCCCTCACACAACTCAGAAAAGATGGCCACCCGGGGCAGTAACAACGGTGGCGATTGCACTCACTGGTGTTTAGCTGGAGTTCCGGATACATGGAACCTATTATTGAATGCCGCCCTTCTTGAATGGAGCTGACATTTCTTCTCCCTAGAAGTACATGAAAGTGGCGCAAATGAGAAGATTTTCATGGAAAATGAGGGAAAAGTTTAATTATTAGAATAAACTACATGGAGATTTTTTCACTAGTCATAGAATGTTAAAATTCAGTTCATGAGGACACGTTAATGGGAAGATAGTGTTTGTCAGTGCATGAATTGTTTTACTTTATTTTCTTAAGAAAAAATAGATCTTTAAAAGCGAATGAGATGGTGTTAATGGGAAACTCGATAATTTGGAGAGGCATCATCATTCGGCCCGAAGGTCTTCTATCTGCCAGAATCTGCGATCTTTTAGTGGCGATCAAGGATTTTCAAAACTGCGTTGAAATGGACCTGACAAGATTATTTTTGTTTTTTTTTTTTATTTATTTTTGTGTGTGTGGTGACAAGGATGACACTTCACATTCAGAGAAGAATGCAAGGAAGCCTTCCACTTCAAGAGCCCAAATATGAAAAAAATGAATCATACAAAATGAAGACCAGATATCAATCTGTTCTGGGGACATGGTCATGGTTCTTTTGAGCATCCACGACCGTTCATCTGGATCCTCACATGCGTCAAATGCGTTGGAATCCTGTTTATCTAATTGATAGCCGTTCATTTTGTGACAATCTATTTTGTGCATAACCGTAATTAGATATAGGTCTGTCTCAGTTATTCGGAACCGGCTTTATGGATCATTATTTACCGAATGGAGCAAATTTTATTCCATTTTATAGTTTTCAATATATTTTCTGATCAACTAACTGTATGTCAACCTGATATGAATCCATTTTGCTCGGTTCATATTAAAATGGCATAGTTCTATGTTATGTGCAGGAAGAAAGCCTCTGATCTAATGTTGCATGGGACCAAGGCCTGCCTGCCTTCTAAAAAGCCATGCATAGAGATCGGCCGGGAGTCATGTTTGGAAGCAATTAAATGGGCCAAGCTCAAACTAATGAGCCCCAAGCTCCGCCCTATTGAACCTGCACCATGGCGACCACGATCGTAACATGCCTGCCTTGCTCTAACGCACCGTGCTAGCTGTTTCGAGGGAAAGAGAGACGAGCTAAAGAACCAAAAGAAACAAAACCAAATAAACAAACAAATGAATGAATGAAAAGTTCATACTATTGATTGAAGTACCCTATATTTTAGGGAAGATTTACAAGTTTCTATCAGCTAGGACAACAAATGAGTTTGCCAATTAGCTAAACATGCGATCAAATCCAATCCCAGCTTAATCAGCTTGATTCGGTCAAGTTTTTTAAGATCTGTTGCGGCCAATCGCCCCGTCGACTGATCGTCGGGGAACTGCACCTGCAAAAACGAGAAGTCCACACTGACCGGAGGCGGCTCCGACGGGGACCCTCCGACGGTCAAGTCAGGGAGGTGACTGGGCAACAGTGAAATGTAGACAGAGAGCTCGATCGAGAGAGAGGGAGAGGAGCGAGCCTGTGGTTTCGAAGTCGAGAAGTGGGGAGAGCCCCCTCGCACTGTTGCCTTCCCCGGTTTATATAGTGGAGCACGGTATGGCGCCATCATTAATGGCGCAGACAAGTGAGGAACTGTCAACTCACTGTAGACTGTCAGAGTCGCCGTGAAAGTGTCATGTCGCCGTGTGGCCGTCAAATCACCAGGGTTGACAATGCCCTCGGTGGGACAATGCCCCTAGATAGCCGTGCCGCATGTCGCTGTCAGAGCTGATGAGGTCTGGCGGCTGTACGGCGATTGGAGGAGCCGACCGACCAAAAGTCGGTGGCCAGCAGAGTGGCGTCGGGCCCCTCCGTTGGTCGGCGAGTCTTTCGTGAGTCGGTCATCAGACCTCTGGGTTCAGTCGGTCGGGAAAGGTGCGCCCGACATATCCCCAGTCGGTCGTGAGCCGATAATTAGCCGGTGACGGCGTCCGTCAGTCGGCCGTCCGACCGTCGGTCGGTCCGGCGTCGGTCGGTCGGTCGGTCCCTTCGACCGTAAGTCGGTCGGTCGGTCCTCCGGCCATCGGTCGGTCGGTCCCTTCGACCGTAAGTCGGTCGGTCGGTCCCTCCGGCCATCGGTCGGTCGGTCGGTGGGTATTCCCCAACAGTTGCCCCCCTCCACTCCTGAGTCGGATGGTGAGCTGGCCGATGCTTTCATTCGGGCAGCAATCCTGGGCGACTGGGAGTGGATTCGCCGTATGCACAGATC
>NC_025995.2:116898775-116986275 GCF_000442705.2 Elaeis guineensis
GGCCATCAAGGACGCGGAGGCGAAATCCGAGGTCCGAGAAAAAGGCGTCGAGTGGCGGAGAACGAAAGCCAGTGATTTTCACCGAAATACATAGAGATACTAATGAGAGAAGAATTGGAAGCAGAAGTCGAAAGTTTAAGGCGTTCCCTGACGAGGGTCGAAGCCGAAAGTTCGAGGTCGGAGGAGCCGGGCCCCTTAGGGCTCTTTTGTCTTTCGTCCTTCTATATGTCTCCTTTACCGTTGTTTGTTTGTTGGTGTTGTAGCTTTTCTTTTTCTTTTGATGCCGATGTCATCTAGAGGTTCTTGGTCGTCGCTGCATCGGCTTGCTTGTCTTGTCATCTTTCTTCTTCAGCCTCAAGGGCTCTGTAATATATACTTAATTAATGTGAAGGGAATTTCCGTTACCTCCTTTATTCATGTGTTGAATTATCATTTGCCGAGCTTCCTTCGACTTTTGCATTGTCCGATATTGATGCCGCTCGGAAGTACCCGATCGCCGTCGTATTGACCCGCCTTCTGTTTATGGCCGCTGATTTGTCCGGGACCACTCGGGTTTGACACCTCCTTTTAGAGTTCAAGCAGGGAGGTCCGGGCTTATCGTCGCCCTGAGGAAGCCGCCTTCTCTCTGGCTCATGTTGAGAGCTTTCTTGAAGGTCGAAAATTTTGATAAGAATCCCAATCCTTGCTGGGATGAGGTTCCCTGCATCTTTGATGCCGTTTGTTTTTCTTTCGTCGCTGATGCAGTCCGTCACTTTCCTTTCTAACTCCCTCCCCTTTTCTTTTTTTTTTTTCTTTTCTGAGTGAGGGTTTTCCCTCTGCTCTTGGGGTCGCGGGAGTGCGAAGGGGTCGCTGGAAAGGTTCCTTTTTTTCTATCTGGTCTTAAATGACCAGATCTTGACTGGCGTCAGGACGGGTTCTTCCCCTATTTCTGACATAGTCGATTTTAGCTTAGGTTAGGATGAGGTCCTCCTCTTTATCGCTAACAAGGCTATGGGGGTGCATATGGACGCTGCGGGGCCTCTCCCCCCATCCCGGTCTGAGTGTAACCGGGCCTTCGACTTTGCTCATGTTAGGGCGAGGTTCTCCTCCTGTCCCTAACATGGCTGTGGGGGCGCATATGGACGTTGTTTGGCCTCTCCCCCCATCCGGTCTAAGGGTAATTGGGCCTTCAACTTTGCTCATGTTAGGGCGAGGTTCTCCTCCTATCCCTAACATGACTGTGGGGGCATATGTGGGCATTGTAGGGCCTCTCCCCCCATCCGGTCTAAGGGAAATCGGGCCTTCGACTTTGCTCATGTTAGGGCGAGGTTCTCCTCCTGTCCCTAACATGGCTGTGGGGGCGCATATGGACGCTGTTTGGACTCTCCCTCCATCTGGTCTAAGGGGAACCGGGCCTTCGACTTTGCTCATGTTAAGGCGAGGTTCTCCTCCTGTCCCTAACATGGTTGTGGGGGCGCATATGGGCGCTGTTGGGCCTCTCCCCCATCCGGTCTAAGGGTAACCGGGCCTTCGACTTTGCCCATATTAGGGTTTATTTTTGTTGTCCGAATGGGTCATCCCCTGTTGTCACAAGTCAGTGCCAAAAAAGAAAAGATGTGCAGATCTGAAAGGAATCTTGATTTAAAGTAGAGTCGTTCGTTATACATTTACAAGTTTTCGAATCTCAGGGCCGTGGAAGGTCTGCTTCCTGTCAAGGTCCTCCGGAGATGGAGTTGATGATCCCAATGGGAGGCCGATCTCTGGGCTGCTCTTCCCCCTTGGTGGCTCAGGCTGCGGTAGGGCCCTTGGCCGATCTTCTCTACCCTCAGGCCGGCACCGAATGAACCTATCGAGTCGACCTCGTCGGATGAGCTCCTCGATCTCGTCTCGGAGCTGGATGCATTCCTCCGTCTCGTGGCCGTGGTCACGATGGTAGAGGCAGAACTTGTTAGGATTACACTTCCCGGGGTGCGTGCGCATCCTCTCTGGCCTTGGGAGCTGCTCTCTAACCTCCTTGAGCATCTGGATTTTTGATGCGTTAAGGGGGGCATAGTTGCGGAATCTTCCTGGGGGAGAGCCCCGTCGAGCCCGACGATCCGAGCTTCCCTGCCTGCGTGCTCGAGGAGGAGTCTGGACGCGCTTGTGCTCGGGGGGAGTTCGGGAACGTGGCCGAGCTTCTCTCAGCCCTTTTTCGACTGCGGACTTACTCGAGTCTCCCGCCTGCCGCTCTCTCGCAGTCTCCTCGTCCTTCATTTTGAAGGCTTCTTCCGCTCGGGCGTACCCTTCAGCCCGAGCCAACAGGTCAGCAAAATCCCTGGGGTACTTTTTTTCCAGGAAGAATAAAAGGTCGTTCTTCTGAAGGCCGCCTTTCAGGGCGGCCATCGCTACCGATTGATCCAAATTTCGGACCTCCAACACGGCGATATTGAAACGGTTGATGTAGGCCCGAATGGACTCCCCCTCCCTTTGCTTGATGTTGATGAGGGACTTCGAACCCTTCCGGGGATGCCGGCTGCTAACAAAATGAGCCACAAACTGGTGGCTCATCTGATCAAAGGAAAAGATGGTACCCGACTTCAGCATCGGGTACCAGTTTCTCGCCGCTCCCTTCAAGGTGGATGGGAAGACCCGGCATAGAATGGCGTCGGGCGCGCCATGAAGCAGCATCATTGTCCGGAAGGCCTCCAGGTGGTCAACTGGGTTCGAAGTCCCGTCGTAGCTTTCAAATTGAGGGAGTTTGAAGTTCGGCGGGATTGGTTCCTGCATGATCATTAGAAAAAAGGGAGGGTCAGTGCAAATGTCCTCACCATAAGCGGGGGGAGCATGGCGGAGCTCTTCAATCCGCCTGTTCATCTCCTAGAGCCTCCGGTCCAGAAAATCCTCTCGACTATGGGTCTCGAGGGTCTTCTAGCAGAATAGAAGTAGAGATCTTCCAGGGATGGAATCATGGTCTGATTGAGGGCTCTCCACCCTTGGATTCATCTTTTCGGGAAAGATGGGGTGGCTGGCCCAAGTGGCCCGTCCCACCATCGGATTTTGGGGTTCCGATGATGCTCTTTTCAGTCGCACTGATGCCTGCGGCTGCTGCTGCTGTTGCATGGCCTGCACAGCTTCAGTGAGGCTTCTGACCTGCTGCACCAGTCGGGCGAATTGCTCTGCGCCAACCGCCATTGCCGGAGGAGGAGGGGGAGGCTGGAAAACTGGAGGTGAGGTCGGAGCCTGAGATCTGGCCGCAGAGGCCGTGGATCGCCGCGTGGATGCTTTGCGGGGAGGCATCGGGCAAAGACCTAGCGGGGAAAGGAGGAGTGAATGTCGGAAAAGATGATCGGAGGCTGTCCCGTTGAGCGCTCCTTTAAGAACAAGGGTGCTGCGAAGACACAGCCCTTCCTCTAACGCCAATCCTGTTGGTGCAAAAATCTACCTGCGTCGGAGAAGCTGGAGTCGAGGGAGTCGCGGTCGCCACCGGGACCTACAAAAAAAGTTTAAATCGGAGTTGGGGTTGCTCCGGCAAGATCCTCCGACGCTCAAGTCAGTTCTCTGCCTCAACAAGAATGGAGTGCTCGAACAGAAATTTTAGCAGAGTTTTGGGATAGAAATTAGAGTTTAGAGAATAACGTATCTGGGGTCTCCCTTTTATAGGCGGAGGGGGCAACAGACTGATAGCGATGTCTGTAACCATCTGGCAGTGGGCTGCCCAGGGTCAGGAGGAGTTTGTTGCGAAGAGTAGTGGAGTGGGATCGTGGCCATCCCCGGGACATGCCACGTGGAGTCTGTTGCGGGGAGTGGAGCGGCGTCCGTTGTCACGACTTGCCAGAGGATGGAGGAATCGCGTGGTATCCGTCGCAGGAAGTGGAGCAGAATCGTGGCCATTATTGTGGTCTGTCAGGGAGTGATGGAGCCGCGTAGAATCCATCGCAGGAAGTGGAGCAGAGTCGTGGCCGTTACTGCGGCCTGCCAGGGAGTGATGGAGCCGTGCGAGATCTGTTGCAGGAAGTGGAGCAGAGTCGTCACCGTTACTGCGGCCTGCCAGGAGGTCCAGGTCTTGGTTGGAGTTCGATCCCCGCAGAAGCCCGGATGGGGATCATTCGTCGAGAAGTCTCGGCCAAGGCCGCTCGCGATAGAAATTTGAAGTAGATCGTTTGCAGCGAGAACTCGGAGTAAGTTGTTTGCGGTAGGAGCTCGGAGTCTAGCTCCCATAGGAGTCCGGATAAAGTCTTCCTGCAGTCGAAGTCGGGGACGAGGTCCGGCTCTCGTAGGAGTCCGGGCGAAGTCTACCTGCAATTAAAGTTGGGGGCGGAGTCCGGCTCCTGTAGGAGTCCGGACGAAGTCTACCTGTAATTGAAGTCGTGGGCAAAGTCCGGCTCCCGTAGGAGTCTGGACGAAGTCTATCTACAGCCGGAGTCGGAGATGAAGTCCGGCTCCCGTAGGAGTTCGGACGAAGTCCTCTTGCGGTTGAAGTCGGGGACGAAGTTCGGCTCCCGTAGGAGTCCGAACGAAGTCTACCTGTAATTGAAGTTGGGGGCAGAGTCCGGCTCCCGTAAGAGTCCGGACGAAGTCTACCTGTAATTGAAGTAGGGGACAGAGTCCGATTCCCATAGGAGTCCGGATGAAGTCTACCTGCAAGTGAAGTCGTGGGCGAAGTCTGGCTCCCGTCGGAGTCCGGACGAAGTCTACCTGCAGCCAGAGTCGGGGACGAAGTCCGACTCCCGTAGGAGTCCGGACGAAGTCCTCTTGCGGTTGAAGTCGGGGACGAAGTCCGGCTCCCGTAGGAGTCCGGACGAAGTCTACCTGCAATTGAAGTTGGGAGCGAAGTCCAGCTCCCGTAGGAGTCTGGACGAAGTCTACCTGTAATTGAAGTAGGGGGCGGAGTCCGGTTCCCGTAGGAGTCTGGATGAAGTCTACCTGTAAGTGAAGTCGTGGGCGGAGTCCGGACGAAGTCTACCTGCAGCCGGAGTCGGGGACGAAGTCTGGCTCCCGTAGGAGTCTGGACGAAGTCCTCTTGCGGTTGAAGTCGGGGACGAAGTCCGGCTGCCGTAAGAGTCCGGACGAAGTCTACCTGCAATTGAAGTTGGGGGCGGAGTCCGGTTCCCGTAGGAGTCCGGATGAAGTCTACCTGTAATTGAAGTAGTGGGCGGAGTCTGGTTCCCGTAGGAGTCCGGATGAAGTCTACCTGCGAGTGAAGTCGTGGGCGGAGTCTGGCTCTCGTGGGAGTCCGGACGAAGTCTACCTGCAGCCAGAGTCGGGGACGAAGTCCGGCTCCCGTAGGAGTCCGGACGAAGTCCTCTTGCGGTTGAAGTCGGGGATGAAGTCCGGCTCCCATAGGAGTCCGGATGAAGTCTACCTGCAATTGTAGTTGGGGGCGGAGTCCGGTTCCCATAGGAGTCCGGATGAAGTCTACCTGTAATTGAAGTAGGGGGCGGAGTCCGGTTCCCGTAGGAGTCTGGATGAAATCTACTTGCAAGTGAAGTCGTGGGCGGAGTCCGGCTCCCGTAGGAGTCCGGACGAAATCTACCTGCAGTCGGAGTCGGGGACGAAGTCCGGCTCCCGTAGGAGTCCGGACGAAGTCCTCTTACGGTTGAAGTCGGGGACGAAGTCCGGCTTCCGTTGGAGTCCGGACGAAGTCCGGCTTCCGTTGGAGTCCGGACGAAGTCTACCTGCAATTGAAGTTGGGGGCGGTGTCCGGCTCTCGTAGGAATCCGGACGAAGTCTACCTGTAATTGAAGTAGGAGGCGGAGTCCGGTTCCCGTAGGAGTCTGGATGAAGTCTACCTGCAAGTGAAGTCGTGGGCGGAGTCCGGCTCCCGTAGGAGTCCGGACGAAGTCTACCTGCAGCCAGAGTCGGGGACGAAGTCCAGCTCCCGTAGGAGTCCGGACGAAGTCCTCTTGCGGTTGAAGTCGGGGATGAAGTCCGGCTCCCGTCGGAGTCCGGACGAAGTCTACCTGCAATTGAAGTTGGGGGCGGAGTCCGGCTCCCGTAGGAGTCCGGGCGAAATCTTCTTGCGGTTGAAGTCAGGGATGAAGTTCGGCTCCCGTAGGAGTCCGGACGAAGTCTACCTGCAATCAAAGTCGGGGGCGAAGTCCGGCTCCCGTAGGAGTCCGGGCGAAATCTTCTTGCGATTGAAGTCGGGGATGAAGTCCGGCTCCCGTAGGAGTCCGGGCGAAGTCCTGAAGATGGTCGATCACCGTGGAAACTTGGGTGGAGTCCGTCCGTCGCGAAGAATCCGATCGACGTTGGTGGGGGTTTATCCATCGGCAAAACTTGGAAATGTTGCGGAGGCCCGGCCGCCAGAGAGGTTCGACGAGATGTCGTCGGAGGCGGACGTCAGTAGAATCCCTGGAGGGTCGCTCCTATCACGGACTTCGGCTGGGAGGTATTTTATACCCAACAATCACCAAGGAGGCAGCATCTATATTTATTTAACACACGAGCACCAATGCTAAAAGCTGATTCGCTAGCCATTGTAGTGATTGATATGCTTAGTATATCATAGGCTATTCTTGATAGATTAGGAAATCGATGTTTATTATCTTTCCAATATTGTAGCACATTCAATTTTGAAAAATATTTAGATTCAAGTTTTGGCTCCTCCAAGTATAGATCCAATTGTGACTTTCCAATTGTAGAATTGTTTTGGCTCACATATGTTACATACTCCTGCATCATTTTAAACATATTGGCAACAAAGAATTATTAATCAAAGGAACAATTAAGAAAAATTATCATGCAATTGAATTTTTTAAAAAGAATATCAAATACATTCAACTTACATCAAATGCATCCAAGCCTTCTAATTGTATTTCCTCATCTTGTCCTCCTCCAACGGACGCATATGTAGATTGTAGACTAGAAGAATGAATCTGGGAATCACTTGATGCACTTGGATCACTAGAGGATTTATCTTTTTTATATTCCTCAAAAAGCATATACAACTTACATTTGATGGTTTGTAACTTCTTTTGGCAAGTAGTGGGCTCAAGTTGTGAGTAACAAAAATTTAGCAAATCAAACTTCATGCGTGGATTAAAAATAGCCTCAAGTGCAAGAACAATACTATAATCACTCCAATACTTATCAAACTTTTCTTTCATCTTAATAGCCATGTCTTTAATAATTGGATCTTCACTATTCACATTATCTTTCAATAAACACTCAATTTTTCAAACTTCCATAAAATACAAGTTTGAGGTTGGCTAAGATGAGTCGGAAACCAAGTTGGTCATCACATAGAATGGGCGCAAGAACTGAAACATTTTTTCTCCTCTTCTCCACTCTTCATTTGATGGATAAACTTAAAATTTCTATCATTCAATTGAAGACTAGCAAAAGCAAGTTGATACTTAATTGCACTTTCAAGCATAGTATAAGTAGAATTCCATCTAGTAGACACATCCAGACGCAAACCAACTGAAATATCAATACCACCAACTTGTTGAACACATTCTTGAAAATATATTTTCCTTGCCTCCGATGCCTTTACATATTTGATGCTCTCTAATTTTGTGCAAAGCCACACTAGTCACTTTCAAATACTCTTAAACTATAAGATTCAAGATATGTGCACAACATCTCATATGAAAGAATTGACCATCACATAGCAAGCTATTTTGCAAAGCAAGTTGTTCCTTCAAAATATCTTGCATATTATCATTAGCAGAGGCATTGTCCAAAGTAAGAGAGAATATTTTTCTATCTATTTTTCAATCTTTCAAACAATCAAATACCTTTCTTGCCAATTCAACCCCAGAGTGCGGAGGCTCCATTTTACAAAAAGATAAAATTTTACTATTTAGCTTCCAATTTTCATCAACAAAATGTGCAGTCAAACAAATATACCCCTCACTAGTATAAGCAGTCCAACAATCAGAGGTCAAACATATTCTACTAGGACTCTTATGCATGACTTGTTTCAATTTCTCCTTCTGAGTCATATAAAATTTCATCACATCAGACACAACAGTATTTCTACTATAATGTTTTGCATCTGAATTAAGTAAAGAGTGAAGTTCTCTAATCTGTTTATATTCAACAAATAAAAATGGAAGATCATTCTCAATGATAGCCATAGATATGACTTCACGTATACGTTTATGATCAAGTTTTCTAGATTTTAACTTTCCAGTGTGATCTAATATCATCTCACCCACATCAAAAAATTTAGGTAGAAGCTTACAACTCGACATGTGACGAGATATATAAGAAGTCCCATTAGCACCACCCGCAACAAACTCTTTTCCACACCCATTACATGTTGCCTTTTCTTTACCATTTTTCCCACCTATTTTAGTGAAACAATTCCATACCTGTGAGTTGGTAGATCTAGCTCTTTTACTTGATTTCTTTTCAAAATTATTATTTGTGCCTTCTTGTTGACTAGGAGGAATTTTAGGGGCATCCAACATTTCTAATTCATCATCATCAATATTTTTACTATGATCAATATTTCCAGAATCCATACTGCAAAATCAAATTAAAGTATCATATAATCAATCATCCAATGATTAACCCATCAATATTTTAGCATGTTTATTTTTGAATAAATCAAGAAAAAATAAAAACGTGTAGCTTGGAGATAGTACTGAGTATGGTAAAATAGTAGATAGTGAATATATATAGGAGCAACTTGAAATAAGATAGCATCATCAGCATAGGGATATTATAATTTGTAAAATAAGTATTGACTCCCTCTCTGAGTTGGTAGAAAAGGTATGAAGTAGTCGTGAAGAAACATTAAGATAATAAGCTCCATGGCAAGAATAAAAAGTGAAATCCTATGTCTAGTTTTATAATTTCTTCTGTCAGATTCTTATCAATCATGAAATAAAAAATAAAAAGAACATAATCCATCAATTTCTTTTTGCTTCCCACTATATTCCATGTCCAGATGTGTCCTTAGGAGCCAACCACGATGCATCCATATGCTCCTCTCTCCGGAAATCAGAAAGAGCTAGCAATAAAATTTAAACTTTGACAGCGATGGGTGGGTGGCACTGTGGGTGAGAGGCAACAGTGGGTCATTCCATTAGATTTGATGCTATATCTATTTGTTTGTTTAGTAATGAAACTAAAAAAAGAGATAGATGGGAAGCAAAAAGTTCTAGCAATAAAATAGTCTCTCCCTCGTGTCTTGTCCTCTCTCTCCCCTAGCATCCGCATCATCCTCTCTCTCCCCTGCTCTTTTTTTTTTTTGCATCCACATCCTCCCTTTCCTCCGATGTCCGCATTCGTGTGTGCATCCATGGTGAATCCGAAAAAAATATGAAGATAGAAAAAAAAAACCGCATTCTTCCTGTGATTCGTATGTGCATCCATAGTGAGTTCAGAAAAAATATAAAGATAGAAAAAAAAATTATATCCTTCCTGTGATTTATGTGTGCATCTATGGTGGTCCAGAAAAAAATATGAAAATCGAAAAAAAATTGCATCCTTCGCATGACTTCATTCCATGAAATCATTATAAATATTAATAAATTAAAAAAAAAAAAGATTGACAAGATTATAAGACATACCTTTGAGGGCTTAAAGAAGCAGAAATACAGAATCACAACGGATATTTGAATAAAAGAGAGAGTAATAATGATCAGATGGGTAGTGGAAAGATGAACAGGGACTAAGGCTTGGAAAAAGTGATTTGAGTTATTAGACATTAACGATGGAAGTAATGACTAATGAGGCATAGAAATGAGAAAAAAGATATTTTAGAAATAATTGATTATTTACTGATTACTTTAAGTGGTTAAGTTATTTTAAAATAATTTTTTTTAAAAAAATAGACTGGCCCGCGGGCTAGACGGGCCAGCCCTTCATGGGCCGGACCATAAACGGGTCGGGCTAAAAAGCTCTTTTGTTAAATGAGCTGCTAAAACACTGGCCCAGCCCTACTATTTTAAGGGCCTAAACGGGCCAGCCCGCGGGCCAAGGCCCATTTTGACGGCTCTAAACGGAGGTGTGCCCACGTGGTGGACGAAGGTATCTGTGTAGAGATGCCTCATTTTAATATATATATATAGAGAGAGCGCATGATTCTAGCATTGTTTATATCTTTTCTTTCATATGTGTATATATCTTTAATATTTAATTAATTTTTATGTGTAAGATTTTTGAATCATGAACAATTCAAGGTTACATGTAAATACCCTCAAAACTCAATCTATTGTATCATATAGTCTCAATTATGATTACATAAAATGAATCATAATCATATGTTCACAGTCTAAAGTTACCTCAAATTGCAGTGTACTCTACTAGAATTAATTTGAGAAAAAAAAAAGCAACACCCAATTAAGGCACTGGAGAAGAGTTTTCAATCTCTTATTTCTGCCTACATACCTCAGAGTCATATCTTTATAATCAGATGAGATAACCACCACAAGTGGTGCCCCTCTCCATGTAAATATGAAGTTCAAAAAAATAACTTTCACTACGTGAGCAATTTTTTGCTCTATAAAACTGCAAATCACATGCCTCTCTTTTTGAGGCTTGAAGTGGCAACATGGGCTTGGATACGGGCCTGATTCTTTGAGTCAATCATAGATAGCTCATTTGCTTCATCTCCTACTCACACATGATGGGATTAATTTTTATTCTCAATCACTGCAACATTCATACTAAATAAATAGATTGTGTGACCAGTGCATACTTCGAGAGCTCAAGTGCTGTACATCTGTTAAGATAATATAGCTCCTTGATTGGTGGAGTTAGAGTAGATGTAGTATGCTGTACCCTAGATTATTTATCACATTCACGTATCTTCTGATCTCATTAAATAAATTTGAGTTTATAATTATGTCATATCACTTAGATAAACATAATTGACTAGTCAATGAACACAACTAATGTGATAATACTCAATGATCTTCCTCTTCTCTCGATTCTCTTGGCCTTAATTTAACTCGCTTTTCTAGGAATGCCCCGCTAGACCATATCTAACATAGTGCTTTGGCAACACCTTAAGATAGCAAACATTAAACTAAATCTTAAGTAACAGATTGGAGTCATGAGGATACAGGTAAAGATTACTTATAATCTTTAGGGTCTCACACAATAACAAATAGAGATCTTAACTTATATTCCCCTTATTAGATACAAGTACATGTGGTATGAATCACGTGCTACGATATCATCTCCTTTCCCATGGAGCATATATCTCTATATCAGATACCGTACAGACAATGGTTCACACACACTCAATGCCTAACTTTGAGTTCCCTAGTCTACTCTATCTTTACACATCGAAACTCATATCTGATATTCAAGACAGATAATGTGACTCAATCACATAATGTGACTCTTTATTCTCGTTTCACTTGAGACGATTTTTCGTGTTACAAGTTTGAGCTCTTAATATTATCGTCTAGATAATAAAACTTATAACAGTCTCATCTTCATTTCCACTTAGGCCATGGAGGTGATTGCCTGTGTGAGAAGGCCAATCTTCTTATCTGTCCGATATACTTCTCATAATAATTGGTTTATGTACTAAACATAAATGTGTATGTATGTTTTGCAAGAAATTGCAATTAAGCGTCAATAACATTACCACAAATAATGTTATTTACATGAACATGTTGGGAAATAAATTCAAGTACAAGTACATCAATATCTACGCAAACCTAGTGACTTTACATGCCTATGGAAAACATCTTTTGTAATAGGCTTTATGAATGGATCTGCTATCTTCTTGTGCGTAGAAATGTACTTCATGTTCACTTCTTTATGTGCAATCATGTCCCTAACAAAATTATGTTTAATGTCTATGTGTTTGGTTTTTCCATGATACTTGGGGTCCTTCGTATAAGCTATTGCTGCTTGACTATCACAATTCACAATCACCAGGTCAACAGCACTGTCAGACACTCACAAGTGTATCAAAAACTGCTTTAACCAAACAACCTCTTGCACAGCAGCTGAAAACGCTACGAACTCAGCTTCCATTGTAGATAGGGCTATACATGATTGTTTCTTACTGCTCCATGATATGGCGCCATCATTCAGTAAGAAGATATATCTAGAGATAGATTTTCTCTCATCCAGATCTCCTCCCCAGTCAGCATCCGTATAACCTTTCAATTGCAGATCACCTCCTTGATAACATAATAAGTAATCAACTGTGCTCTTGAGATACCTTAGTATCCTCTTCACTGCTTTCCAATGTGCTTGCCCAGGGTCAGATTGATATCTACTTACTATGCCAACTGCATAGCAAATATCAAGTCTAGTACACATTATAGCATGCATAAGACTTCCGACTGCATTGGCATAAGGAACATTTCTCATCTGATCCTTTTCTTATGGAGTCTTAGGATATAACCTTCGGCTTAAAGCTACACCTTTGGAAATGGAAGTATCTATGGGTTTACAATCTTGCATATTGAATCGCTTTAGAACCTTGTACAACTCTTGTGAAAGAGACAATAACTTCTTTGAGCGATCCCTTGAAATCTTAACTCCAAGGATATATGCAACTTCGCCCATATCATTCATCTCAAAATTAGATGATAACCATCCTTTGATAGTGTTAATATATCCCTTATCATTTTCGGCTATCAGAATGTCATCTACATATAAAAATAAGATTACAAATTTATCTTGGGACCTTTTGATATATACGCAATGATCCTCATTGATCATAGTGAAATCATATGACATGATTGCATTATGAAATCTTATATACCATTATTTAGAAGACTGTTTGAGATCATAGATTGACTTCAAAAATGTACACACTTTGTGCTCTTGACCTTCTGTAATGAAACCTATGGGCTGTTCCACATAGATTTTTTCCTCTAATTTTTTATTGAGAAAAGCAGTCTTCACATCCATTTGATATAGTTTAAGATCCAAATTAGCTACCATAGCCAAAATTAATCTTATCAAGGTGAACTTTACAATAGGTGAAAAAGTTTCCTCATAATCTCTTCCTTTCTGTTGTATGTATTCCTTAGCCACTAAATGAGCTTTGGATCTCTCAATACTACCATCAACCTGACACTTTATTTTAAGGACCCACTTGTTTCTAATTGCTTTATGTCCAAAAGACAAATCGACCAGTTTCCAAATTTGGTTCGATTTCATAGACTCCATTTTCTCTTCCATTGCCTTATATCCATTTTTTCTTAGCAGGATATGAAAGAGTCTCATTAACGTTTCTTGGCTCCTCTTCATCAGGAGTAACAATAAATGCTTCCCTTTTGATCTCAAAACACTGACAGAGAACACTTTTACGACTCGTTCATCATAGTGACATTGACTCTTCAATGATTTGGTTACTCTCACTTAGACCAGGTATCCCAGTTTGACTCACTTCAGGGTGCAATTACGACTTCGAAGAAATAAATTTATCATTATTCAAATTACTCCCATCTCGAAAGTGTATTTGGTTAAATTTCTACCATGAAAACATCCTGGTCAAGAGTTTCGTACAGAGATAAATCTTGACCTATCTCACTCTGCCACAGGAAATCGTTCTCCAAAAATGTGACATCTCATGATTCAAATTCTGTTATACTTCCATTGTCTTGCTCACCGATGAACACATATCTTTTTGACTATTCTGAGTATTTTATAAATATACATTTCTTTCCCTTTGGACCTAATTTTTCAAAATTATGGGAAGGTTCGTGAGCAAATGCAGCATAACCCCAAGGTTTCATGAAACCTAAGTCTGGTTTGCATGTCGTCCATAACTCATATGGCGTGGAAGTAACAGATTTGGTAGGCACTCGGTTAAGTATAAATGTGGCTGTTAATAGTGCATCACCTCAATAGGTAATTGGCAAATTAGCTTGTGCCATCATTGACCTAACCATTTCTAACAAGGTTCTATTTCATCTTTTTGCAACACCATTTTGTTGCGGTATACCTGAAATAGTCAACTGTCGTTCTATTTCTCTTTCATGACATAATTCTCTGAATTGATCAGATAAGTAATCTCATCCTCAATTGATTCTTAAAATTTTTACTTTTCTATCTAATTGATTCTCAACTAAATTTAAATATGTTATGAAGCAACTTAAAGCCTTAGATTTATGAGATATCAAATAAATGTAACCGAATCAGGTAAAGTCATTTAAATGTGATGAAATAAACAGCCCCATGCCTAGCCCTTATATTCATTGGACCACATATGTCGGAATGAATTAATTGTAATGGAAATTCAGCTCTTGTTCTCTTTCCAAATGGTTTTCTACATGTTTTTCCAATTAGGCAATATTCACAAGTAGACAATTCTACCTTATTAATACTACCTAGTAAGCCCTCTTTGGCTAGTCTTTGCATACGTTGTTGACCTATATGGCCAAGTCTAGCATGCCATATATTCACATCATTCAAAGACTCATCAGAAGATATAAAAAAGAAAAAATATACATTACTGAAATCATTAACAATATCCAACACAATGAAACTATCTAGAAAATATCCAGAATCATAAAATCTTGAATCTAAAAACAAATTCATAACACATCCATAGAATTATACAGTGAAACCATATTTTAATAGTATTAAATTAGAAACCAAATTTTGATGACTTTCTGGAGCAAACAAAACATCATACAGGATTAGAGTCCGACCGCCATGCATGACTAACTTGCATGTGCTAATCTCCTTCACCTCCACTCTGAAGTTGTTTTCGACTGATAAGTCGCATATTTTTATATTTATTTTAGATATTTTTGATAATTTATGATGCTAACATCTTCTAAAAAATCTAATTTCATAAATAAATTAAATTCTTTATAAAAATAAATAATTTTAAAAAATATGAAATTAGAGCATATTTATAAAAAATAGATGTCAAGCTAATTAAGTAATTTAAGTATCAAAATAATAAAAAATTAATGAATAATTTAATGCATATTTTTTTTTATTTTCAGACATAAAATTAGAGCAAAAATCAAGCAAAATATCTCAAAAATTTATTTAAAATAGCCTTCGATGCACGGTAGATCGACCGCTCTATCCACAGATTCAAAGACGCGGTCCACAGAAACTCTCACGATCTTTGATGCAGTCTACGGGTGGGCGGATGAGCTTTGTGGGATCGAATGGTGGAGATCAATCCACGATCGAATAGTTGAGAACGCGTTATCCCATATCCAGTGGTGGTGGCCCACTTCAAATGTGCGATCTGATGGTCCAAAGTGATTTAAATCAAGATCGAATGGCTACTATTGGTTGATGATTGAAAACTAAAATGAAGAAGAAAATCTGATGTGCCATCCGATGGCTAAAAATCGATATGAAGCTTGATCCAATGGCTGATATTCATCCCGACTGAGAATAAGAGAAATAATGCATTGATCAACAGCCCAAATTCCATCCGATGATCAATCCAACGGCTGATAGCATTTTCAATCAAGAGAAAGATTTAAATGATGATTTTTGATCTGATCTGGGCAGTCCAAATGAGATCCAACAGCCAAAATTCAAGAACACGGGTTTAACATGAATTCTAGGGGTTTTAGGACTCCTTTTGCTATCAGAAAAAGATAAAAAATTCATCTATAAATAAGAAGTTCAAAAATAAGAGAAAAAAGATAAAAAAATTAATAAAAAATAAAAAAATAAAAAAAATTAGAAAAATTTAGGGATCCAAGGAGAAGAAGAAGAGAAGTCAGTTCACTCCATGAAGTATGAAAGAAAGAGAGGTCGTCAACAATCCTTTCGACGAGACTGCATTGATCAACTTCAGATCTTTGTTACAGTTTTATTTTATTTTATTATTTTTTTAAAATTTTATAATTAAATTTTAATTTTAATTAATATAAAATTTATTTTTTTATACTTTAAATTTTTATCTTTTATTTTTATTACAAGTAGATGCTAGGATCTAGTTAGTAGATCTTAGTACCAATTTATTTTATACTCTTTAAATTTTTATTATTTATTTTTATTACAAGTATAAGGCATAATCTAAATAGTAGATCTTAGTACCTGATTTATTTTTTGTACTTTTAATTTTTATTTTTTGACTTAAATTATTTTTTTTAATTTTTTTTATAAAATCAAAGATTTCAAATTAAAGTACTGTCTTCTCTATAGATTCGATTCGACTTACTATTTTTTACGTATTTTTAATATTTTTAAAATTAAAATTAATTTGATAATCACGATGTCTTAACGACAACATTGTGATCCTATTAATTTTTGGCACCGTTGTCGTAGAAAGTACCAATTTTAATATTTAATTTTTTTTATTTTCTTGTGAATATAGCTTACTAATTTTTTGATTTTTTTATCTTTTTGTAGAAAAAAAGAAGAAGAGAAGAAGGGTGAAACGCTCCAATTTGGTGAGATCAATACTAATCCTAATCCTAAACTATTTTTTTAGTATTAATTACTATTTTTTTCAAATTAATCTAAAATTCATCCACATAAATCTAACAAAAATCGTATGACAAGAGTAGAAACTTAATTGTTTAGAAGCATTCATCATCTTAGATTTACTTTTGATGATCGCTGGAGACAATGTAAGCTTTCAAGTTTGATCAATTTCATGTATCTACTATAGTTACATAAAATTTTTTGTTTGAAATTGGTTGTACATATTCATCTCAAATCAATAAAAAAGCAACACCCATAATAAGTTAAGATGGAGATTTTATCATCCTTTCTTAGTCCAAAAATAACCAACCAGCATCTCGCATTAATCCAAGTCTAATTAAAATTAAGTAGATGTTGGCTCCTAGGATCAATTGAGTTCAATTTGAGTATTGTAGTGAAGTCAAGTGCAAAGTAAGTTTGGACTCACCTCCGAAACTGGTGTTTAAGGTAAGAGGTTACAAAAGCTAAGTCTAAGTGGACTCGTGGTTATTTAATTAGTTCCATTAGCTTACCTGGTCAATCCAATTGATGTCTAAGATAAGTAATGGGGGAACCCCCACGATCCTACCTCTTACCTGACTAGTTAAAGGAAGTGAGAACAGATCCAACTTGTATCTAGGCCGAGCCACTCTACATTAAACTATTAGGTCTAAGAAATCTGTAGGTGTTTAGGTTTAATTGCTTGTTAACTTGATTACAATTAATACTTAACCATATTTAATTTTTCTCATCTATTATCTTTAGGTCTAGGGCTTTCTTAAAATTCTCACCTTTAGAACCTTTCTCTTTCTTTCTTTTCTCTTTCCTTTCTCTCTCTTAAAAAAAAAAATTTAAACCGCACACATTAGGGTTTGCGCTAGTTTATGCATAGTAAAAAATTTTTTTCTAACTTAGTTGAACCCTATTCTGAAATCGAATGATTGATCTATGTTAAACCTGATAATCAAATGGCTGAAAATCTTGGAGAATCACCTAGACAGATGAAGAAATATTTTATTTTTTTCACCTATAAACCATCAATATTTTCATCATTCTATTGGATCAAACATTCAGACTCTAGTCCTAAGGTCGATTTGAACCTGATAGCCCAAAAATTAGATAAAATCGACCTTCTTATAGACAAATTCCTAGCCCTAGATCAACAATCTTCTGCGCAATACACACCACCTCTCAATTATCAAGAGATCTATTTTATCTATGCTAGCCCAGTCTATCATGTGAGTGAATATCCCATGACTGCACAGTTTTCATCTTTCATCCAAGAACAAGTTCAAACTGCTCAAAGTTACTCCAAAGTTGTCAATGATCCATTCTTAAATACATATAGTCAAGATTAAAGGAACCATCCTAATTTTTCTTAGAGATCTTATCAGACTCAAGCTCAGACCCAAATGTCATCTATACATAACTTTCAAAATAGGCTCCAATACCAAAACTATGCTTATAATAGAGATCAGCCTAATCAGTCTACCTAGATATCCTATTATAATCAGTCTTTATATCCACCTCCTCAACAGATCTCTCTAGTCGATGATAGGTTTAGCCAATTTTAATAAATAATTATGATCCAACAGCAATCCATCACTAGACTAGAAGCATAAATAGGTCAGTTAGCTGAGTCTTTCATAAGGAGAGAACTAGATCAATTGTCGAGCCAATCAATATCAAATTTTGAAAACAACCCACCCACCCACCAACCATCTGGATCTAGTCATCAATCTAATATCTCACCTAAGAATTCTCAAATCGAAAAATAAAGTAATCTCTGAGCTTAAAAGTGATAAGATTCTTAAGAACCCATATCAAGATCAGGTGAGTAAGACTAGTACTGATGTTAGCCAAAATATGAATTTAAAAGAAGATGTTAGTACTGAGACTAACCACATGGAAGAATCTGAGCCTGAAACTGATATTGATACTGGTTTCAATTTGAGTGAAAAAGATAAAGGGAAGAAGAGAGTGGATGAGTTATCTGAGATATATACATCAAGAGTCTCATTTTTTTCAATCCTAGAAGTTAGTTTTTTTAATTTAGAATCACCATCTCCTCAAGAACTGAAGTCATCCTTGGTTACACCTAAGAATGTATGTTTAGAATCAAGTAACATCCTTTCAGTATCCATTACATCGAACTCAACTCTTAATCCAAAAACTCAATTCATGATCATTTTAGAAGAACAAATATGAAAAATTTTTAACAAATAAGGGTCTATAAATAGGTTTGTAAATTATCTTCCTAAAATTAAGAATAGGATCGTAAACTACTTTCTAGAGATTGACAATAAAATACTAAACTTTATCAATAAAAAGATTGTAGGTCATTTTTTTGAGATTGACAATCTAAAATCATTGAAATTTATCAATCTAATATTTGACACGGGGTAGGTGAGGTAAGAGTCGAATGGTCTGATTGAAGATGGTAAACTTAACACTTTCTGGGAGGTAATCTAGCTTTTATTTTTTTATATATATTTTATTTAGATTAATCAAGCTTGCTTCATATCTTTTATAGAGATTTGAAGATAATATTGGCTAAGTTGGAGAGAGAATAAATTTTGAAAAGACTTTCAGATCAGATAACATTTCTCTTTTTTCTTTCTCTTTGTATGCACTTTTTATTTTTGTTACTTCATTGAGGACAATGTCGATTAAGTTGGAGAAAAAATAAATAAAATTAAAAAAAAAAAATTTAGACATCGAGTAAGTTAGTATTTAGCATTTAAGCATCTGATTACACTTAAGAATCGAGTTAAACCAAGTATTTTTTTTTTAAATTGATGAATAGACCAGAGAGTTTGTGAGATATTGAGGGATCAAGTATTCAGAAAATCTAATAAAGAATTAAGTTTAGAACTTAAATAATTTTTTTTAAGCATTTCTAAATATTTCTACCAGTATCAAAGAAGAGTTTACCTTCTATGGGCTTGTGTAGGGTAACTATACATTTCTTCATATTAAAAAAAAAAATTACAAGTACTTCATGTTGAGTAACCAGACCTCTTTGCCTAAGCAAGTATTGAGTTTCACATCAAAAGGTATAAAAAATAAAAAAATTTTATTGTAAAGCTAGTTTTAACTCGTAGCCTATTTGATTCGAGTAAGTAAGTCTGACAGGTATTCTATACTTTGTGCCCTAAAACCATCATAAATCCATCTCACCCCATGTGGGAGTCGTCGAAAATCTACGAAGGCATTTCGATCCTTCGCTACATGATCTGAGCGTATGAGTTTACAATCCACAAAGGATTAGATTCAGTTAGCAAAATAAAACTAGAAACATTTATTGCATTTTTAAATGCTAAAGGCCGTTTACCTTTCTGGGCTCGGTATAGTCATGAGCAAAATGTCCCTTATTGCCACAGTTGAAACATTTGACCTTCGCAATGTTCTTTTTCTTCCTTTTGAGAGGACCTTTTTCCTTCTCATTCTTTGGTTTCTTGTTGGCTGCACCCTTACCCTTTCCTTGTTGGTTCCCACCTTGGTTCTTGTGCTTGCATCCCTTACCTCCCTGAAAGCTGGAATCGGCCATGTACATGTCTGTACTTGGCTTGCTGAAGTGGAGGCACTCCTCCTCCAGCTCAAGGTGATGCAGAGCATCCTCCATATTCTTAATATGGATATTGTGGGTCAGGTGCATTTTCATATGCTCCCAACTATTAGGCAAAAAGTGTATCACCATCTAGACTTGCTGTTCATCAGTTAAAATATGACCGACATCCTTCAGCTCATTCACCATGTTAGACATGACCCTCAGATATTTTTTCATGTCATGTTCACGATGCTTCTTATAAGTATCAAACTTAATAGTAAGAGCCCTAAGTTTGACGACTGATATGCCTCCAAATTTTTTCTTAAGCGCAGACCATATGTCCTTCGCAAAGTCATACTTTCTGAATTCTCGCATAATGTCATCATCCATACTGCTTAGCAACGTAATACGAGCAGTTGAATGTTTCTTTCTTCAGGTATCATACGCCTTACTATCCCTCCTATGCTGGGCCGTGTTGCCTGTTTCAGGTACTTCTATGATAAGGTTAAGAGCTTCAAAAGCCTCTTGCTCCTCTAGCACATACTGGATCTTCATGTTCCAGATTTCATAATTGTCGTCATTGAGCTTTTCACCTTTGTTAAGCTCGACCATTATGTTTTCTACTTGATGCCATTTGAATACTAATATTCTGTATATAGATATTTTTTGCATATTTATTAGCACCTAATAACATACATACATCTACCTTAATACTATCAATTATGCTAACAATTATTCTACATTAGGTTTACAATCGAAAGTTCACTATATTCCCAACCATCATCTAATATCCTAATGTATAATAAAAGTAACATAATTAATTATGTAAAGGTAATATTCTTAAATTACTTAAATTTGAGAACCTAATAAATTTATTCAATAATAAATATATTAAGTTTCCCTTAATCTATATTTAGTTTCCACAGAAAATAAATAAATAAAAAGGAAAACTAGAAATTGAACAATAATATACAAATATGTGAAAATAAAATAACATAAGATTTATAATCACAAAATATATTGTTCAACATCCTAAACAAAAAATAGCTAATAGTAGAACTAACATAGTTCAATTCATAACAAAAATAGAGAAACAATAATCAATTTCCACATAAAATCTAAGTAACTAAAATTGAGTTAACAATATCATCATAGAGGCCTGCAAAAAACTCGTAAACTACTTTCGATAGTATCGATTTTACCAAAGCTCTTCGCTTTCCATCACGAAGAGATAGTCCTAAAGAAGAATACGAATTCTTTCTAGCTATCCGGTTAACATATTCCTGGATCAAGCTCTTCACAATGCATCAATAGGATCCAAGAGCTCTCTGACTCTCCTTATGCCAAAGTGAATCTAGGATCCTTTTTTGACTAGGTGTTGGTAAAATCGTTCTTAGAGCCCTATATTTCTCCACTTCAGTTTTCAGACCACCTTCCCAAATAATTTCTTGCATTAAGCCATGTGCCCTAATGATGAGGTTCACCAGTTGAACCAATTCATTATTGGTGTCTGTAGGATTCATTTTTATACTGATCAACTCATTGATCATTCCATCCACCCTAGCCCTTTGTTGAGTAGAAAAGATTCTCTTCGAAGTTCTTATAACTCGCACCATTTTCTGTAACAAATACAGAAATAAGATCCATTGAAAAACCATTTTATTTCATAAAAAAATGATAAACAATAATTATAAAAAAATATTTCTAATGACCAATATTTTTATGTCATCAATATTTTTAATATATATATATATATATATATATATATTTGGATCTTAGTGAAATTTTTTTGATGGAAAAATCCATTCCAAAATTCTGAAAGAACCAAAATATCATAAGAAAAAAATTCCTCGTAGAAAATCATATGAAAATGGATTGGAGCGTGGTCCCTCTTTTGAATTCAAAATTCAAAGAGCCTCCTCTTTTTTTTTTATTTGTTTTTTGT
This sequence comes from Elaeis guineensis, assembly GCF_000442705.2. Lineage (NCBI taxonomy): Eukaryota > Viridiplantae > Streptophyta > Magnoliopsida > Arecales > Arecaceae > Elaeis > Elaeis guineensis. The sequence continues at coordinate 116,920,549 of NC_025995.2, forward strand.
GAGCCTCTCTGTTTCGTTGTAACAAAAAGGTTTATCCATGAGGGGCGCATATCTTTCTATTTCATCATAATAAAAAGGCTTATCTAGAAGGGGCGCGCTCCACCTTCGTAACAAAAATAAAGGGGCGCCCTCAAACATGGCCTGATGATCATGTTATCAAAATTTCAGAATTGAAAAAAATAAATCACAGATGTAATTTTAATTATTCTAACATACATATATCTTGTTATGCATCATATTTAGACTAAGATAAACAATAATCAGGCTTTGATACCAATGTAAGATTTTTGAACCATGAATAAATTCAAGGTTACATGCAAACACCCTTAAAACTCAACATATTGTATCATATAGTCTCAATTATGATCACATAAAACGAACCATAATCATATGTTCACAGTCTAAAGTTATCTTAAATTGTAGTGTACTCCACTGAAATTAATTTGAGAAAGAAAGAGTAGCACCCATTTAAGGCACTGGAGAAGAATTTTCAATTTCTCTTATTTCTGTCTATATACATCAGAGTCGTATCTTCACAATCAGATGAGATAACCATTATAAGTTGTGCTCCTCTCCATGTAAATATGAAGTTCAACAAAAATAACTTCTACTACGTGAGCAGTTTTTGTTTTACAAAATTACAAATCACGTGCCTCTCTTTTTTAGGCTTGAAGTGATAATATGGGCTTGGATACGAACCTGGTTCTTTGAGTCCATCATGGATGGCTCATTTGCTTCATCATGAACAAAAAAACAATACCTATTTTCTTGAATTGAAATTAACATGAATAGGAAGGATTTTTTTAATCAAAAAGCTGCGAGTAAAGGGTTCAAGCCAATTCTTGAATGCAACTTTTAGGAAATGGTTTCACATACAACTATATAATAATATTATTATAGTTTTATATTTGGAACTGATTTAATAGTGACCATCTAGAATTTTCTAGGTAGAGATAGCAATCAAGTTATTGGATGTGGTTAGAGATAAAAAACTATCAACTTGAGCTCCATCCATTTATTAAATAGATTGGCAATCCAAATCTCAATTTAATCTTTTTATTAAATATATAATTTGATCTAATCTTATAATGAGTTTAGCAAATATGTCAAATCACTTAAATAAGTTAATCATGACCCATCTCAAATATTAAGCAGATTACGATAGGCTAAGTGAGTTAAAAGCCAACTCTAAATTTGACCATTTGATAAGCCAATCTATGTCTGACCTGCACTCATTTATGCCAAACATGAAAATGCTTAAAACATCTTAGCTGCAAATCATGTGGATGGATTGAGTCATAAATTGCCGCGCTTGTCCCTAAGTTAAATTCAAATGAACTAGTTTGAACTTCAAATTCTTTTCATGCGGCATCCCGAGGCGCTTTGGTAGCTTTACACTTGGATTATGAATGGTAGTACTAGCCTGATATTGAATGCCTTGCTGGAAAAAAATAAAGTTATAATATTTTCATCTTATCTTTTATTCAATGCCATGCAAATGTCAGTGAGGAGCAAAAAGCTAAAAAGTATTTTCAATTTTTTGATTAGATTCACATTATTTAAATCTTTTGATGAAAATGCTCCATGAGAGGGGAAAACATGAGTCCCATAACTTGGAGAACATCTATCAATTCACCATTTTTAATATTAGAGGGAAATGACAAGAGCTTGCATTTAGTGGAAGAATGCATGTTCAATGTACATGCGGCAATGGAAGATTTTCATACGATGCAATTGTTAAATTAACTTGAAATATTCATTTTTTTCTTGAAGGCAAAACTTAGCTCATGTGAAATGGAGGTACGACCATATACTGTTATAGCCATATGACCAAAGCCCTGGCTTTTTCTATCCAGATAGAAAGAGTACCCCGGATGCATGATCAATAAAATGTATAAGATAATTTTATTTTAGTAGTGACTTGATCGTCGGAGGGTCTCCACCGGAGTCACCTCCAATCAGTGCAGACTTCTTTTACAGACGCTCGTTCCCGACGACCAAACGACGAGGGGATTGACCGCAACAGGTTTGACGCGCCAGGAAGGGGCACGCTTGACAGAGGTAAGATAGCAAGCTCCCTAGAGCTTCAGAGACCTCTCGAGATGACGAAAATCAGAGCTCAGCGATCGAGAGCTATCGGGTCGGTGAGGCACTCTTTCCATCGGAAAGAGTCCTATCCTTCACCCTCCATGGCAGAGCCCAGCTCTCTGCACCCGGCGGTGACCACGGAGGCGCAGATCGCGGCGATCGTGCGGCGAATGACCGTTCTGACGGATACGGTCAAAAATCTCCAGCCACAACCGACTCAGTTACCGCGACCGCCGGCAGAACAACCGGTGGCGCATCCCATGCCATCCAGAAGCGGCCACCGACGCCTGCGTCCACTTCCATCTCCTCCTCAAGAGCAGCCGTCTCACCACTCCCATCGAGAAGGGGGGAGGCGGCCACGGCGTGACATCCGCTGGTCTCGACGTCCCTCCCCTTCCCAGCTGGAGCGAGCGAGGAGGGAGAAGCGACCGCGGACGCCGTCCGCCTCACTCTCAAACTCATCGGGAGGATCGACTCCTGGAGTTTCTCAACACTGACGGTTAAACGACTACGAGTGCAAGTTTGAAAAAATCGATCATCGGCTTGCCCAGCTCCAGGCGGATGGACAGAAGTCGTCGAACAACGTCGACTTTCGGACCACCTAATCTCTCTCCCGATTCATCCTCGACGAACCGATCCCTAGTCGGTTCAAGATGCCTCACGTGGAGCCTTACGATGGCTCCACCGATCCAATTGACCATCTGGAGAGCTACAAAGCTCTCATGACAATCCAAGGGGCAACCGATGCCCTCCTTTGCATCGGCTTCCCCACCACACTCCACAAAGCTGTCAGGGCCTGGTACTCCGACCTCCATTTGGGAAGTATCTACTCCTTCGGGCAGCTCGAACATTCTTTCGTGGCCCATTTCAGCACCAACCGGAAGCCGCCGCGAACCTCAAACAGTCTTTTCTCCCTTAAGCAGGGAGAAAATGAGACTCTATGATATTTTGTGGCCCGGTTCAACGCGGCCACACATGAGGTCCGAGACCTCAACGAAGACATGGTTATCTTGGCCATGAAGCGAAAACTAAGGGGGTCTCGATTCACCTATTCCTTGGACAAGACCCTCCTCCGGACGTATGCCGAATTGCTGGAGCGTGTGTACAAATATATGTGCGCGGACGAAGGAGCTTTCGACCGGCGCCTGACCGAGGGCATGGGTCAGAAGGAGAAGCGGAAGAAAAATCGAGCTCCTGCTGAACCCAGTGAGCCCCACCGATAGACGGGTCTCGTCCCGACAACGGAGTCTGAGACCGATGCATCGCAGGTATGACTCCTACACCCCTCTCTCCACTCCTCATGCGCAGATCTTGATAGAGATCGAAGGAGTGGAGTATCTACGATGGCCTCGACCTCTGAAGGCAAAGGGCCTCGACCAACGTAATCCGATCACCGAATCTACGACGGCCTCGACCTCTGAAGGCAAAGGGCCTCGATCGAAGCAGCTCGATAGTCGATCATAGAATCTACGGCTCGATCGTCGATCGTCGAACCAACAGCTCGATCATCGATCATCAAATCAATGGCTCGATCATCGATCGCCGAATCAACGGCTCGATCATCGATCGTCGAACCGACGCCTCGGCCTCTGAAGATAAAAGGGCCTCGACCAATACGGCTCGATCGTCGATTGCTGAATCAACGGCTCGATCACCGATCGTCGAACTGACGGCCTTGGTCTCTGAAGGCAAAAGGCCCCGACCAACATGGCTTGATCGTCGATCGTCGAATCAACGGCTCGATCACCGATCGCCGAACCGACAGCCCCGGCCTCTGAAGGCAAAAGGCCCCGACCAACACGGCTCAATTGCCGATCGCCGAATCAGCGGCTCGATCATCGATCGCCGAACCGACGGCTTCGACCTCTGAAGGCAAAAGGCCCCGACCAATACGGCTCGATCGTCGATCGCCAAATCAATGGCTCGATCATCGATCGCCGAACCGATGGTCTCAACCTCTGAAGGCAAAAGGGCCGTGACCAACATGGCTCGATCGTCGATCACCGAATCAATGGCTCGATCATCGATCACCGAACCGACGGTCTCGGCTTCTGAAGGCAAAAGGGCCTTGACCAGCACGGCTCGATCACCGATCGCCGAATCAACGGCTCGATCACCGATCGCCGAACCGACGGCCTCGACCTCTGAAGGCAAAAGGCCCCGATCAACATGGCTCGATCGTCGATCGCCGAATCAATGGCTCGATCATCAATCGCCGAACCGACGGCCTCGGCCTCTGAAGGCAAAAGGGCCTCGACCAACATGGCTCGATCGTCGATCATCGAATCTATGGCTCGATCGTCGATCGCCGAACCGACAGCTCGATCGTCGATCGTCGAATCAATGGCTCGATCGTCGTTGTCGAATCAATGGCTCGATCACCGATCGTCGAACCGACGGCCTCGACCTCTGAAGGCAAAAGGACCTCGACCAACACGGCTCGATCGTCGATCGCCGAATCAATGGCTCGATCACTGATTGCAGAACCGACGGCCTCGACCTCTGAAGGCAAAAGGCCCCGACAACATAGCTCGATCGCCGATCGTCGAATCAACGGCTCGATCACCGATCATCGAACCGACGGCCTCGACCTCTGAAGGCAAAAGGGCCTCGACCAACACAGCTCGATCGCCGATCGCTGAATCAACGACTCGATCACCGATCGTCAAACCGACGGCCTCGACATCTGAAGGCAAAAGGCCCCGACCAATACGGCTCGATCGTCGATCGCCAAATCAATGGCTCGATCATCGATCGCCGAACCGATGGCCTCAACCTCTGAAGGCAAAAGGGCCTCGACCAACATGGCTCGATCGTCGATCGCCGAATCAATGGCTCGATCATCGATCACCGAACCGACGGTCTCGGCTTCTGAAGGCAAAAGGGCCTCGACCAACATGGCTCGATCGTCGAATCAATGGCTCGATCACCGATCGTCGAACCGATGGCCTCGGTCTCTGAAGGCAAAAGGCCCCGATCAACATGGCTCGATCGTCGATCGCCGAATCAATGGCTCGATCGTCGATCGCCGAACCGACGGCCTCGGCCTCTGAAAGCAAAAGGCCCCGACTAACACGGCTCGATCGCCGATCGCCGAATCAACGGCTCGATCACCGATCGTCGAACCGACGGCCTCGACCTCTGAAGGTAAAAGGCTCCGACCAATATGGCTCGATCGCCGATCGTCGAATCAATGGCTCGATCACCGATCGTCGAACCGACGGCCTCGGCCTCTGAAAGCAAAAGGCCCCGACCAACATGGCTCGATCATCGATCGCCGAATCAATGGCTCGATCACCGATCGTCGAACCGACGGCCTCGATCTCTGAAGGCAAAAGGCCCCGACCAACACGGCTCGATCGTCGATCGCCGAATCAATGGCTCGATCACCGATCACCGAATCGATGGCCTATGCCTCTGAGGGCAAAAGATCTCGACCAACGCGGCTGGCTAACTTGCCGACTTAGCTTCGACTAAGAGCGGCAAAATGCCAAGACGATCGCAGTTCGACTTGCGACATATCGATCCGGTCACGACCGGTCGAAGGATATTCGGCTTGCCATCGTCTATCATACGACTCGACATGCTACGTCAACGGATATTCGACTTGCGACATACTGATCCGATCACGATCGGTCGAAGGATATTCGGCTTGCCACCGTCTATCATATGACTCGACATGCTACGTCAACGGATATTCGATTTGCGTCATACCGACCCGGTCACGACCGATCGAAGGATATTCGGTTTGCCACCGTTTATCATACGTCCCGACGTGCACGCCCGACCCAAGGGCCGGACAATGGATATTCAACTTGCCATCGTTATCCTATCCAAATACGTCGGACGCTACTCGACTATTAGACTCTGTGGAATGATCGTGTCGACGAGCAACGTTCGGAGGTTGGCCGACCTTCGACTTGACGTGCATGCTCGACCTACTGTCGAGACGACCAACATCGGATCGTTCGTTGATGCGATCGCCAGAGTCGGGGCAAAACATGACGGAAAACCACTCCTTTCGCCCGAAGCCATCGCCCACGTGTTCACGAGAGCTAACACGACATCGGACTCAGGAGTGGGGGGCAACTGTTGGGATATACCGACTGACCCCCATACGTCGACTTACTCTCGGACCGGTCTGACCGACGGATGACTCCGACCGACGCCCGACTCTACCGACCGCACTGATCGACGACTGCCAATAGTAGCTGCCGACATTATCCGACTGAAGGAGTGTCGGCCGGGCAGATCCATTCTGTTTCCAACCAGCCGAGCGGTGGAGCCCAAATCACTGACTCATTGTCGAGGGCGACAGCCGACGTCCGACCTCAGTGAGACATTAAACCGGCCGATGGTGTCTCCGAGTCATCACCCGACGTCCCGACAGCCGAATACCGATGTATTGTCGGCCAGTCCGCCCATGGGCCATACGACCACTATAGGCTGTTGTCTTGTCAAGGACATGCTGTGCAGTCGTCCTAGGATATTGTCCTGCCGAAGACATGGGTTCGTTCTGACAACCCACGGCGATTTGACAGCTCCCGGCGATTTGACAACTCCCCAATTGTCTGCGCCATTAATGACGGCGTCATGCCGCGCTCTACTATAAAATGGAGAAGGCAACAGTGCTGGAAGAGGTCCCTTCGAAATCCTTGGACTTACTCTCTCTCTCTTGCTGAGCTCTTTGATTCTTTTCTACTATTGCCTAGTCTCCTCTCTGATTTGACCGTCGGAGGGTCTCCACCGGAGTCACCTCCGATTAGTGCGGACTTCTTTTGCAGGTGCTCGTTCCCGACGACCAGACGACGAGGAGATTGACCACAACAAGTAGTTAAGTATCACAAAATTTATTTTAATAATTAAATATTAAAAAATACATATGCGACATGCATCATTAACAGATTTTTGTCCATATGTCGATACCATTGTCAAAAATTGGAGGTGTTGATAATGATACCTTTCATGTCATCACTCATCCTAGTAATTTAATGTACATGAGTTTTTTTTTTTTTTTTTTGTTGAGCCTCAAACACCAATTAGGCTGAAGTTTGGTAGTCCCAGCCTATTTGTGCAAGGTCCAGGCTTCAAGTCTTCAAAAAACAAACTTTGACCAACATGGGCCTACACCAGCCCAAAAGGCATGCAGGGTGGAAGCGGAGACGTAAAACCGCTGGCTCAACCGAGTACAAACGATTTAAGGGAGAAATTCTTTATGCATCATATACGGTATAATAGTAATACACCATCTAATAATATTAAAATATGTAACTCATTTAGATGAGATGGACAATTAATATCATTTAATTTTTTTTTCTAATTTTCAGTGATGAAAATATTTTTTTCTTTAAACAACAAAGAAGGAATAGTATTATTATTTCCTAATATCTTATATGACTTTCGACAAATATATATAACATCCTAAACTATATATATATAATTTTTTGACATCTTGAATAATATATATTATTTCCTGATGACTTGTATGATATTTTATAAATATATATGATATCCTGAACAATATATATGATATTCTGAATAACATATATGGCTTTCTAACACCATATATAACTTCCTGTGAATATATATGATATCCTGAATAATACATGACATACTGTGAATATATATGATATCTTGAACAACATATATGACTTTCTAATGCCTTATATGACTTTCTGTGAGTATATATGATATCATGAATAATATATATGACTTTCTATAAATATATATGATGTCCTAAATAACATATATTACTTTCTAACATCTTATATGGCTTCCTATGAATATATAATATCTCGAACGATATATATGACTTTGTGTGAATATATATATGACGTCTTAAATAATGTGCGTGTATGATGTCCTGAACAATCAATATGACATAAAAAATTATATTTATTGTTCAGAATATCATATATATATTCACAGAAAGTCATATATATTGTTTGGAATATTATATATATTCACAGAAAGTCATATAAAGTATTAAAAAGCCATCTATATTGTTCAGGACGTCATATATATTCATAGAAAGTCATATATATTGATCGGTATGTCATATATATCTACAGGTTGTCATATAAGGTATTAGGAAGCTATACATATTGTTCAGAATATTATATATATTCACAGGTTGTCATATATATTATTTGAAATATTATATATATTTATAAAAAGTCATACAAGATATCAAAAAGTCTTATATATTATTAAGGATATCATAAATATATGAAAAACCATATATATGATTTAGGACGTCATATATATTCACGGAAAGTCATATAAGGCATTAGAAAATAATATTATTATTTCTTTTTTATTATTTAAAAAAAATATTTTTATTATTAAAAATTAAAAAAAAAATTATGTGATATTAAATATATATCTCATTGTTAAGTATACTACGTATTTTTAAAGTAATTGGATAATATGCTCTACATCAAATTTATTACACCGGTGCACAAAGACTTTCTCAGCGGTTTAGAATACGTCAAGCCCAACTTATCGTAAACACGTGCACCACCGAATGATGGTAAACACGTCTTTCCTCAGTGCGAGCATGCATGGTTCGAATCTTCGAGGCTTGGGTACAATTTTTTTGAGCCAAACCAAGACGAGAATAATGCCCAGGCTCAAACCAACCTGACCCCGGGGGTTTTTCCCTGTAAACACTTGTGTCTCATACCTTGAGGTGTTGGCTGGCTAAGGGAGTTAGCGCCATCACGGAAGTAATTTTGGAAGCTGAAAATTGCCCCGTGATAGCAGCCATCTATGTTTAAGATGGTTTGCATTCTAGATCAAACATCTAACGGAATGGGAGGGAGAAGAGAAATTATATCCCACATCAAATGCACTAGGTGGGACCGCGAGCCAAACCAAGATGAATAATGCCCAGGCTCAAACCAACCTGACCCCATATATGGCAGCCTTGTACGTTTAAGATGCTTTGCATTCTAAATCTATAAAGTTAAACATCTAACGGAATGGAAGGTTAAGATGCTTTGCATTCTAAATCCATAAAGTTAAACATCTAACGGAATGGGAGGGTAAAAAGAAATTATATCCTACGCCATATGTGCTAGGTGGTATTGAACGAGTACTTATAATTGGCACAATGCACCATCACATGATGCACACGGTGTACTATATAATTTCTCGGTGGCCATCACACAATGTCTCTTGATTTGGAAAGATGGGGCTTATTTAGTTCCTAAATTTTGGTGGACAAGATAAATCATCGCTAAGGAGTCTATTATTCTTGAAATTTGATGATTGAAGGATATCCACTTGCCACCCATCAATGATGTTCTCTTTTGTACTTGCTTTATTCATTCTCACCATCTATCAACGATGTTCTCTTCCGACGTTGCTTCATTCATTCTCACCATTTGTGAACAGCAAATGCATTAGCATTCAAAAACCCCAAGAAAACCATGTTGTTGCATAAAGTTACAAGGAGAAAACTTATTGTTGCAACCACAAGCTAATTGCCTCGCATGTAAGATATTGCCGGTTCTGACTATAAAATTCACGATTTTGCTTTTTAAAAACAATCTTATGTGGGATGGTAAGTCCCTTCTTATATAAATTAAAGTTTTTCTTTATTCACAATCAATATCAGACTAATGATACCCTCTATTTTATACTACAACACTTATGTAGTGAGCAATTTGGATCAAAGAGATATAAATCACAACTAAGATTCAGTTAGCTAAATAGCATATAATTTTAGTTAGCTAAAAAACGAAAAAGTTAAGTAATAGGCTTCCTCTATTTATACTGTTAGTCACATATAGGATCCATTCTTTTGTAGATAAAATATTTATCTAAGAATTCATATTTTTTTGGATAAATATTTTTCAGGTAATATTTAGATAGAAAAATAATTTATCTATGTTCTTTTACACATAGGAAAGTAGCTCGAAATTTGTTACTCATGTTCTTTTACATTACTACTTTCTTGAATAAGTTGGTAAAATTTATCCATATTTCCTATGATATTCCTTATGTTTTTTAGATTTGATTAAATTATTAAGCATTGAATGATGGAGACATTGGAAATGAAGATGGGTATTTTAGGTACAGCATTAAATGTCTATTTTATTGGCTGATGGAAAAATAATTTAGCCACCTTCTGGATGGATAAAATTTTTTCTTATTTTATGGGTAAATATTACTCATAGTAAAGTAACTTATCCATCTTAAAAAATATGAGAACATGAATAAATTGATCAATAAAAAAATTGATTAATTTTTTCATAATATTTATTTATAAAAAAAAAATATCATATTAATAAGTTAACTTCTAGCATATTATGTACGTATAAATTTAGCCACACATACTCAGTTATTTTGATTTTGTCATCTGTGTGGTCGATGCCAATCACCGCAACAACCCGCAAAATCAAATACATTTGAAAAAATTCTGAACATTTTAATTTCATGCTGGGATGAAAATTTATTAATTTAGGCCTCAACAAGTTACATTTAACAACCGGTAGCTGGTATGCAGACTCTGATATGGATAGAACAGGATTCCGCCAGATCTGAATCAAGAATCTTTAACTGCTTCTTCTTCCAACCAAGCATTCTTTAACTGCTCAACCATCTAATGGAAGACGGGTGTAGTCGTTAATGGAGTTGCTGGCTTGGCATCTGGGATGGAGACTTGCCCGCTAAGCGATTGGGCTAGGTTGTCCTAAAATATGGATGATGGATGCACAAAGTGTTGGTTGATGACGTTGGATACAGTTTTAAATGAATGAAATCACATGGATCATCATCCCTTTGCCTGGAACTTTTTTTTTTTTTAATAAAGCGACATTTAACAGCTGTGACCCATATTATTTTATGGACTCATTTGGTTAGGGGGACAGCATGGTCAACCCAAAACATAAAAATAAAAAAAAAAACCCTAATATTCAGAGATTTTAAAGAAAAAAAGAAAAAATATCTTTTTTTGAAAATAAAATTTTCATATTTCATAAAAAATTATATAGAATATGAAAAAATTCAATTTCTACTAAATGAAAATTAAAATTTTTTATTTAAAAATATTATTAGACATAATGGGATAAGATTTTTTTCGATCAGGATATGATAGTTATTTTATAGAATTTTTTTAAAAAAAATATAATCAATCAAATATAAATTTATTCTGAAATGTGTCATTTTTACATCATCAATCAAATATATAAAAATTATATTTTTTTAGACACTATATATTAGATTTTTAAAAAAAAATTATAGGCAAAAAAATTATTTTTTATAAATCAAATGAGTTTTATATATTTTTTGTTTTTAATATAAAGATGGTGACGATAGATATGGAAAAAGACTATGCATAAATGATGAAGTGAGAAGAACACCTCTCAAATCTCTTCTTCCAAGTAAATTTATTTATTGCTGCTTTTTTAAATCTTAAGTAAAGAATGCATTACAGGTCAATACTTCTCTCCTGATCTCTCCCTCAGGCTCCCAAGGCAAGAGGAGATGTTTCCTTTTCTTCTTGTCTCTTTTTATTTTTTTCAAATAAAAAGCTAAAAAAAAAAAGATAAGAGATGCCCGACCAACCAAAACTAAATGAGATTGTAAATTAGGGTAAAGGCAGGACCTGAACCTAAAGCTTGCTCATGTAGATCAAAGGGGAAACACCCTCAAGTTTATATTTGAATTTAAAAGTGTATGCAATTTTTCAGACATAGATAGAGAAGCAAAATAAAGTCTTAATGGGTGTAGAGCAAGAGTTTCTTTTTCACATCTTGTCATATTTTAGACCAAATTTGAAATGATGTCCAACTGTCTAATCGCAATTCAGTGATTGATAGTTCGACCAAACTGAACCATTTTTTTCACAAATAAATAGCACCAAGAAATTTGAGCTTTTACATTGTAATAGAATATGCAATCCGAAATTCCAAGTGTACTTGAAGTTTTCTTTCAGACATCTATTAGAAATTCTATAGGCAGAGTGTAAGTTGAGAGCATAAATATATCAAATATTCCCTCAAAACTTTGACTAGCTTTTTGCTCCTTTTTTTTTTTCAAAAAAAAAAAAAGAAAGATATATATGCAATACATATCAAAAATAAATTAGTAAAAAAATTAAAAATAGATGAAACATGGAATTAGAGAAAGGGTATCAATATTTTTATTTACTTTTAATTTTTAAAAATATTATTGGTTGAGGATATGGATGTGGATAATAGATGAATAGAGATTTTTTTGATAAAGTCTAATTTATTTGGAATAGCTAGAAGATACCATGTAGATGAGAGACAGGATATATAAAAATTTTAATTAAATTTTTAATATATATATATATACACACATGCACACGCTTTTTTCTTATCATAACAAAAAATTTATAAATAAAATATAGTAAGAAATATATCCCTTCTAATAATACAGTATAAATAAAATAAAAGTCTTAGTGAGAATATTGGAAAGACCCTATGTTCTTGCTCAAACAAAGCTTAGTATTCATCTTTAACCAATTTCATCTCATTTGAACTCTATTCAACCAAATTTGTTGTCGCCAACTCCCTTTCATCTGTCGTCGGTGATAAGCACCTACAAAAACAGCATCTTTACATACCAGAGTTGTATCCGACGAAAACCCTCCGATGCTTAAGTTAGAGAGAAAATTGTTGAATAGTAGATTTGAAAGTTGAAAGTAGTAGAGCTCTAGTTCAAAAGTGTCATTTCTTTTCGTTCACTTATCCCTCCTTTTTATAGATAATTCTGATGTAACCGTCGAACACGTGATCCTATTTTTTATGGCACTGAATTATCGGGTCACAAATATGGAGTTAGTGGGATGTTAATTCCTCTGAATAGCCGTGACACGTAGTCAATAATCGTTCACAATGATTATGGTATGTAGAGCAAATTAACCGACTATATGTCAGTAGAATTTATAAGCGACCGTCGGTTAGTAGTTCAATTATGTCGATGGTTCAAATCATCCACTGTTGATCGATAGTAGTTGAACATTTGTTGATCAGTCGATCATAAGTCGGTGCGATTTACTCAGTTGGTCGATGAAGAGTCAGAACTGCATGTTTTAATCGATGCACAGTTGGAGTCGTGGTGATCAAAGTCGGAGGTTGATTGATTTACCCCAACAGTTACCCCTCACTCTCAAATCCAAGGTAAACTAACGTATATATTGCCATGTGGTTTGTCACATTGGACGAAGAGAGTTATTTCTTGTCATATCGAACCCCGATTCCGCAATCACTTTTTTTGAGGTATGGGCGATTGGTCTCTTTGTCATTTTGGTGGATACAGAGTCATCTTTAAATTATCATGTTGGCAGGATGATTTAGTATTAGATGTCAGTATTAGACATCATTTCAGAAAGGTGATTTGGCGTCGGACGATATGATTTTGACAAGTAGATTTTTGCCACGTGTGCGAATATTATTGGATCGGAACTGTTCACGTGGATAAGGGTGACGTGGCTTAATCTGGAGCAAGTGCGCCAAACCGTCCGATCAATGATCGGTCCAGATGTTGCCATGTGTCGTCATCTGGTAAGTCTTCGATTCAATCGCCTTCATCTCGACCGTTGGGGGATCCTATATATATAGGGTCGGTTCCAACCAAACTTTTACTTTTCATTTCATCTTTTCTGGTGTTGAGAATCTATCGGAAGATCGTCCAGTGTCTGAGGACTTTGTTATTCCATCTTTTTCAGGTCAAGTTTGTCTTTTCTTGAGTTCTTTCTTCTCTAGTCTTCATTTCTTATGGCTAGGACCTCTCCTTTTCGAGATGGTCGATCAGAGAATCCGACGGACGAGTCCCAGTCAGATCCAGAGGTGCAGACTTCTTCACTTTCAGAGCCGAATGTCGAGCGGCTTCGGGAGCAGTATTGTATCCCGGAGCAATATTAGCTTTTCGCCCCTAGAGTCGACGGTCAGATGAATACCCCTCCTTCGGGCCAGGTGGCCTTTTATGTCGAAGATCTTCGGATGGATCTTCGATTTTTGATTCTAGAGTTTGTCCAAAATATTTTGAATTATTATGTCTTTGCACTGTTCAGCTGGCATCGAACTCGGTCCAACTGATAATCAGTTTTATCTTGCTATGTCGGATGTTGCTGACTGAACCTCGTCCTTTCTTTTTTTGTACTTTCTTTGTCCTTCGACCTCATTCAAAGGCCAGAGGGTGGTGGTTCTTTAACCCTCGAAAAGATCTTTCTTTTATTATCGATCTTCCATCGTCCATTCATGGATAAAAGAACTAGTTCTTTTTTGCTTCTTCCTCTCTTCCTTGGAGTTTTTCTTCCCGTTGGGACGATCCACGAATCGATCCCAATGATAATAGCCGAGTAGAGGTCGACAATCGGGAGGACTTCCATCGATTGAAAGACATGACGGTCCCGCTGCAGAAGGAGCTTGTGACCGAACAGACCCTTTACGACATCGGTCTTAGTTCGGTTACCCATCTAGGTATAGTGTACTCGGTCATTTCTTACTTTATTCTTCTTTTGCTTGTTAAGTCATGCTAACTTTTGTTGTAATTGCAGCCATGCAGTCGAGGGTGTGAGTGTCGAGTGCCGACATTCGTTAGCATGCTACCAGGAAGAAGATAGCATATGAGATTGGGCCTTCCCTGCCATTGAAGAGGAATCAAGCTGCTGCTTCGATGCAGACTTAGGCTGCTTCAACGCCAGCTTCAGTCGTTGCTTCAACACTGACTGGGGAATCCGATGCACCATCTGCGTTGGTTTTCGAGTTGGTTCTGACACTGTCAGCCCCGACAGTGCTTCCTACCGTACCGTCTGAAGAAAGGGTGGTAAGGAGAACTACCGAGGCAACATCGATAGTTCCACCAACTGAGGAGATTCATGTCGAGGCGGGAGGACCCAAACAATCTACAGTTGCGCCAGTTGCTCCTTCAGCTGGGGCTTCTTTGGTGCAGTCGAGTTCAAGTTTTCCCTCACTTTCGAATGTGGGGTTGCCGACAAGAGATCGGGGGAAAGCTTCGGTGACTTTGGTGGAAGACGTAGCATCGGAGGGCCACACGGTACACTTTGACATTCAAGTACTTGGAGATGAGTCTGCCCTGGCTAATCTGATATTGGCCAAGCAATTGTTCCAAGCCATCCTTCCAGTTGATCGGGAGAATCAGAGGAACCGAATGGTGGTCGAGATATTCTTGTCCTTTTATTCGACGATACTCAGGATAATTTTTTTTTTTAAACTGACTTATCTTCTGTCTGCAGTTGATCCATGACATGTTCGATTTGGAAGTCGACTACATAACTTTTGGTGACTTTCGCCAGTCGTGGATGAATAAGGTGGCAGCCGCTGATGCTGAGAAGGCGGCTGCTCTCGAACAACTCAGGTCGGCAACTGAGCAGGAAGCCAAGCTTCAAGAGAAGATTTTTCGATTAACTAATAATCTAGCATCTTCTGGAGCCGAACTTGAGTTGGCTCGTAAGAATATTTTGACTCTTGAGTCACCGGTCAAGAGCAAGAAACACTCGATCTATCGGCTTCGATGGAAGCGAGACGGATGCATTATAGAACTCAAAGTCGAATGTGAATGACATCGAGCCAGCCTGGAAAGGTTGGCACTAGCCGAAGAGGAGTCGTCTTCCACACGAGTCGATGCTGACTTGGTGAAGGCGGAAGCGGAGTCGGCAAGGGAGGCATTGAGTCGGGCAATCGAGGACTTCAGGGGTTTGGAAGAATTCAAGGAGGAGATCGTTGAAGGCGGCTTCGCTTCGTACTGCGTCGGGTATGAAGACGGTCGGGATGTGGTTGAAAAATTATATCCGAATCTTGACTTGAGTAATATCGTCCCTCCAAGGTCGAAAGATGAGATTGCTGAAGACGAAGCAGCACCGACTCAAGATGAAACACTGACCATACCTGAAGTTGTTCAAGTCGTCGACTCTACACCAGAGCAAAGGAATAGGAATAGCTACGAGCCTTGATCAGTGTATTTTGCTTTCTCTTTTTGTAATCAAATATCTGTAATCGGACTTCGGTCCAATTTTGTAATCTCTTTTTGAGAATGAATGTAAAGAATTTTTCTTCTAAGTCCAATTTTTTAGTTTCGCTCGTTTGTAATGTTAAGTCTGCAATATCTACAATGTAAAGCCGCCACCAAACATTGATCGGTGATTCGAATGTTTGGTAGGACTTGTTGAATCATCCGTTAGTCGCGTAATCTTTTTTACGTATTTAATGGTAAGTCGAATATCCTATACCCGACTCTAGGTCGGATTTATGCGTCAAATTATCTGATAATCGATGGTAAGCCGAATATCCTTCGATTGGCTGTAGCCAAGTCAGTATATTTTCAATCCAATCTTGATCGTATTGGTATTTTTGCTTAGTGAGGAATAAGTCAGTATATTAGTCTTTCGACTATGATCGGCTTTTACAGTGAAAAATCGATATTGAATACCGAGATATAGTCAGTACTCTGGCTTTTGCAGTGAAAGCCAGTATACTTGATGTCAACTTTTACAGTGGAAAATCACAGTCGGTATGATACAGTCGATATTGAGACAGTTAATTCTCTAGCTTTTACAGTGAAAGCTGACATACAGTCGATAGTTGATAGAAAACTTACCAAGGCTTGTGATTCTGAAATTTTGTATTGCATTCCAAACAATATATACATGAACAACTTCATTGGTAATACACCTTTAGATTGTCGGCTTTCCATGTTCAAAAAATTGCCGACCCTTCAAGAGTTTCTAGCCGATATGAGCTCGGTCTAAATATTTCAGATATTCTATAAGATCTTTCTCAATTCGGAGACAGCTTTTCTTGATCCAAAGACTTTGAGATTTTTGCTTTTCTTAGGACTAAATTTCCTGGTCGAAAGACCTTCGGCTTGACTTTTATATTATAATACCGGACTATCCTTTGTCGATATGCAGCCATCCGAACTTGAGCTTTCTGTTAGAGTTCTGAAAGGAGATCTAAGTCAGCTTTTCGACATTCAAAATTGCTCGACTCACTGTATTGTTCCACCCTTGCTGATGGTAGTCTAATTTCAAGTGGGATTATTGCTTCCATCTCATAAGCTAAATTAAAGAAGAATTCTCCAATTAGTATGTAAGTAGTTGTTCGGTATGCTCATAAGACTGAATATAACTTTTTCACCCAGAGGCCTTTAGCTTCATTCAATCAGATTTTGAGCCCGTGCAGGATTGTTCTGTTGGTTACCTCCACCTCTCCATTTAATTGTGAATGACCGACTGATGTGAGTTTATACGTAATATGAAATTTTACACAGAACTCTCTAAAATTTTGATTGTCAAATTATTGATCATTGTTGGTGATGATGGTGTGTGGTAAACTAAATCTGCAGATGATAGATTTATGAATGAAGTCTTCCATCTTACTTGTAGTGATTTGTGTCAGAGGTTCAGCTTCTATCCATTTGATGAAATAGTCGATGGCGATCACTGTGAACTTTTTCTGATCAAATATCAGGAGAAAAGGATCAAGTATGTCAATTCTCCATTGTGCGAAAGGTCATGGTGTCACAATCGATGTCAGCTGACTAACCGATTGATACTGTATATTTGTATATTTTTGACATAGTTTACATATTCGGACAAGTTCAGCCGCATCTTTCTTCATGATAGGCCAATAGTATCCTTGTCGCGGGACTTTATAAGCTAAAGACCTACCCCCCAAGTGATTTTCATAAATCTTTTTATGCACTTCTCTAAGTGCATAGTCGATATCTGTTGGTTTCAAGTATTTTAGTAAAGGAAGAGAGAATGACCTTTTGTAGAGATGATCATTCATTATTACATATTTAGAGACCATACATCGGAGTCATTTGACTTTTGAAGAATCTTCAGAGAGAATCCCATCGGTCAAGTACTAGATGATCGGATTTATCCTGCTTGGTTCAATAGTAAGCTGTAATACCTCTTCAACTTTATCAATACTCGATTGTTCAAGATATTCAACTAATATCCGATCCAATAAGTTGAAAGTAATAGTAGCCAGTCGGAAGAGTATGTCGGTCAAGCATTTTCGGTTCTCGAAATGTGAAAGATCCCAAAATATTTTAAGGTTGATATGAAATATTTCACCTTCTGAAGGTACTTCATTATAATGGGGTCTCAGGCCTCAAATTTATCTTTGACCTATCTAGCAATCAATTGTGAGTCGTTAAAGACCTTCAGATTGTCGATCTCAAATTCTTTGGCTATCTTGAAACCTGCTAAGAGCATTTCATATTCAGTTTGATTATTTGAGGCTTTGAAGTTGAACCGAAGGACATATTTAGTAACTATCCCCTCAAAATTTGTGAGGATGAGGTCGGCTCCACTACCTTGCGCATTAGATGCTCCGTCAATGTGCAGCACCCATACCGACCTTTGGTCGGGCTCAGGAGTCGTAGCCTGCCTTATTGTGCTGTTATCTGTATCCACTGATTTATTATCGGTATTATATAATTGACGATGAAGTCAGCTAAAACTTGCGCCTTCATGGACGATCGTGGGTGATATTGTATGTCAAATTTGTCAAGCTTTACTGTCCACTTCGCCATCCGATCTGACATATCAGGTCGATGTAAGATCGTCTTCAGTGGTTGATCTGTCAAGACTATAATCAGATGTCCTTGGAAGTACAGACGAAATCGTTGTGCCGATATGATTAAAGTATAGATCATTTTCTCCGCTCTTGAATATCATACTTCAGTATTGTAAAGTACTTTACTGATGTAGTAGATTGATCGATGAATTTGATTTTCATCTTCCTAGATAAGTACCGAACTAACTGTTTCTGTGGAAGTCGCCAAATCGAGATACAGCATCTCTCCGATCTTCGATTTTGTAAGCAAAGATGGAGAAGCGAGGTACTTTTTCAACTCTTTGAAGGACTGTCGGCATTCATCCAACCATGAAAATTTTTTTATCTGTCGTAAGATTTTGAAGAATGACAAACATCTCTCGACCGACCTAGAAATGAATCGGCTAAGTGCGGCGATCCTTCCGTTGAGTTGCTGTATCTTTTTCTTTGAGTTCGGATGCTTCATATTGATGAAGGTCTTTATCTTTTTAGGATTAGCTTCGATTCCTCATTGTGAGAAAAAAAAATCTAAGTAATTTTCTAGAGGTTACTCCAAATGCACACTTAGTCGGGTTCAACTTTATCTGATATCGTCGAAGTGTGGCAAAGGCTTCCTTCAGGTTTCGAACATGATCTGTAGTTTGGAGACTTTTCACCAACATGTCATCCATATATACTTTCATATTTTGTCCAATCTGCACCTTGAAGATCTTATTGACAAGCTGTGGGTAGGTGGCTCCAGTGTTTTTTAAACTGAAAGGCATTACTTTGTAGCAGTATATGTCTTTATCAGTTACGAAGACTGTGTACTCCTCATCTTCTGATGCTATCCAAATTTGATTATACCCAGCGAAGGCATCTATGAAACTCAGAAGTCGATGGTCTGAAGTCACATCAACCAGTTGATTAATCTTCAACAATGAAAAACTATCCTTTGGACAGATCTCATTCAAATCTGTGTAGTCGATGCAGATTCTCCACTTTTCATTGGTCTTTCTTACCATCACTACATTGACAAGCCAATTGGGGTATGTGGCTTCTCGGATGAAACCCACCATGAGGAGCTTGTCGACTTCTTCATCAATGACCTTCTGTCCTTCAGGGGCAAAAGGCCATTTCTTCTGTCTCACCGGTATAATGTTCGAGTTGATGTTAAGTCGGTGAGTTATTACTTTCAAAAAAATTTCGGACATGTCGGTGGCTGACCAAGCAAAAATATCGGTGTTTGCTCTGAGTAAATTTACTAACTGCTGTCGCTCTGGATCAGACAGTTACGATCCAATTTGGATCGTTTTCTCAGGATCTTCTTCTTTTAACGGGATAGAGACCAGTTTTTCAGCTGGTTTACCCATCTCCTGATTCTCTCTTTGATCCAATTTGTCGACGGATAAAGAGTCTTTAAATTTATTATTTTGGATGGAGACAAGGAAGCAACGTCGGACAAGCTGTTGATCTTCACGCATCTCTCCGACTTCATTTTTCATCAAAAATCGGACTAGTAAATGGTATGTCGAAACCACTGCTTTCAGAGTGTTAAGTCCAGATCATCCGAGTATGGCGTTATAAGCCGAAAGAACTCAAACTATCGTAAACATTATGAAGACTGTGCTCTGTTGTGGTTCAGTTCCAGCGATTAAGGAGAGAGATTTTTTTTTTACTATGACAGCATCTCTTGTGGAGCCGACCAATGACGTCGAGACTCTTCTAAGTCGATCAATCGGTAGTCGCATTTGAAAGAAAATCGAGTAAAAGAGAACATCAATCGAACTTTCATTATCTACAAGAATTTTTTTTATATCATAATTAGCTATTGTTGCTGAAACAACAACAGCATCATCATGAAAAGTCTGAATCCTCCAAATATCTTCTTCTAAAAAAGTTATTATATTATTGAGTCATCGTCTTTTCGCCGACTCTTCTTCGAAAGTTGCCCCCCAGTTCGATCGTCCGAAGATCATGTTGATCACCCCTGCAGTTGGCTAATTATTTATAACTTCCTCCGTTTGCGGCTGAGGTCATCAATCGACAGGAGGTTGAGTCGGTGGATCTCTCCGATACTTCCCAAAGTAGCCTCATCAAATCAGAATTTCTATTTCGTCCCTGAGTTGGATACATTGTTCGGTATCGTGACCATGATCACGATGGAACTGATAGTATTTCTTTCGATCCCGGCTCTTCGATGGTGCTTTCATCAGTAAAGGGTGTCATAAATATTCTGCTCCTTCAATCTCCATGAGAATCTACGCACGAGGAGCAGAAAGAGGAGTATAGAAGTCATATCTGTCGTAACTCGATCTTGGAATCTGTCATTGTGGTGAAGCTCGCTTATTGGAAGGTGGCTGACTTGATTCGACCGGAGCTCCTCCTTTCTTCTGTTTCTTCTTCTTCTAACTCTTATCTTCTGTTTGGCGTCGGTCAGAAGCTCCTTCGTCCATGTGTATATATTTGTATGCATGCTCCAGAAGTTCAGCATAAGTCCGGAGAAGAGTTTTGTCCAATGAATATGTGAGCCGAGATCTCCTCAGATGTCTTTTTATGGCCGATATAGCCATGTCTTCATTGAGGTCCCTGACCTCAAGTGTGGCCGCATTAAAATGAGCCACAAAATCTTTTAATGTTTCAATCTCTCCCTGCTTAATTGAGAAGAGACTGTCCGAGATTCGTGGTGGCCTTCGGCTAGTGCTGAAGTGAGCCATGAAGGAGTGTTCGAACTGTCCGAAGGAATATATGCTTTTCGACTGAAGCTCAGAGTATCTGGCTCGAGCAGCTTTTTGAAGGGTTGCTGAAAAATCAATGCATAAGAGGGCATCGGTTGTCTCTTGAATTATCATGAGAGCCTTGGAGTTCTCAAGGTGGTCGATCAGGTCTGTAGAGCCATCATATGGCTCTACTTGCGGCATCTTGAATCGAGATAGGATCGGCTCGTCCAAGATGTATTGAGAAAGAGGTAGGGTGGTGTGGAAGTCATAGTTATTGGAAGACTTCCGATCTTTCACTTAGAGCTGAGCGAGTGCGTGGTTGATTTTCTGAAACTTGCGTTCGTAGTCATCGAATTGTCGTTGTTGAAAAATTCCAGGGGTGGAATCTCTCGACGAGTCTGAAAGAGAAGCAGAAGGCGTTCGCGGCCGTTTTCCCTTCCTAATACTGTTGAGATGGGAAGGAGAGGGGGGATGTTGCGAGCGATGGGTGGCACGACGAGAGTACCGAGAATGTCATTGTTCGTCTCGACGGGAGAGCCGAGATGGTCGCTCCGAAAAAAAAGAAGGTGATCGCCGCAGATGACGGCGGCTGTGCCTGGACGGCACCGACTGTGCCACCGATTGCTCCGCCGGCGGCTGCTGCTGCTGGGTTTGCTGCTGTTGGAGGCTTTTGACTGTCTCTGTCAAAATGTTCATCTGCTACACAAGTGCAATGATTTGAATGTCCATGGTGACCACGGGACGTGAGGAACTGGGCTCTGCTATCGGAGGAGGGGGAGAAACCTCTTTCTGACGGGAAGAGTGCCTCGTCGATTCAGTTACAGTGGGCTCTGATTTTTGCTAGTGTGCCAATCTGTTACGGCCAACTCCCTATCACCGGTAATGAGCACTTGCAAAAACAGCATCCTCACAGACCGGAGTTGTGTCCGACGGAGACTCTCCGATGTTTAAATCAGAAAGAAAATTGATGAACAGTAGATTTGAGAGTTAAAAGTAGAGAGCTCTGACTCAAAAGTGTCCTCCCTTTTCATTCACTAACCCCTCATTTTTATAGATAATTCTGATGTTACCGTCGAGCATGTGGTCCCACTTTTATGATTCTAATTTATCGACCATAAATGTAGAGTTAGTGGGTCGTTAATTCTCCTGAATAACCATGACACGTAGTCAATAATCGTTCACAACGGT
This sequence comes from Elaeis guineensis, assembly GCF_000442705.2. Lineage (NCBI taxonomy): Eukaryota > Viridiplantae > Streptophyta > Magnoliopsida > Arecales > Arecaceae > Elaeis > Elaeis guineensis. Next base: position 116,943,086 of record NC_025995.2, read on the forward strand.
TATAGTATGTAGAACAGATTAACCGACCATATGTCGGTAGAATCGATCATTTGTCGTTAGAATTTATGAGCGACCGTCGGTTAGTAGTTCAGTTATGCCAAGGTTCAAGTCGTCTGTTGTTGATCGGTAGTAGTTGAACATTCATCGGTCAGTCGATTATAAGTCGATATGATTTGCTCAATCGATTGAAGAAGAGTTGGAACTGCATATTCAGTCGATACACAGTCGGAGTCGTAATGATCAAAATGGAAGGTTGATTGGTTTACCCTGATAAAATTCATATGAATTATTAACCAAATTTGAATCCAATCGCACAACTGCCTACACGTGCTTAGTTTTTAACTGAAAGGTCAATAGAAAATAAGATAAATATGCTTTTGTAAAAGAAACTAACCTCTTAACTCTCTCCACCTCTGCCCACATATAACTTTGCCAAGTGGGACCAAGCGAGCCCAAGTTTGTCCATAGCAAGAGGTAGATTCAAAATTGAAGTGCAAGACCCACCGAACTCAGCCTTATCGCTCACCACAGACATGGGCGGCGGGGAATCAAATGGCAGCCTAGCACACCACCGGGCACCTATGGCTGACAACACTCCATGTGACCAAACCGGTGCTCCATAAATGCAAAGTGTGAGAGGATGTAACACCGAAGCGGGTCAGGTCCGTATTGCTAACGAAGGGCTCACCACCGTCCGGACCAGATCTGGTCGACCGATGCCTGGTCAAATCAGTCCTCCACGCCCCGTACGGCGCTGCCGAGTGCTGACCCTTCACATGCGCGACTGCCCGGTGGCTCTAGGATTGCCCGACACTGCCGCATGAATCCAGCAGGAGCACTGCTTCGGGGCCCAACCTTGGTACCAACTAAGATCTTCTTGGATGCCTGCGAAAAAATTGCGTACATGTTCTACTGCATGTCGCACAAATGTTTCTTTGCGGCGGTGTCTCCTCTACGCATCGCGGTAATTTATTAAATATTAATTAATCGGAGATCCACACATTACACAAGATTAAATATATCAAAATAAATTCTTTAGATATTGTTATTTTATTTTTAATTATTTAGATACAATAATAAATAAAAAATAATAATTTTATATCTTATATACGAGAAGAAAACATCATGCATCTATTAAATAAAAATTAATATATATTTTTAGTAGATTATAAATTTTAATAAATAAATAAATTTTAAATTTTGATTAAAAAAATAATTTAAAATTAATGATAATAAATATAAAAAAATACAACAACTTCAGTTGGTACAACAAAATTTATTTGAGAAATTGAATTGATAATATTTTAATATTTTTTTATAAAATATTATTTTATATATATAATATATATGAATATGCCTATTTTGTAAAAATGTTATCGGCCAACTCGGCATGTAAATTTGTACGTATAAATGTTAGAGATCATCAGTTTAGTTCACCGTTCACGCGCAAGTCGGTGATTGGTTGGCTAATGCACTAGATTTTTTTTTTTTTTTAATTTTTTTCGGGGTTTGTCCGGGTCAACTAGATAACCATGCAGACTCTCTGGACAAAGATAGACAGATGCAACATAAAAGCAATACGGTATACATATACGTAAAGGTTTGAACATCTAAAACAATCCCACCTATAATACTTAAAACATCAACATAGTAAAAAAAAAAAAAAAAGCTAGGAGTATCTTCGATAGGAAATCTTAGAAACATCAAACATAGTTAGAAGTACATTTGGATTGCTGATGACACGACATATATATACTGCAAAAATATATACTGCAAAAAACACAAACAGAATCTGATCAAAGAAGATGGTGTTGTTTGTTGCTGTTAAAATACTCTCATGTTTCTATCATTTCAAATAAACCAACGTACATCGACAGTAACTGTCTGAGCTCACTTCTCTATCAAGAAATTTGCTAAATAAACAAGCAAATCCGGCAAAGATTTAGACTGGAAACCAATTAATATATTGGCCCGAGACCAACCCTGGATAGCAAAATTGCAGCTGATGATAGAATGCTAATTATCCTCCACTCGGCCTGTGTAAATATCATAATTAATTGATGAGCTGGGTAACATACCTCTTCTGACCAAAAGGGGTTTGCAAGATAGCCTCAAGCCAGAAGCTTCCGGTAGAAGTATTTCATCCACGTTGGCACGGTCAACCTTCAAAGAGTAATGCACTGGATATTGATCGACCCTATTTGCTCTACATGTGTCACACTAGTCTCCAACTCCTTTATTGGATCCGTGAACGCGCAGTGATATGGTAGGCGATCGATGGCCACTCACTGGATACAAAAAGTGGTCTTGTCAATTCGACATAGAATTGGTGTAATGGTTGATGGGTGGTTCCAGCTCATATGGAGCAAGTCTATTTATGCTGTATGCCCACCAATCTTCGTCAAATTTATTAGTTTGTACATGAAGGGATTAAAAAAAAAGAAAAGAAACGTGAAAATATCCTATTCTAGATGGTGGTCTGATTTCCAATCTAATTCACTGTATAAAAATTAATATCATAGATCACCCATTCATGGTCTTGTACCGCACGGCTGTATCAGCTGTGGGCGAAAACATGTTCGCTAACAGTTTTTTTTTTAAAATATTATTTTTTAAATATTTATTTTTTAATTTATTTTTTTAATTTATTTTTTAAAATATGATAGTTTGGATTAGGTGGTATGAATAAGATGAAATCGTATGTTGAACGTACGGCTTCAAATGATGTGGGTAAAAATTTAAAATTTAAATTTAACATTAAATTTAAAATTGAAACTGCACGTTGAAAATGCGATTCCAGTAAAAATGCATCTTCAACATACGGTTTCTTCTCTTTTTCTTTTCTTTTTTTTCCTTCTCTCCTATGCAGGCTTTTTTTTTTTTTGCCGCTCCGCTCTACCGAGGTGCGTGGATAGAGGGGCAGGGATAGTCACCGATGCTCGCACGGAGCCACAAAGGCTCGGATTCGTCGGAGCTAGAAAAGGAAAGGGGAGGGGACGGCGATGGGATAGGGCCACGGAGGATGCGGGAGGCGGTTGCATAGGGTGCAGAGATGCTCAGGGTCGGGGAGGGGAGGTGGTTTGGTGGCCGCACGGAGCCGGGTGCAGTACGGATGGTAGGGGGTCGGGTCATGGTGGGTATGGTGGACGGTCGCAACCTCGATCTCATCTGCCAGCCGTAGATCGGCGAGGGCGGTTGGGGGGGGTTCACCGTAGGAGGAAGGGAAGGGAAGGGGATCGGCGGGAGTAAGGAATGAAAAGAGAAAAGAAAAAAAAGATAAGAAGAAAAAAATATTAATAATGTTGGTGCAAAAATTCGCTCGCGCCGGAGAAGCTGGAGTCGAGGAAGTCGCGGTCGCCGCCGAGACCTGCAAAGAAAGTCTAAACCGGAGGTGGAGTTGCTCCGGCAAGACCCTCCGACGCTCAAGTCAGTTCTCTGCCTCAACAAGAATGGAGTGCTCGAACGGAGAATTTAGCAGAGTTTTTAGATGAAAGATGAGAGCTTATTGAATAACGTATCTGGAGCCCCCTTTTATAGGCGAGGGGGCAGTAGCCTGACAGCGACATCCGTAACCATTTGGCAGTGGGCTGCCCAGGCGGAGTTTGCTGCGAAGAGTAGTAGAGTGGACCCGTGGCTATCACCAGGGTGTGCCACGTGGAGTCTGTCGCGGGGAGTGGAGCGGCGTCTGTTGTCGCGACTTGCCAGCGGATGGGAGAATCGCGCGGTATCCGTCGCAGGAAGTGGAGCAGGATCGTGGCCGTTATTGTGGCCTGCCAGGGAGTAGTGGAGCTGCGCGAGATCCGTCGTAGGAAATGGAGCAGTGCTGTGACCGTGACTGCGGCCTGTCAGGGAGTGATGGAGCTGCGCGGAATCCGTCGTAGGAAGTGGAGCAGTGCTGTTACCGTTACTGCGGTCTGTCAGGGAGTGATGGAGCTGCGCGGAATCCGCCGCAGGAAGTGGAGCAGGATCGTGGCCGTTATTGTGGCCTGCCAGGGAGTGCAGATCCGTCGGCTGAAGTTCGGCAGCGGTAAGAGCTGATGATGGAGTCTGGCTCCCGTAGGAGTCCGGGCGGAGTCTTCCTTGCGGTTGGAGTCGTGGGCGGAGCCCGGCTCCCGTGGGAGTCCGGGCAGAGTCCTCTCGGAATTGAAGTCGCGGGCGGAGCCCGGCTCCTGTAGGAATCCGGGCGGAGTCCCCTGCAATCAAAATCAGGTGCGAAGTCCGGCTCCCGTAGGAGTCCGGACGGATCTTACCGGCAGTCGAAGTTGGCGACGGAGCCCGGCTCCCGTGGGAGTTCGGGCGGGGTCCCCCTTGAGGTCGGAGTCGTGGGCGGAGCCCGGCTCCTGTAGGAGTCCGGGCGGAGTCCCCTGCAATCAAAATCAGGTGCGAAGTCCGGCTCCCGTAGGAGTCCGGACGGATCTTACCGGCAGTCGAAGTTGGCGAGGGAGCCCGGCTCCTGTGGGAGTCCGGGCGGGGTCCCCCTTGAGGTCGGAGTCGTGGGCGGAGTCCGGCTCCCGTGGGAGTCCGGGCGGAGTCCCCTGCAATCAAAATCAGGTGCGAATTCCGGCTCCCGTAGGAGTCCGGACGGATCTTACCGGCAGTCGAAGTTGAGGACGGAGCCCGGCTCCCGTAGGAGTTCGGACGGAGTCTACTTGCGGTTGAAGTTGCCGGCGGAGTCCGGCTCCCGTAGGAGTCCGGACGAAGTCTGTCTGCAGCCGTTGGAGTCGAGGACGAAGCCCGGCTCCCGTAGGAGTCCGGGCGGAGTTTTCCTGCAATTAAAGTCAAAGGCGAAGTCCGGCTCCCGTAGGGGTCCGAACAAGGCTTACCGGCAGTTGATGTTGAGGACGGAGCCCGGCTCCCGTAGGAGTTCGGGCGAAGTCTACTTGCGGTTGAAGTTGTTGGCGGAGTCCGGCTCCCGTAGGAGTCCGGACGAAGTCTGTTTGCAGCCGTTGGAGTCGAGGATGAAGCCCGGCTCCCGTAGGAGTCCGGGCGGAGTTTTCCTGCAATTAAAGTCAAAGGCGAAGTCCGGCTCCCGTAGGGGTCCGGACAAGGCTCACCAGCAGTTGATATTGAGGACGGAGCCCAGCTCCCGTAGGAGTTCGGGCGGAGTCTACTTGCGGTTGAAGTTGTCGGCGGAGTCCGACTCCCGTAGGAGTCCGAACGAAGTCTGTCTGCAGCCGTTGGAGTCGAGGACGAAGCCCGGCTCCCGTAGGAGTCCGGGCGGAGTTTTCCTGCAATTAAAGTCAAAGGCGAAGTCCGGCTCCCGTAGGGGTCCGGATGAGGCTTACCGGCAGTTGATGTTGAGGACGGAGCCCGGCTCCCGTAGGAGTTCGGGCGGAGTCTACTTGCGGTTGAAGTTGTCGGCGGAGTCCGGCTCCCGTAGGAGTCCGGACGAAGTCTGTCTGCAGCCGTTGGAGTCGAGGACGAAGCCCGGCTCCCGTAGGAGTCCGGGCGGAGTTTTCCTGCAATTAAAGTCAAAGGCGAAGTCCGGCTCTCGTAGGGGTCCGGACAAGGCTTACCGGCAGTTGATGTTGCGATCGGAGCCCGGTTCCCGTAGGAGTTCGGGCGGAGTCTATTTGCGATTGAAATTGTCGGCGGAGTCTGGCTCCCGTAGGAGTCCGGACGAAGTCTGTCTGCAGCCGTTGGAGTCGAGGACGAAGCCCGGCTCCCGTAGGAGTCCGGGCGGAGTTTTTCTGCAATTAAAGTCAAAGGCGAAGTCCGGCTCCCGTAGGGGTCCGGACAAGGCTTACCGACAGTTGATGTTGAGGACGGAGCCCGGCTCCCGTAGGAGTTCGGGCGGAGTCTACTTGCGGTTGAAGTTGTCGGCGGAGTCCGGCTCCCGTAGGAGTCCGGACGAAGTCTATCTGCAGCCGTTGGAGTCGAGGACGAAGTCCGGCTCCCGTAGGAGTCCGGTCGGAGTCCTCCTGGAGTTGATGTTGCGATCGGAGCCCGGTTCCCGTAGGAGTCCGGGCGGAGTCCTCCTTGAGCTGATTCTGCTGAGGGCTTCGGCTATGGGTATTTTATACCCAACAAATAATATTTGAAGCTACAGAAGAATAAAAAATATTAATTAAATAATAATATTATTATTATTTTTTTTTTAAAATAAAATTTTTATTATTAATTTAAAAATACTATTTGTGTAATAACATATTATTTTAAAAATTTATTTCAAAAAACTAATAATAAAATATTATTTAAAAATATTATTTTTTAAATAATAATAAAAATATTATTATAAATTATTATTATTTTATTAATCATAAAATATTATTATTTTTTGATTAATAATAAAATATTATTTTAGTAGTAATAATATATTATTATTTCATTAATAATAAAATATTATTATTTTTTGATTAATAATAAAATATTATTATTTAATTAACAATAAAATATTATTTTAGTGATAAAATAATAAAATTAGTATTATTATATGATTAATAATAAAATATTATTATTATAAAAAAAAGTAAAAAAGAAAAAAAGAAAAAAATAATATTATTATTTAAGTTATTATTATTAATAAAATAATAATATTTTTTTTCTTTTCCTCCACTTTTTTCGGCGCCAGCGAACGCATGCCTTCTATCCTCTGCCCGTGCCCCCTCTGTCCTCCGTCCGTGCTTGTGCCAACGATTAGTGCTCCCTCGTTTGGTTCCGTCGCTCGTTCCTTGCTTGTCCACAGTGACCCCGCCACTATCCTTCCGACCGAGGGAGATAGAAAAATTCGTGGATCCTCCGCTTATACATTATCTTTTTTATATATTATTTTATTTTTTAAATAATATTTTTTATTATTATTTTCATCTCTTTCCCTTCCCCTTCCGTACTTTTATTTTTTAAAAATACTACTTTATTATTTAAAAATAATATTTTTATTATTATTTTAAAATAATATTTTTAAAAATAATATTTTTAAAAATAATATTTTATTATTAATTTTTAAAATAAATTTTTATTTTGAAATAATATTTTATTATTATTAATAAAATAATAATATTTTTTTTCTCTTTCCAAATATTTTTTTTTTATCTTTTTCCCCTTCCTCCCGCTGCGACACACCCCCCCTCGCCGATCTCCCTTTCCTTCCTCCTGCTGCGACCCCCCTATCGCCCTCGTCGATCTACGGTCACCTGATGAGGCCTAAGTTGCGGCTGTCTGCACCGCACCCACTGCAGTCCCACTCTATTATCGTCCATATCGCATTCAGCTCCGTGTGACTAACAAACTTCCTCCCCTCCTCTTTCTATTTCGGATGTCTCCTGCACCTTTCGCACCTCGCACGGCCGCTCCCCACGTGCGAAAAAAAATATATATATATTGAAAATATAATTTTATTAAAACCGCATCTTCATTTTAATTTTAAATTTAATATTAAATTTAAATTTTATTTTTTTATCTATATTATTTGAAGTCGAACGTTGATTTTTGGTTTCAAGGAAGAACTGCATGTTCAACCTGCGGTTTTGCCATATCTATGCTCCCACATCTAAATTACTATATTTTGAGAAACAAGTTAGAAATAAGGGTAAATAGAAGAATAAGTATTTAAAAAATAATATTTAAAAAAAAAAAATCCTTCCCTAACTAGCTTGGGTATCATAGCCATCTTGGCGCAGCGAAACCGTCCTCCGCACTCAGGTTGGTGCTGCTCTCTCGCAGCCAGACCCGTGACGACGCGGGACTGAGGACGGGCCCATGCCATCATAAATGCCGTCATTAATTCCCTCACCGAACCCCGACTTCTGAAGAAAGCACAAGGTGGCTCGGGAACCGCACCCCGCGCAATAACACCCGTTATTTAAAACCCCGAGAAAAGTACACTCCCAACGAATCCACATTAAAATCCAGGGGCCTTTTCGTAACTCCTCATCTCTACCGCTCCAATTAAATGTCCCAGCACCGATGGGGCGAAATCCCTAGAATCATAGAAGATTGTGGTGGTGGTGGTGGTGGAGAGAAAGAAGGGAGTATAGGAATGTCGGCGATGCAGGCGATCGAGAGGCGGAGTGAGGGCGCGGAGGTTTTCCATGGGGCGGAGATGTGCAAGAAGAAATCGAAGGAGCTTTTGGAGGAGCTGCATCTGCCCAAGGGTTTGCTGCCGCTAAGCGGGCTGGACGAGGTGGGGTACAACCGGGGGACGGGCTTCGTGTGGATGAAGCAGAAGAAGGGGAGCCAGCACGTCTTCAAGAAGATCGGGAAGACGGTGTCCTACGCGACGGAGGTGACGGCCTTCGTGGAGGACCGCCGGATGAAGCGGATGACCGGGGTCAAGAGCAAGGAGTTCCTCATCTGGGTCTCCCTCTCCGACATGTCCATCGATGAACGCGACCCCACCAAGATCACCTTCAAGACCCCCGCCGGCATCGGCAGATCATTCCCTGTCTCCGCCTTCGAGGAGGAGGAGGAGGAGGAGGAGAAGAAGAAGGCTGAGGAGGAGAACAAGTGAGGATCATAAGGGTTATTTCAGGGGTAAATTATGGACGTTGCACTATGAACTTATGAATGCTTTTTATCTTTTTTTTTTTTTTTAACTATAATAATGTTACTAGGGTTCTTGGTATTACTATGTTTGGTAGTATGGATCAATGGTAAGGGACGAAGGATGTCTTCCATCTTCTAAACTATCTATAAATCGATCCCTTTTCTTTAGTGGGAAGGGAATAAACGCAACTTGAAAAAGCGGTGACGAATCCAGCTACAGGTGGATGTATTGGTAAACGGACGGCTTCTTGGCGAATATCTTTATCTCGCCTCCTCGTGTTTGGCACCTGGACGCAACTTTCTCTGTCTGCGAGATGGGTATGGTGGGAAGTACGGAGGGATGATGGAAGGGGGTAAAGGAAGTTGCGGCTGCGTTTTATTCTAAAGGAAAGATTAATTATTTTTTATCTCATCTACAGTATTCAATTTCTTATTCATCTGACGGTGAATGTAAAATTAAATATGCCCATGCTTGATGACCAGATAAGACTATACGAAGTAAATGTTGCTATGGTCGGAATTTTCGTTAAGATGTCATAATTACAGCATTTGACCATCTAATGATGAGAAATGTTTTAAACTAGGTGATACAAAAAAGACACATCAAATGGTTGTGGCTTTTCTGTACTTTAATTTTATTTGAAAAGGAAACGAGCTACCAGATTTTCTAACTTTAAAAAAAATGTTTTTCGTTATAAGTTACAGAAATATTTGTATTAAGTAACACGAAAAACGTCAAAAAGGTTGCGATACAAGGGGGCAAAATTTAAAAAAAAAGCTCCAGCTGTTGGGGGTCGAGAACCAGCCCTGACTCTAAAAGCCTCGTTGCTGGTGGAGATGAATGGGTTGGTTCTGAACCTAGAACGATGTGAAAATTTGAACGATGTGCTGTAGGATTCCAGAAGAGAAATCACTATTAAATACATGAGTCGGAGAATTAATGATTCATTCGATACTGTTTCTGCCATTTCCAATTGTTTTCCAAGATCAATCTTTTTCCTTCCAAATGTATTAACTTACTGGATTCATGTAACTTATAAGGAACGAAGGTGTCCTAACTATACATTCATATTTTTTTATCGAGCTTTAGATGGTAAAGTGCTAGAATAGATTGATTGCAACTTGTGATAATTAATTTATTTTATCATCATCGTCGTTATCATTACAGATAAAAATATCCAAACGACAAATAAAGTCAAAAGCAGAAAGATGCAGTAATCCTGCCAGTGGATTGACATCTAAAATTGCATTGTATATTCAAAGAAATTAACAAATAATCTCCCCTTTCAATCTCGCACTTTATATTTACTAATTAATCGAGCCCGAATTTGCTAGGGAGAGAAGACTCCCTCACTTAAAGTTGCATTGTATATTCAAAAAAATTAACAAATAATCTCCTCTTTCAATCTCCCATTTTTTATTTACTAGATCAAATTCGAATTTGCTAGGGAGAGAAGACTCCCTCCTCCCTTCCACTTACAAAATCATCGAGGGCTAGTTCTTTTATAGATAAATATTATTAAAAAATTGATCAAGTTTTTTATTGATCAATTTATCTATATTTTTATATTTTTTAAGATAAATAATTTATTTTTTTATAAATAATATTTATTCATAAAATAAAAAAATCTTATTCATCTACAAGATGATTAAATCATTTTTTTCATTAATTAATAAAATAAATATTTAATTTTATTTTTAAATATATTTTTTCAATTTATTTTAAATTTTCAGCGTTCAATGTTTAATAACTCAATTATCTATCTTTTTCAAACTTAAACATATAAAAAATATTATTAAAAATATAAAAAATTTTAATAATTTATTTAAAAAATAATAATATAAAAAAATATAGACAATAAATTTTGAAGTCATTTTTATATAAAAAATATAAATAAATTATTTTTTATTTAAATATTATTTAAAAAATAATTATTTAGATAAATATAAATTTTTAGATAAATTTTTTATTTATAAAAAAATGGCCCTAAAGGTTTTTATCTTACATTTTTGTGGGCGTGAGGGCTAGATCCCATTTTGAGGTTTCACGTAAAGAAGTACTGAACATTAATGAGTCTTTTCAAACAACGAAGTACAGAATGCTGATAGAGGTCTAACCATGTTCTGCTAGCCAAGGGGGAGCGCCATGCACCAAAAAGGATGGACATGGGTTAAAGCCAATAATATAAAAAATCCTGACTCATACTCGACACTTCCGAACCTTATCGAGGCCTCTTTACTTGTACCTGTCCAAAAAAAAATAAAAAAAATAAGAAAAACGTTTACCAAAAAAAAAAAAAGGTTTCATGAAGGACGTGAGGAATGTGTTTGATGAAATGCCCGATAGGAACTTGATCCCCTTGAATTCAATGTTTTGAGGGGGGCATTGATGCAATTGATGTGAAAGGCGCAGAGCCAAATTAAGGGGGAGGGTGCAGAGAACTCATCATCTTTGAACTCAAGGAGTTAGGAGTGTAATCCCAAATGGTGGCAAGGAGATGCTTTTGCTACGTGATTTGAAAGGAGTGGCATAATAGCTTTAATATCATCTTGCCATGATTGAAACAAGAATTCCATAATTGTATAATAGGAATACTTTTATAAGCAACAGAGGAGAGAGCTATTTATTATGATATCTTAATTCTATCATAAAGAAGAAAATAGTCTGAGGAGGACCGGCCACCAGTAAGAGGCTAGATTCAAGATTGGAGTTGGTAGGGGTGGATTGGAGGTGGCATTATTGTAACCACAAGAGCCACTAGCAATAAAGATGGCGAGAGAGTACGTGGGCATATATAAACGGGGACGATGAAGATGGCGCCGACAAAAGCGACCTTGGCAACCAATGGGAGGCTAAAGTTTAAGGTGGTCGTCGCCTTCGGGGAGCCATTAGAATCGAAAATATGTCCCTTTTTTCTTTTAATTATCTCTTTTCAGATGCCAATGCCAAAGGTAATTTGGATTTCTTAACAAAATTTAAGACTCGCATGATGGTGACATACCTTCTTATTGAAGGCTGGGAGATGGATGGGAGGGTCATTAGAATGAAATATTAATTTAGTAGGCCACACTAAGACTTTTAAGGTATGGAAAACTTGAAATGGTTTTACTGTATTTTTCTCTTACATTGAAATAGTGAAAATATGAGTTGTAATGCGAAGCCTCTAGATTTCAGCATCAAAAAAACCAAAAAAATCAACAATATCTGAAACATGGTGTTATGGTATAATTATTATGAAATTAAAAATATTTGGACTATAACGGTTGGGTTGGACCGAAATGGTAGGAATTTTCATGGCGCAGAATACTAACACATGAATGACAAATTATTAATTTGACCAGGTCCTATCTTAGACCCGTCCAATCAGTTCAACCAGAAAGCAACACCTATAACGATAATCTCTCTCTTTTTTAAAAAAAAATATAACAAGTACAGGTTCTAGGATGAATCCACTAGTGATCCACGGTGACGGTAGATCTGATTCGACGGTCATGCAGGCCCACTCACTCACCTCGGAACCTCTATAAAATGCCGCCTCGATCTAAGGAAAAGCTGGTTTCAAAGTGATTTGAAGAAATTTTTGTTGTTTCGTCCATCTTCCAAAGAAAAATGTCTTGCTGCGGAGGGAATTGCGGGTGTGGATCTGGCTGCAAGTGCGGCAGCGGATGTACAGGGTATATAGAAAATATTATGCTTTAAAATGCTATCTCTTTTGATGTGATGATGTGTTTTTGTTCCACGTTTCCGTTCTCATCTATTCATTATAATATGATTTGTGGTTTTTATTGGTTGGGATCTTGGGTTTGGATCATCCGATTTTCTTCTCGTTTGTTCTTCTTCTTTTTTAACATATATACAGCCACTGCTTTGAGATGGTGGTGAACTTCCATATTATATATGTTCCTGTCTTGTTTCTCTTTAGAATTTCTTAGTTTTGGTTATTGCTGTCTTGAAATTGATTCCATTTTAATGCATATTTTTGTATACATTTTTCATTTTAGTTGTGCCTAATATTGACGTTTTCCTTGATCCATCGAGAAAATTCAAAAGTATTTAAAGATTATTATTATTTTATACAAATAAAAAATATTTACCATCTCTAAAAATATATTTGGAGTAGGATTTATAATATCAACCACTAGATCGTGCAATAGCCACTTTAAAATTTATACAGATGCATGGAACAAAAAGATTTAGATACTTTGAAAGCTGTACAAGATGTAATCCAATGGTTGATATAGTGAAAAGAGATCAATCATTTTTTTGCATGAAAGATGTAATTTGAACCTTCAACACCAACTCTCTTTTAGCATTTAATATTGTAGATATATATCGCTTTCTTAACATGTAATGATGAAGTCATACGTCGTCCTCAAATTAAAATGCTATCTAGATGTGTGATTTTCCATCATAATTATTTTTCCCAAAATGCTCCAAAAATATCTTGTTGTTTTCCTTAAAAATAAAAAGTTATAATTCTCATAAATTTTCTAGCTACTGATTACTGAATTAACAATTTCATAGCCATCGATGTTTATGAAAATTGTACCCACCAGACTATAAATGTTGCTGAGCTCTAAGTTGAGAGAATCCCGTAGTCTAGCGTAAAGTTTTCCTTGACCATGCCTCTGCCATTCTATAATTAATTTTGCTTAATGTCCTCATCTTTTTCTTGATGGTTGGGCGCAGATGCAAGATATATCCTGACATGGCTGAGGAGACGAACGCCACCACTCAAACCGTGATCATGGGTGTCGCACCTCCTAAGGGGTCTGCCTCTACCCACCCCTTGTTAAAATGATCTTTGGCAATAAAAAAGAATCACACATCTTATCCTGGTATTAGTAGTACACCTTTCGTGCATTTGTCCTGGGAGACACAACGTTAATAGTATCAAATGGAAAAAAGAAAAAAAAAAAATCCAAGAAATTTCTTCTAGGATTGCCCCTTCATATGGAATTCCCTTCCAATTCTGATGATGTTTTGTTGATTTGGGCTGGTGGCTTCTGTTTGCAGAAACTTTGAAGGCTCTGACGTGGCTGCTGCATCAGAGAACGGAGGCTGCAAGTGCGGACCCAACTGCACCTGCAACCCCTGTAACTGTAATTAAATGAGGTAAGTTTCGAGGGTGGAGAGAGAGAGTCTTAATGTCGTTTCAATGTCTGGCATTTGATTCTGGACTCTGGTAGTCCTTGTGTTAGAAATAAAGAGGCCATGGCTACCATCCACCCTCTTTTGTTAGAGTAGTTCACATGGCCGGGGAATTGAAGATCCCTCTCTCTCTTCTCCTTGTTCAAGTTGTTGCACCGTTGGTGTCTCTCTCTATTGTATTTGTTCTGTTGCTACTATGCTTTTTTGCTCTATATTTGGTATCAGATTGACAGCAAAGCCTCCTTTCAGCACGGCTCCCACCTCTGTTGTTAACATGAGCATTATGACTATTGATCTTTCTGTCATGGTATTGGATCTGGGCTTGGCCTCGTTTTCTTTTTGCGGACCCATCAATCGTTCACAACCAGTGATGACTTAATTTTGATAATTTATTTATTTGAGAAGTCACGTTCCACGCATATTTTTATAATCTCCATGATGAGTTGATAAAATAGCATCATCATTTTATTTTATTTATTTATTTATTTATTTGGCAAAGAGCACCATTATATTATTTTACTGTCCATTGTCCATGAGAACTCTAGAACTGGAAATGCAAACACGAGTGTTGGAGTCCTCAAAAATAAACTTCCTTTTATATTACCGCGTGGGGAAAGAGTGTATTATTTTACTCCCGAGATTTTCATGCTTATTATATGACTCGTCTGCAAAAGAGACGACAAATATCACTAACTGTTAATAACTGTACAATGCCAAGCTTTAGTTCGAGCTCTGGTGAAGGAGATGGAAATATACAGTCAAGAAAAAGGAGAAAGAACTATAGTTACTGGGTAATTACTTTTCCCCATGCATATAGATCATAAGAAGATGCAGTAGCCATTAGATCGTAGTTGGATGATGAGGCCTTTGTTTACTTGCTTGATAGGTCATGTGAGTGAACATTGCTAAAACCAATCTTAACATATGTACAACTGAAAAGAAACAAGCAAATCAAAAGCATCGTCTATGGTACAAGCTAATCAATTATTTAATTAGTTAAGATGGCTATTATTGAGTAGGGACAATGTGTGAAATAGGAAGCTATATTATACACTCTGTGGACATGGCTCAATCACAGGCCGGCATCGTGCAATACATAGCAATCATGAGTTGGAGACTAGACTTCTCCATTTGATTCTCCCATGCCCATGGCCCAACAGTCCTGAATCACGCTGATTCCATTGATGGCATCAATTCCCTGCTGCCACGTTTGATAGAGATCGAATATTGAGTAGATAAAGAAGAGGTCCCGTAGAGCACTACTCTTCTTTCCTTTCTTTTTCTCTTTATTCTTTTGAGAGGGAAACTATCATCGCAATTAATCCCTGAAAAAGATGTGCTGGCTAAGCATATACCCAGTGGCAATCGGTATTATAAGATGATAGTTATCTTCATTATTGTAGTTCCAGAGCTTCGAAGCAATGCACGCAAGAGGTAAAAGTATGTGCCACTCAGTACGTTGATAATAATAGAACATTTTCCATTGTTCACGAGGTTGTGCCACCAAGATTGCTGTTGGATGGATGTCTGGCCAAGACACCACCTCTCAAGATTCTTTCAGTACCACGCGATGCAGCAGGAAGAAAGAAGAAACAAAACAAAAGAAAAAATAATCAAAATACGTGGATCAGCCACAAAAGGACTCGTCTCCACGGGGCATGCAAACTTCACTATGAAAAGAAAATTTTACAAGAGGAGACCTCACCCTCAACCCTTGTACACCCAATTCTTTCTCATCTGAAGTTCCCCTCACAAAAGCTCTCTCTCTCTCGGAGACCCCCCTGAACCCCTGAAGAGCCTGGCGACCGCTGTCCAGGAGCCTCCTGCTCCTTCTCTCTCAGCACTCTCGCCTCTCTCTCTCTCCTCGGGTTCGTACGGCGGTGAGAAAACGAACCACACTCCTCTGTTTCATCACAGGCCTTTTTAAAGGCTTAAACAGAGTTTAAACCTAATCTAATTAGGTTTAAGAGTCCTAAACAAGCCAAATCAGCATCCCAAGCCGTCGGATCAAGACCGGGAGCCATCTGGGCCGTTGGATCGCGCTCCGATCCAAGGAATAGTGCCGTGGACCGTGAGAAATGCGTGGGAAACACCCACGCGATCCACAGGCCGCGCCGTGGACCGCCCGGTCCATGGTGGATCGGGGCAAGGGGGCCAGCAGGCCGCTGGCCTGGGCCGGCCCGCGCGCGCGGGCCTGGGCCGCGCCTGCGTGCGGGCCTGCGCGCGCCTGCACCGCACGCCCGCCTGGGCCGTAGGCCTGGGTCGCGCGTCCCGTGCGGGCCTGGGTCGAGCGTCCCGCGCGCCGCCGCCTGCGGCCGCGCCGCTGCCACCCGCCGCCGATCGCCGGCGGTCCTCCGTCGCCTCGATTCTCATGCCGACTTCAAAAGCTCGTATCTCCTCCATCCGAGCTCCGATTTAGGTGATCTTGATCTCGTTGGACTCCGTTTTTCGCCGCGAACTTCGCTGTGGGCTCAATGTGGGCTGAATCTTGAGGTGTCAAATCCAAACAATCTCCACCTCGACTCGATATTCGGCCTCCTCCAAACTCTGAGAGCTTCTGGATCTCCACGCCCCCATGCCCTAGGGCAATCGCCTGCTGATCATGGATGGACAAACATGGAAGTCGAGCCAGGCTGCTCGATCCCATCTCCGTCGTATGCTGTGCTCCTCCTGACCTGAGACCTGCTCGGGGCATCATCCTGCGGCAATAGGAATCTTACCTTGCGACGTCGCCTCTCGTCCTCTCGAGTCTCTTGTCTCGTGCCCGATCCGCCTCCTGGAGCTCCACCTCGTTCTGGGCTCCACCTGGCTCTCGAAGCTCCACCTCGCACTGGGCTCCCTGCCAGGTAATAATATCCTCTGCTCCCCTTCTTCCCCTCCAGCACAATCCTATCGCCGCGTAGCACCCTCTAGATTCCTCCACCAGCTACCGTCCTGTAGCCTCTCGAATCCAGTCTGCTAAGTGAGATAAGATTCCGCCTGAAATCCGGTATGTATCGGACCTCCCCCAATCTCCTCACTGCACCATCATGTATCCTCCAGCTGACCGTCCCAATGCCTCTGATCGCACAGCTCGATCCATCCGGCAGATATACAGTGCTCTCACTGTTCTCCAGGGAGTCAAATTGCTCATCTCTGCAACACACATGATAAGGGCATGCAGAATCTAATATCCACTACTGAGAAGAAGTAGATACCTCATCAGATATCTCCAGGACATCTCCATCTGAATCGCTGCCGACCGTCGCTACAGCAGCCACCGTCCGATTTTTAAGTTGAGGGCAATCTCTGGCTAGATGCCCCAACTCCTCACACCGGTAACACTTGGTTTTGCTCAAGTCCCTCCTGGACTTAGACCGCCCTCGTTGCGATCTCCTGTCGCTCCGTCTACCGCCTCCTGCTCCTCCAGAAGCCACCAAAGCTGAGCTACTGCCACCTGAGCTCGAAGCTGGGTTCTCCCTCCTGAGAACCTCGTTCTGGAGTATCGCCGCGGTGACCTCGTCCATCTTGATAGTGCTCTTCCCCACTAGAAGAGCAGTCACCAAGGACTCATACGAAGAGGGAAGCGACGCCAGCAAAACCAGCACCCTGGTCTTCTCCTCAACGTTCTTGCCAACGCTGAGAAGGTCGGTGAGGATCTTCTGGAAGTGGCTCAAATGCTCCTGCACGCTCTGTCCCTCAGTCATCTGCAGTTGGTAAAACTACCTCCAGAGGAAAAGTGTGTTGGTGAGAGACTTCGCCATGTACAACTCCTCGAGCTTCGACCACAGCACCGTCGGAGAAGTCTCGCTCAGCACATAAATCACCACCTCATCCGTCAGGTACATGCGGATGGTACTTACCGCCTGCATCTGTAACCGTTTCCAATCCCGCACCTCCATAGTGGTCGGCTTCTCATCGCACAAGAGAGCATCGATCAACCCCTGTTGGATGAGCACGTCCTTCACCCTTGCCTGCCACAAAGAGAAATTACTCTTACCATCGAACTTGTTGATCTCCATCTTGATTGTTCCTGTTTTCTCCATCTTCAGTCTTGCTCACCACCACTGCAATCTGCGTCCTTGTACCGCCTTGCTCTGATACCACTGGTTGGGTGGATGTCTGGCCAGGACACCACCTCCCAAGATTTTTTCAGTACCACGCGATGCAGCAGGAAGAAAGAAGAAACAAAACAAAAGAAAAAACAATCAAAATACGTGGATCAGCCACAAAAGGGCTCGCCTCCACGGGGCATGCAAACTTCACTATGAAAAGAAAATTTTACAAGAGGAGACCTCACCCTCAACTCTTGTACACCCAATTCTTTCTCATCTGAAGTTCCCCTCACAAAAGCTCTCTCTCTCTTGGAGACCCCCCTGAACCCCTGAAGAGCCTGGCGACCGCTGTCCAGGAGCCTCCTGCTCCTCTCTCAGCACTCTCGCCTCTCTCTCTCTCCTCGGGTTCGTACGACGGCGAGAAAACGAACCACACTCCTCTGTTTCGTCACAGGCCTTTTTAAAGGCATAAACAGAGTTTAAACCTAATCTAATTAGGTTTAAGAGTCTTAAACAAGCCAAATCAGCATCCCAGACCGTCGGATCAAGACCGGGAGCCACCTGGGCCGTTGGATCGCGCTCCGGTCCACGGAATAGTGCCGTGGACCGTGAGAAACGCGTGGGAAACGCCCACGCGGTCCACAGGCCGCGCCGTGGACCGTCCGGTCCACGGTGGATCGGGGCAAGGGGGCCAGCAGGCCGCTGGCCTGGGCCGGCCCGCGCGCGCGGGCCTGGGCCGCGCCTGCGTGCGGGCCTGCGCGCGCCCCGCTGGGCAGCGCGCCTGGGCCGCGCGCCCCGCTGGGCAGCACGCCCGCCTGGGCCGCAGGCCTGGGTCGCGCGTCCCGCGCGCCGCCGCCTGCGGCTGCGCCGCCGGTCGCCGGTGGTCCTCCGCTGCCTCGATTCTCGTGCCGACTTCAAAAGCTCGTATCTCCTCCATCTGAGCTCCGATTCAGGTGATCTTGGTCTCGTTGGACTCCGTTTTTCGCCGCGAACCTTGCTGTGGGCTCAATGTGGGCTGAATCTCGAGGCATCAAATCCTAACAATTGCCATATTGTGAGGGATTGCACAAATCCAAAATATCTGCACGAATCTCAATGCAAGGCAGAACAAAAAAGGGAAAAAAAAAGAAATCTCATGTGACTGGCACATGAGGTAGAAGAGAGGACTCTTAATGGAAATCCGATGCCTTCACCAATCTCATCAGAAGAAGGATTTCTAGGGCACGCTGGATTTTGGTGAAATCTTCTGATTTTATCTATAAAAAAAATCCTTTTTTTCTTGTAGGCATCTCGTTCCTCATCTCTAATTCAGCTATATTGTAAGGATCTAATTCATTGACTGGCCAAGAAATTGCACAAGCATGAGATATCTATATGAATCTCAATGCAAGGTGGAATAAAAAAAAATCAAAATTTCATGTGATTGGCATGTGAGTTGGAAGAGAGGACTCTTGAAAGAAGTCCAAAACCTTCATTAAACCCATCGAAAGAAGAATTTCTAAGGTATGCTAGACTCTGGTGAGATCCTAAGATTTTATCTATACAAAGAAGCCCTTTCTTCCTCTAAGCATCTCCCCCCTCATCTCGATTCACTGCCAGCAAAACCCCTTGGAAATTCTCTTGATCTTCTATGGAATGTGTGTGGTAAGCCATCATCGATTCATCACCAAGGTAATCTACCCTATCCATTCTTCTATACCTATTCTCGAGTCTTTTAGCCATCAATAATGACTTCATCAACTCAATTTGAGCCGCTGGAATCAATTGAAAACCTTATGCCCTCTCTTTTCTTTATTTTTCTTTTATTTTCTTCTTTTATCGAGCCTGCCACTGTCATTGGACATAGCTGTGTTTGAGCTATCAAGGGCCAAAGTTGTTATCACTATCTTCGATGGTCATCGCCATTAGGTGGTCAGCCCTAGAGCCCTCCTCGTTCTGTTTTGAGAAGAGACCACCTTGGATCTCTCTCTTCTCTACTCTTTCTCTCTCTTGCTCTCTCTCCTATCTTTCTCTCTCATTGTCACTCTTTTTCTCCTACTTTCTCTTCTTCTCTCTCTAGATGTCTTATGAGTCAATATGAAAAATTTAGATATCTATGTCAACATAGGTTGATTGGCTGATCCTTGGAAGGGTCCCAAGCTAACATTATGTGACCAAGGGCTTCACACTATTATTGCGTAACCCGCGGTCTTAGGCCGACTTTGTTACAATCATATACCAAGTCCTTCTATAATCTTTCATTGTTAATGATAGTTTATAATTATTTTAATATTAAGTTCTACCTCTATAGGTGAGCGACCATCTAGGTAAGAAGGTATCGAACGTGATATTTTGTTCCCAAGTTTATAGATTGAAAGGTGGATTGATATTCGTTGTATTTGGTAGAGGTATAGATCCCTTCACACGATCATTTGTATATACATGTGTGTGTGTATGTTTGTTTTTCTATCATATATGTATAGTAATTTTTGATTTTTTTTCACTGACTGATTATTGTTTATCACATGATTTGCTAATATGAATATATAAATATATAATTCTTTACTATATATATGTATGATATAATGATTACTTAAAATAAGATAACAACTATTTTGAAATTGGGCAATTAATATAGCATGGATTATATTTTATTTGACAATGATAAAATTAAATGATTTGATTGAATAAGTAAAAAGATTTAGACTAGCTATTATATGAATTGTCAGTCATAGATCAGATTATGATATTTTAGATTGTCAATTATGAGTCAAATTATAATATTTTGAAATGCTAACATAGATCAAAATAATTATAATTTGTCATGAACCAAAGTGCAAATATTATAATTTGCCACCATATATCGAAATGCTGAAATTATGGTTTGCTGATCATGAGTTGAGTGTGACGTAATTAATCCAAAATCCAAAAATAATTATTATAAAAATTATAAAAATAATATTGTTTAGCAAGTGAAAATGAAAATGCACAAACTAGGTAGTCATAATCTATACTTGGGTAAATTCTTGCATTATTCCATCGTAAACAAATACCTCTCGAGCTCAGGAGGTAATGGGGCTCGATTCCCTCCGGATTACAGACAAGAGGTGTTTCAAGGTTCTCCTTGTCTTTTCCCCTTCTCCCTCTCTTCCTCTCCATAGTACACTCTCTCTCCTCCGATGATTATTTAGCTTTAAAGGTAATAGTGAATATTATTTAGCAACTCCTTTCCCCTCGGTGCGCCACCTTACGGTGCACGTGGTACGGAATATAATTTCTAGGATGTTGAAAACTCCATGCACAGAAAAAGAAGACAAAACCCCAAATTCAATACCATGCAAGAATTGAGTGCTTTTCTTTTCGTACTCCTCATGGTAGTGATTTAACTTAGTTTAATTTTTTATAAAATATAAAAGTACTGACCCGAATGGAACCGGTAACATTGGGATGATAATTAATTATACGAGAGATATTGGTGGTTTTGGGTAGCACTGAAAAGATTTTGGTGCCTTCCACTTAGCCAAAAAAAAAAAAAAAAAGAGACAGAGAGAGAGCCTTCCCTCGTTCTACCGGAACTGGGGACGGCTGGGACAAGCGGTGCTGGTGGCCGCCATGAACTCTTCGCATGGGCCGCGAGAGACACATCGCATGAGCTTAAAGCATTAAAATAAAATTAAAAAAAATAAAGGCAACACCCTTCAAGAGCACGCGGCTTTGAAGGGGAAAACAGGGCCTGCCCGTTTTAGATATTAAATTATTTCGGCTCCCATGCTTCTACGTCTGTAAAAGAATTTTTTAACCAAAAAAATATGGGTATGATATTGTTTTTCCAAAGGGTATAGACAAAGTCCTTACCAATATATATATATATATATATATATATATATATATATATATATATATATTATTAAGAAATATCCACCGACCGACTGACCGACTTACGATCGGAGGGACCGACCGACCGACCGACGGCCGGAGGGGACCGACCGACCGACCGACGGCCGGAGCGACCGACTGACGGGCGCCATCACCGGCCAATTGACGGCCCATCACCGACTGATGACATGTCGGGCATACCCTTTCCGATCGACTGAACCCGGAGATCTGATGGCCGACTCGCGTAAGACTCACCGACCAACGGAGGAGTCCGACGCCATTCAGCTGGCCACCGACCTAGGGTCGGTTGACTCCTTCGATCGCCGTACAGCCGCCAGAGCTTGTCAGTCCTGACAGCCGCGTGCGGCGCGGCCATCTAGGGACATTGTCCCGCCGAGAGCATTGTCAACCTTGACGATTTGACAGTCCCACGGCGATATGACACTTTCACGGCGACTCTGACAGTCTACAGTGAGTTGACAGTTCCTCACTTGTCTGCGCCATTAATGACGGCGCCATACCGTGCTCCACTATATAAATCGGGGAAGGCAACAGTGCAAGAGATCCGCTCCCCCCACTTCTCGACTTCAAAACCACAGACTCGCTCCCTCTCTCTCTCTCCCTCGATCGAGCTCTCTGTCTTCATTTCACTGTTGCCCAGTCACCTCTCTGACTTGACCGTCGGAGGGTTCCCCGCCGGAGCCGCCTCCGGTCAGTGTGGACTTCTCGTTTTTGCAGGTGCACGTTGCCCGGCGATCGAACGACGAGGCGATTGGCCGCAATATATATATATAATAGAGGGTATAGACAAGGTCTTACTTAAACAACGCCTCTTGCCGTGGTTCCCCGTTAAATCCATTTTAGGCCATTATAATGATTCCACTGATTGTTTATTTGCTTCTAGAATAATATTTAGAATTTTTTGTATTAAAATTGTTATTAGTATGGTGGCTATTATAATGAAAATTTATAGACAATAATAAAAAATAATGGTATTATTTTTTCATTCATTTTCATTGAATTTAAAAAAATATATATTTGTTCGGACAGTATTATTATTTTTTTAGAAAAATCTGATAAAAATTTAAAATTCTAATAACAGTATTTTACATATAAAAATGTATAAATAAAAATGATGGATATTATTCACTACAAGAAAAATATAGTTTTAAATATGGTTCATCTGAGACGGCTAAAAAATAGTATTAAGAATTTATTTTTGCCGACAGTATTGAAACAGTGTAAAGACCGTGCTCTCCTACGACGGTCAATTGAGACGGTGATTAAATTTTTTATTTTAATTGAGTACTAGAGACAGCATAGAAATGGATTGAAGACAGTTGGATTTTCAGAAACAGCATAGCGATAATGGATTTAAAAAATAAATAAATTTTTGAAGACGGTATGATGATAATTTATTAAAAAATTAATTTATACTCTTCTATGATGATTTTTTCCATGTTGTTTCTTCTCTACACTGACACCCTACGATAGCTAAATTAAAAATTAATTAACATCTTTTAGAGGTGGCTTACCATCTCCAATAAGAAACTATTTATGACACCTGAGCCGTCTCCAATAGATCTCAAATAGTCAACCTCACTATATAAACACCCTATGCCCCATCCTACAGAAAATCATGACCTCAATCCTAGCTTGACAGTAGTGATCAATGGTCCCAATCGAGCCCAAGGCACTGCTCCAAGAAGGATGGTACAGCATGGAGATTGGCACGATGACCAGTAGCTGCTCCAAGAGGGATAGCAGAGTGTCGAAATGGGTGTGGTGGTCAGTGGATGGGGGAGGAGCATGTCGTCGGAGGTGGCATCAATAGCAACCAGTGAGCGTAATGCCCTGACGGTTGCGGTGCTGGGCATTTGTCGGCCTCCATCATAGGGCTTGAGGGCTTAGTCCCAATTGAGCCCGGGGCACTACTCTGAGAGAGAGCACAGAGCATGGAGATGGGCACGATGGCCAATGGAGGGAGGAGGAGCACGTCGTTGAAGGTGGCATCGACGGCAATCGACGAGCGTGATGCCCCGACAATTGTAGAGCTGGATGGAAGGTGGCAGCAAGGAGAATGGGGGGAGGGTGGCGAGGGCTCAGCAAGATTCGAAGCAAAAAAAAAGAAAAAAAAAAAAAGAAAACACCTGAAGGAGATTGTAGAAGGAAGGGCGACGTCGGTGACGATGGTGGAGATTGATAGGAGGTGGCGGCGAGGAGAATGGAGAGGAGGTGGGTGACTCGAGAGGGTTCAAAGCAAAAAAAGAAAAAAAAAGTATGTGCATCGACTGGGTTAATAAAATCTTATTTAAAGATTTATTTGCATTTAAAAAATTTATATGATTAATTAGTAATTTAAAAATAATTTTTATTTAATTATAGTTAATAATTAGTTGATCTATAAAAAAATTGATTTAGTTATAATTAATATAAATATAATATATAGAGTATTATTTAAATTAATTAAATAATTTTAAGATTAGAGATGGAATAGAGATGGCTTTAATAGAGATGGCATGGCAACAGTAGCCATTAGAGATGGTTTGGAGAGGATGATTAAAAAATTTAAAAAATAATAATATTAGAGATAACTATCTTTAGAAATGGTGTGATGATGGGATAGTTATTTCTGAAAAAGCCGTCCCAATAGGTCCGTCTCTGAATTTTTTTAACGACAAGATTTGCAAAGACGGCTATTAGAGATGGCTCTTTCCGTCTTATATGCTTTTCAGAGGTGGATTCTCCTCTTTTGGAGATAGATTTTGCTGTCTGTATTGATCCAATTTTTTTAGTGATTTATACCATAACAAACCATTTTAATGCTAAAAATATGTCATAATATTTATCATTTTTTTCCTTTTTCAACCATACTATTACTTTCTGAATATATGCTGGCTGGTGTGAATCAATCACCAAGTGGACTTCTACTAAAAAAAAAAATCACCAAGTGCAAGAAAGAGCAGCCCTTTATTTGGATTTTTTTTTTTTTTATTGAATTATGATTACATTTATCTTTTTCATGTGAAAGTGCATGATTATTTATTACGTACGTTCCAATACAATTAGAAAAGATGAAATAGAAAATGATGAATTTTCACATTGAAGAGTTTTGATGCTTACAAAGCTTGAAGATTACAGGAAATTGCTATAGACTTCATCTAATGGATACTCAGTTTCCAAGTGTTATAGGTTCCGAATACATGGAGGAGTTACCTCTCATTTTAGTAAAATTATTTGGAAGCTCCCAATTTCGGAGAAGTGCAAAATATTCAACTGGCTTTGCTACAATAATCAGATCCTAATCTGGGATGTTTTGAATAAAAAAGGAATGAAGGGACCAAGCAGATATCCTTATGTGGGAACCATAGTAGAACTTCAAGACACCTTTTCTCAACACGCTCCGACACCAAGAAAATGTGGAGCTGCCTACTCTCCAACTTATTACTTCTGAATGAAGTTCAAGATTGCTGGCACTCATGGAGGCAACTGCATCCAGACAAAAAAATAGTGAAAGCTGTAGACACACGAGTAGCAATCTCTCTTTGGTGTTTTTGGATTGAATGCAACAATTGGAGGCCTTTTGTCAGACTGTTTTGGCAAAAAAGATCATCATTCTTTTAGGTGACTGGACGAGAGGCATAAAAGATGAGGAGGTTATACACCTTCACTCCAGACTTTCTTTGATAATGGGAATTGACTTCCTCTCTACTTGGAGTGGCAATGACTGAAACTGAGATATGAGAGGTAAGGTTGTGGTAACAAAGTGGTGATTTAAGTCATATTCATAACCTAGATATAACAAAGTTGTTAATCCTGTCCCTCTGAACTCCCATCTGTCGTTCTTCCCTCAACCCAATCTAACTTATCCACTCCCTCCAAAAATACCCCCTCCCAACATCCCTTACCTAGGTCTTATCATTTTATAATTTCTAAGTTATTACAATATATATAAATATATTAATGGGGAAGTGTCTCAGTAACCTCATTTTTCATCAGAAAAAAAGAGCTTTGATGCTTTTCTATGTAAAGAACTTCATGGAAGTACTCAAATGCTTCTCTTTGCAATGAACCTTTCAAATAGAATGAGACTCCCAACTCCCAAGCCTACTAAAGTACTGATTATGACACTCTCTTTTTAGAGGACTGATAATGAGAAAATTATATAATGAAATTTAGTGAGCAACACCAATTAAATATTATAATGACAGATAATGAGAAATTTGTAAGCAGAATTGAATAGATCCATTGTTTGCGCACGTGAGGTTTAATCAAAACCAATTATGGGTTCAAATAAGCTCATTGTTTGCACACAGGAACTTTGTCATGAGATTGACCTTATGTTCTTTTGTCTTTATTTTTCTATTTTTATTTTATTATTTATTTATTTTTTTTTTTTTTGTAGATGATGGGAAATCCAAAGGGGACTGTTGCCACCAAAATCCAATTCGAAAGTCTGAGGAATGACGATCAATCTATGCGGGAGGAGAAAGCACTAATCTGCACACATAGAAGATAGAAGGTCATTTGAGTTGATTCGGCAAGGATTCTCTCATGCTTAAGTCGACAAAAGGATGGCAAACGACAGAGAAGAATAAGACCCAAAATAAAAATAGTAAAGAATATTGTATTAAGTAGTGTATGGTCTGTGTACCCAATACATCAAGTCTTTTTTATAGATGAAGAGTCTTGGTCTGCTGAACTCGTGTCTTAATTCAAATGAAAAGCAAACTCTAGATCTTTTGACTTAGCAAAACTACTACCACTAAAGAAAGTTCTTTTTTTCCCATAGTGCTAACGTATCAGCTCATAATTGGCAGGTTGAATTCAGGCTACATCAACGATAGCAAAAAAAGCAAAAGCCTTGTTGCCCCAAAAAAAAGGAAGCCTGGTTAGCCTCTCTCAAGCAACACTCCTTTAGCATCACATCATTTTGTTTTTTGCTATTTTTATCCGGGTCTAAATTCGGTTCACCATCCATCCCTGCATGTAAATCCATGGCAATGATGATTTCCATTTTATTGCACCTGGTCCTTCATCCTCTTTTACTTTCCTTTTAGTTATATAATTGAGACAAGGTCTTCTAGTTGGCCATCATTTAATAGTTAATCTCGAAAGTTAAATTATGTCTAATGATGCCTAAGCTATTTAATTGAAATCCTTGCATATCATGACTAAAAAAAAAAAAAAAACTCTGTATATATACAAATATAAGGGTGTGGAGAACGGTATAACTGTGTAAAAAATAGTATAAATGTGTACAATATTAGTACAAGTATGTACAAAACTTAATATAAATATATGTTAAAATTAAAAAATAAATGCTAATGATTGAAGGGGCGTGCGTAAAAAGGTAAACAGAAATTACTTGATTTGAAGTTTCCTTTTTTTTTTTCTTCTTCCGTTCGCGTTCGTCCCCTCCTCTAATAGCCTCGCAACATCACATACGTTGTATTTATAGGCTTAAGATCGAGGTAAGAGTTGTGAACATGGCCACCGGTCTCCCAAACTGGCTGCCTTCTTCTATCCTTCCATTTCTCCTCCTCCTCATCTTTGTTCTCCCATGGCCATCGGCTGCATATCGGAAGGTAACTCAAGGGATTTTTCCTCCAACTTGTGCCCGTGTCGAATGCCCAACGTTTGACGTGATCGACAAAGGAAATGCGTACGAGATCCGCCGATACAATTCAACAGTTTGGATGTCGACAGCTTCCATGGAGGGAATCTCCTTTGTGAACACCACAAGAACGGGATTTTTACAGTGAGAATACTCCAAACTCTCTTATCATCGTCATTATTTTGAATGTGAAGAGGTAGAAGGTAGGGATTAGCCCTCTATTTTATTGAAAAAAAGGGAAGAATATTGATAACATTTATACACGTTTTTAGCCTATAGACCCTTTCATTTGGTTATTATGTGCAAACACATTAAGTTGGTGCTTTTGTTGATTGTTATTATTTTTTTCAAGGATTTTTTTTTTAATTAATAAATGTTCAGAACAATATTGATCTATTTTTATCTTTCTGCTTAGCAAGTAGATCTTGCATGTTTTGATGTGTAAACCTCCTCCATTAAGAGGGGCACATGGGATATAACCTACTTATATTCCTTCAATATGCATCAAAACACAGTATCTTAGTTCATCTTGGTTGATCTTTGCCACCAAGTTGGTCCAAATGAAATCGGTACTCATTAACCAGTATGCACTCCTTTCCATGTAGGAGAAGTAACAAATTGAAATACGGGTGGTGGCATCTCGCCCATATTTCTCAAAAAAAATGTAGATATATGTACATTAATTTCTTTAGAAAGAACTTGAATTAACGCATATATTTTTCTATTTAATATATCCATGAATTTGTTCATAACATGGCATGTATTTCTCTTTCTTTGTGATCCTGTCACAGGTTATTTGACTACGTCAAAGGAAAGAATGAGAATGGGACCAAAATGGAGATGACAGCTCCTGTTACGACTGAAGTCTCAACAAGCAAAGTGCCCCCCAAGGAATCATTTGTTACGAGCTTCTACATTGGGAAAAGGTATCAGGCCAATCCACCGAGTGCCCGGGGCCTCCATCCACAGAAATGGAGTCTCAAATATGCAGCCGTGAGGCAATTCGGGGGATACGCCACGGATGCTGGCGTCCCACTGGAAGCCGCAGCTCTGGACGCCAGTCTCAAAGGTTCCAAATGGGCCCCTTCCGTGGACAAAAGCCGGAAGGCCAACCCCACGGTGCTCTATACCGTTGCACAGTACAGTGCACCATTTAGAACCAGTGGTAGAGTGAATGAGATCTGGATGCTGTTTGATGACACTGCCACTGCATAGATCGTGGGTGATTGGTGCAAACTTTGTAGAAGTGGCTCGAGAGAATAACAGCAGCAGGTTTTATTTTATGGTGGAAATAAAAGAGAAATTAGTACTGTAGCTGAACTTACCTAATTTCACTTTTTTTCTGAAACCGCATTGTTGGCTGTTGCTTTCACTTTATCGTATTGGAAGATGATGAACAGGGAGAGTGGTATATGTATCATGTCAATCCAATGGCAAGCAGCTAGCGGAAGACAGGCCAACGGCCCAAAATTGGCCTATTGAGAGGCAAAACAAATAGGCTAATGCGAAATTCTGTGTACACCGCCTGTCCTGTATATAAAATCTGATGAGGAGCGCATCGTCTTGTCTGATTGGGCCACGCAGCCATTGTTTTCTAATGAATATTTAATATCCATAATTATATTTTTTTGTTTAAAATTTTGAATGATGAAAATATTTCTTTTCTTCTGAAATAATTACGACATCCTGTGCTGATGTTATGATATTCTGCATTAAAATTATGATTTTTTACATAAAATATTATAATTTTTTTACAGAATATTATAAAAAGAAAAAAATATTTTGGTTATTAAAAATTTTATAAAATTTTTAAATAATGAAAATATCTTTATCAAAATTATAACGTCCTATACAAAAAATTATATTTTAATATTTTTATTATTTAAAATTTTAAATAATAAATTAAAATATTAAATATTAAATATTTATTGAAAAATAATAACTATGTAATTCAATGAGATGATATACTCTGCATCGAACTTTTTACACCGCTGGTGGTGTACAAAGAATCACTCATAGGCTAATTAAGCGTGGTGAGACATTAAAGTGGTCACGAAACAGTCCTCTGAACCTGGGCCATCATCCACCATCCACTCGAGTACCCTTCAAATTTTGTCATCCCTTCTTCCTTTCTGGTTTTCGATGTTCCAACGTTCACCTCAAGTTGAAGCGAGATTGATGAATTTCTTATTAATGCAAAATAAGTAATTTACTCAAGGCTGTTCTAATTAGATGGCCTTTGGTATGGTATAACATGGTTCGCTACGGGCTTGGTTGGTTCACGTGGAGAAAATTTTTTTATTAAAATATTTTTTTTCAAAAATTAATTGCTAAAGTGATACTTAAAAAAATAATTTTATCATATTTGATTGATCATAAAAAAAAATATATATTACAAAATGACTTATATTTGATTATCTTCATTCTCAACATCTGATCTTAGAAAGTATACCAAACTTCACTCCAAAACCATTAGATTATTTGCCAGATTAGATCTATATCTACAAGTATCTAAGATTACCTTTTAAGTAGGCCGGTCCGAATATCAAACTAAACTTCATTCTGTAATTGATTGATTTTTTTTTTTTCTAAATGTAGACCAATCCACTTAAAAAATAATTTTGAGTATTTATAAATATAAACTTAATCCAGTCTATTGGATATAATCCAATACTTTTGATGATTATCCTGATCTAATCCATAAATTCTATAAAATTTTGGGTCCAATCATCCAAATAGGTTCTTTTATCTTTGTTTTAGTCAGCTTTTCTTGTAACATTAGCACATGACTCATTTCACAGATTATTGAACTATATTGATGGGAAATATTAAAGTATGGGGAAAAGATGGAGATGACGGCTCCGATAATCATCAGTCTCACCTAGAGACGGGCCCTTCTGCCTACCTTCTTTCATCGTAGGCTTCTATGTGCCGAAGAAGGACCAGGCTAATCCGCCTCCAGCTAAGGGCATCCATTTACGGAAGTGGAGGCTCAAACATGCAGCTGTAAGGCAGCTTTGGAGAATTTGTGCAAGTCTGTAATGTTGGAGAGGAAGCAGCGGCCCTGCACCCCAGGCCCAAATGCCCGCAGTTGAGAAAGGCCGGACAGTAGTAGATCAAGTATCCCGCCAACAGAGTTTTTCTTTTCTCTTTTTTTCCTTTTTTTTTCTTTTTGACTAGTGTAGTATCCGCTTACAGAATTTCTCAATACAGTTCACCACCATTTGAGTTCAGTGATAGGGTAAATGAGATCTGGATGATGTTTGACATGGAAGATGGTGCTATCTAGACTAGGGTAAACTGGGGTCCATACTTGTAAAAGAAGATTAAGAGAGTGAAACTTTATAGTAGTTTTTATTTTCTTTGAACAGTCAGTTGAAGTGGCTAGCTTATCGCTACTCGTTTCCCTCTTTCCATTCACCCACCAATGCAGAAATCGGATTCCCATGGTCCCAATCAGAATTACAGAAGAAAAGGTACTAAATAACCCCCTAAAGGAGAACCAATGAGCCTCAAGAAGCGAGCCATTTTATTTCGCTTGCATGGAGTGTACGCTACGAAAGGAAAAATATCTCTCACAACAGCGCATCGAAGTTATGAAACTCGCTCAAACCCATGCCAAGCCCACATGCTAATCTCCTCCCTAAACACCTAGAATACCCCCAGCTTCTTGGCCTCCATTAAGTAAAAGGAGCAGCAAGAAAAATGGTTTCCACCGGCAAGAAACCATTCCGAGCGCAAGAAGAAACAATCAAAAGAACAAAAAAAAAGGATACAAATTAATTAAAGACGCCTCAAAGAAATAAATTAGAGTGTACTAAGCTCGTGTCTTTATTCACTTAAATCTTATGAACAGCCACAACAGGAACAACGAATCACCTTTACAGTTCCAAGAAAACCCATCCATCAATCCTTACAGTAGCCATCACTGCCAAGAAGAAAAGAGAATGGCGAAAAACAGAACAAGCACCAAAACCCATGAACCCAAAAGTAAAAAAAAGAAAAGAAGAAAAAAAAAAAACCACCATCAAAACTTTCTTCAGGGATCTGAGGTGGAGACGTCCCCACAGAAGAAGTCGATGTTGTTCGGTACGTCGTTATGGCACGAAGAAGAGCCCGAAGGCGGGACGTTGAAGCCCCTCGGGAGCATGGCGGAGAATGGGCTTGATGTGACTCTACTGGGGTTCTTCTTCCTTCTTCTTCTTCTTCTTCTTCTCTTGGAGTTCCTGACCAGATCTCCATCAGAAGGGTCGGGCCTTGGTTTCATGATGTGGAAGAGCTGGCGGGGTGGGGCTGCGGCGAGGGGAAGAGCATAAGGCTGATGGATGGGTTGGGAGATAGAGGGAGAGGGGAGGGAGGAGAGGAGGAGAGAGAGGAGGAAGGAGAATAAGAGGAAGGCCCAGAAGCCCAAGCCGTGGCTGAAACCCATGAGAGTTGGGACTGTGCTTTGGGTGGCGAAGCATTTGAGTTGGGTGCAATCAAGAAGTACGGGAGAGGAGGAGGATGGGAGAGTGGGGGTGTTTCGTGGATCCCAACGGGCTCTCTAATGTGTAGCGTTAGTGGCGCTTATTATGAGAGAGAGAGAGAGAGAGAGAGAGATTTGACCGGTTTTGAAAGGAAAGGGAGTCAAAGAAAATAAATACTGGGGGGGAGGGCCATTCTTCTTTTCTTTGCTTTTGTTACGCTTCCTCATTTAATCATGCCTTGGTCCTGGAAGTGAATTGTTTTAGGTGGGATCGTAATTATAAGGCTTTCCTGTTTTCATTTTTCTTTTATTTTTTTCTTTTATAATGCGAGGGAGCTTTGGTTACTTCCTTGTTTCCGGGCACTCATTGTTCCATCTTTTGACCGACAAAAAGAGGGGAAAGAACCTACTAATCTTTAGCTGTTTTTACAGGTTCACCCAGCGAGTTAGTACTTGATTTGCCACCGAGTAAATATTCGTTGCAACGATGAAATCACTTCAAATTTATCATAAATTAATAAAAAAATTATATTTCATCAATTATCGTATAATCCATCGATTTTTGTGATGATATCCCATGCTACTCCATCAATTTTTGATTTTTAATTAATTTGTTACAAATCTGAACGTAGTATCACTGTTGCAACAAATATTTATTCGTTTGCCACCGAAAAGCAGTGGTGAATGATTCGAAGGCGAACGTAGTTCTGTAAGTTTCTTTTTTTTTTTTTAAGTAGCAACATAATTCTGTAAGTTACAGGTGGAAAACAACGGCCTTGGAGGGTCAACAAGAAGCCCAAATTAAGCTATACAACTACACCGGACCAAACTTGTGTTTGGTTGTGATGTCTCTAGCTGCAATAGATCACGTTAACTGGAACCGAAGAGTGATGCTTCTCAGCACCACTCATTTCCATGCTCAGCACGCCAGTTTGACGACAGTCGGGGATCGATATTCTTCCGGCTGGCCTTGAGAAGATCCTGGATTGTTACAGATAGAGCATATGAGAATCACATCAGGGATGGAGACTGGAGCAGGGAAGGAAATGATGCGATAAAGCTTTTCCCTGACTGGAATAATAGCAGTCATTCTCATAATCCTAGCAGAACTATACGACCATAATGTGCTATGGAGCTCCTTTGTCACATCATTCTCGTAACCAAGTCAGGATCTAGCAACAGCAGTGATACAGGCTAATACGCAAACTCAAGGAGCAGACAGCACTCCTACCAAAGCTTTAGCCCAGGAATGAGTAACTTTGTCACATGTATTGACAATTAGTAAATCGATTTTGAAAAAGGCAAGGCAACAACGTGAGACAAACACAACTATTTTCAAGCAATTGCAAAATGCGTTGGTTCAGGCTTCTGCTCAAAGCCGGCTGATCGGTCCGGTAACCCAAGCATGTATAGCAGTTCAGGTACGTATCTGTCTATGGCCAAACAGTGAACAACGATGCCATCTGGGTACAAGATTGAATCTAGACTACAGCATCTACCAAAAAAACCCTGCTGTGGATAGATGCATAACTAAAACTCTAGAAACAAGCTTCCTCCTTTTGACAAGCATTTTGAATGGATATCACCATCAGCAAAATCTTCAGTATCACTGATTTCGAAAGAGAATAAATCATCAAGCAAAAACAATGCGTTACCATATCATAATTATCTCAAATCACTGATAGAACAAAATAAATGTAAGATCAGACACTGACATTGCTTAGATAAACAGAGAAATATTTACTGGTAAGTAGAAAAGTTAAAAGACATGAGAAGGGTGCAAGAATGGATAGATCATTATCTAATTTCTTTTTATAAAATTAAGCATCTCCACTAATTAATTTCATTAAATACATAATCTCTCTCTCTCTCTCTCTCTCACTCTCTCCAATTGCATCAACATCAGAACACGCCTCGCTCAATTAAAAAATGTGAGGCATGGCCAGCGCTCAACTTGGGGATCAACCACAGCAAAGAGGGCACCACTAGAACCATGAGAATCTAACGGCTACATATCACAAAAACCTGTAGTTCAAACAAAATCATCTTTGGGATTTCTCCCGTATTGACCATACAGACTACAGCTCCTTGCCAAAGATTAAAGACTCAGTTGAAAAAGCACGGACCTGCTCCAGATTCCTTTCTTTATGTACATCGCGATTGACTCGGCATTGAAGAATCCATAACAAATCCCATGCTCTCTGAAAAGAACCTTTTCTGCGGCCTACAAGATGAGAACTCTGTACGTGAAATGCCATTACTGTGAGAATACTCTCTCACATAAAAGGGGCCGAATATAGAGGAAATGGGATCAAGGGTAGCATGGTCTCCATAATCGACAGTGCTGAATGAATCTCTGGTACTCTCAGTGGTGAATGATGATTCATCCGAGCTTGTAAAAAGAGACCAATCACTAGATGTAGCATCAGAGAAGTCCGTGCTCAATGAATCCGCATATGCGCCCCTTGTTGGGAGCATATTTCTACTTGAGGACCGTATCATGTAGTCAATTGTTTGATCTTTGATGATGCCTTCCCTATATTCTGGTCTGAAATCATTTTGCATGTATGCTGAATTTTCTGGGATAAATGGGCCTTCAGTTTGTTTCTGTTTCCCATGTTTTGAAGAGTTTTGGATTTTTGATGTGTTACGCTTTGCATAAGCTGCAGCTTGTAAAGGTGCTTTATCAATGTAAGCTCTTGGTGGACGCGGAAAAGACCTGGATGATGTTAGATGATCATAAGTTGAATGTGGCAAGCAAATAAAATATAATAGAGTTCATAGAACATACCTCGAGTAGAATAGCATGTAGGCACCTTCAGACATCACTTGACACAGTGGCACAGCCTGCACCTGTTTGTAAGACGAGGCAAAATATGAGGTAAAGCTTAACTAAAATGATTGATCACAAATGCTCAAGTACCTTCCAGGTTAAAATCTGATCAAGTTCTGAAACACTAGTATATAGTGTATTGTTGGCAGACAGTTAATTAACCAGTTTGAGTAAACAGATTTGGTGGATCATTCACGATAACATTACCTGTCTCCTATGCCCATTCTTTTGGTATTGTGTAAGAAATGTAGGAGTATAGGACTGTCTACCTGCGACTAGCTTCAGTTTGTCCTTAGAAAGCTTTTCTACTCAAGTATACACCAAGATATCCACATCCCTGGCATAGCCAGGAACTGTGACAGATTTTTTGGGAGGGTGAAATAACATCGATACCTATACAAGTCTTCTTTTCATTCTTTAGTGCCATGCAGCTTAGAGTTGTGCTCCAAATCTGTGTAATTGTATTAGGAAAAGGCTCAATCATTCTTGTTGTAAAAGGTACTCCAATAGATATAACTAGCCAATAGTCAGGGTACTCGACGGAGAGTCTGAATTGAAGATAGAGTACTGGCTCAAAGTTGTGCTTCAGCATCGTTTTATTGGGATGAGGTTCAAGTGGCATTGTTGTTGAAAAAGGTAACTGCTAAAAATATAACCAGCAAAATGGTTGAGGTATTTGGATTGATGATGGCATTTAAGGCACTCGGTCAAATTAGTACCTGTTATATTTCTTAATGATCAAGTGCCATGTAATATAATGAGCAACTTGATACCATACATGATTTGCGGACCTTGATCTACTACAACTTGAGATTTTAACCCATTGGATTATTAAATTATAGAATATTTAATATCTTTCTTCACTTTTAAGTTCTTTTCTCTAAATTGATACGATAAATAAGACTTGTTAGCTGCGTTCCACCAGGACAATTGTTTAATTGCTGATCATGTTATAGAGACAAACTGCAAATTCCAAAAATGATGGCAGTGGTAAATGAAACCTTATAAATCAAAAACTGAGTCCCACATTACCCTGGCCACATCAACTATTTAAATGGAAAAAAATGATAACACACAGACACTACAAAACATGAATTATGATGAACCGCCAAACAGAATCAACTGACAATGAAGAACTAAAAGTGAAATCATAACTCTAGAAGCACAAAGGTTTACGCAGAATGGGATATGAGATATGGATACTTTCGCTTAATGGAAGAGAATGGCTTTGGGCATCAAGCAATGTGGAAGCAGTAATACCAGAAAATGAGTTCACGAAGCAACATGAGGGTGCTAGTTATGTCTTAGATATTGCATGCATACGTTGCTTCAAATTTGCCAATTAATAGAGCAAGGTAAAATCCTTACAAACAATAATCTACCTCAGAGTCGTCAATCCTTAACCACGTTCCTTGCAGATCTTTGACATAAGAGACATAGTGCCCAGAGAATGATGCATTCAGGGTATCCAAATGTACAACAACCGCATACAACATGTAAAGGGGAGGATTATCAGCAGTCCCAGTCACAAATGGAATCATGTCCAGCATGTCAGGAAAGGTGACACATTTATTGATTTTGCCATATTTTCCTGTCTAATTAATCAAAACCAACAATCAAAGTACTTATACAAGAAATTAAATGGTAGACATCAAACAAATGATAGTAAAGATGATACATCCATACAAATATAAACTATTTAAAGCTGAAACATCAGTTGCAAGCAACAATGACGAAACTATTGTAAGGTTAGACACAATAAGATTATGATCTAAGACTTCAGCAATGCTTAACCAATAAGTGAACCATCTACTAAATTTATGTCAGCTTTAAGGACCGAATTATCATTAGGATTACAGCATCAAGTAACCAAAAGGTTAGTGACCACAGCAATTGGTAATGCCAACATATTGTAGATTATGCAAAATTTCAGATGGTGTTCTCTGGATCAAGTTGCATATGAGACCTATTTTGAGATTATTTGACACACAAATTAGCATTACTAATTTGTAGGTATGACTTGCTAAAGGTTGATGTTTTCAACCGCACAAGAAAAATATATAGAGCTACCAAAAAATAACAACACAGTTTCATCAAGGAAGCACTAGCATAAAGAGTACATTTGGAAACACCAGGCTCACCTACGTATGTGGGCTCTCAAAAAAGTTAAAAATAACAGTAACACTAATGATCCAGAACACGTTACAATACACCCTACATGGGCAGTTGAAATGTGTCTAATATCACACTGCAGCGCAGAAGATAATGATAAACACCTTTTATGTTGAACCATTTCCACAAATTCTGTAGCTTTTCTTGGCAATCTTTTGTCGATATTCCTTAGACCCTTGTCTGTATAAATTGTGTGTAAAGTAATCACAAGATGTCAAAATAACATATCACACTGTAGTAGACATTATTCCCAGGCTTACAGGAATTATATGCCACTCTATCTGGAAGGTTCCATCTAATTTTAGTCTCAGTATAAACTTTGATATGAGAAGCATTTTGCATACACTCATAGCCATTTATCAAATGGAAGAGTATATTTTTATAATTTTCATCACATGATTTAGAATTCTCAAATAGCTGTAAGCTAGTGTATTTTTTTTTAACCATTTCAGGCATCTAGCTGGTGTGCTTGAGATTAGGCTGAAAATGGTCAGACGAAATCCACCCAGATCTGGATCTGGATCTGAATCTGAACCAGAAGGTTATCCAGCTCAGATTCGACTTTGGATAGCCTTCTTTAAAAAGCTTTAGATTCAAATTCTTGGTTCTTTTTTTGTTTGTTTGTTTGTTTTTCTGGATATGACTCTGGATATCCAAATTTCATAAGGAAATGTGAAAAATGTGAAACCCAATCAGACATCTATTCTAGTTTTCTACGTCTCTTTTCATCCTCCCATAAATCGAAGCACCACAGCCTCCTCACCTCTAACCCTCTTTCCTTCCATCCATTTCACCCTCTATGCCTCAGCCTCCCCAACGACGTCACTACCCTGGCACTGGGACATAGCTAAACCCAGTGGCCAGCGGCACCTGCTGACCACTGATTTCTTCTCTCTTTGTAGAGAGCTTCCTGGGTTCCCATTCATGGCCCCCCACTTCCAGATCCCACCTCGAGCCATCCTCACAGCACCCATGGCCCATCCACAATTAGCTTCAGATCCTCTCAGCATCCACAGCCATGATGTCTGCAAGGTACCCTTCTTCCCTGCCCTATTTGCACCTTATGTCAGGAACAAGAGATTCTTCTTTCTTTTTCCACCCTTTGGATATTAAACTATGATGATTAATAGGAGCAATAGCCCTAATCCATTTTATTTGGTTTGAAGTTGAACAAATTTGGTAAGTTATCACCTTTAGCTTTTTCCCCTCTAAAGATTATTAACAATTTATATGCAATATTTCTTACTCGCTATTAATGGACATGTGAAAAGTACATATATCCATGACCAACCTCTTAAAAGAACAAATACTCCTATGATCATAATTGAGAATCAAACTAATTGTTTGAATGTTCAACATTCTTCCAATTATTAAGTGGCTACCAAAAAACTGAAGTATCCAAGTGCCCAATATATATCAATATATATCAAACACGATCTTTTGGAGCCAGATGCAAGTGTCCCGTAACACCAGCAATTACAGACTTCTCCCATTAAATATAGTAGATAAGGTATGGATAATCTACTAAATAAGTATTAAACCATATAATGGCACTACTCAAGGGTTTACATATCGGTGTATATCCTAGCCATGCTAACCCTATCAGATCATTATAGCAGCAAGGTACCAGTACTGACATGCCCCACATATCAGTAATGTGCTGGCACATGGCTTTTCACATCTTTTTTCTTTTGTTGTCTGAACACCAAAAGGCTTACCATGTGGTGGTACAATAAATGCTGTTAAGATACCTATACAACTATTGATACCGATCCTTCAAACCTTGGCAGTATGAATGCATTATTATTTTCAAAGGATGATGTTAGATACATTAATAAAGAATACTTTTATAAAGGTTCATTAGTACTACTAAAGTTTCAAATTTTTAATGCATATTTCTTTGAAGTTTATGCACTATAAGCAAATGGATCAAAGAAAGATTGCTATGAGATAGCGCCAATGCTAACGTTCTTACCTTTTATTTATTTCATGTGCTCACATGCACATTTTGATTTATACACCTGTTGTCTCACATTCCATTTATATGCAAACTAATATCCAGCGTATCTGTATTTGTTTACAATAAATATTTATGACACATACCTGATTCATATCCACATCCATTTTGAACAAATAAGCATACAAATATGAATGTCTATAACCTTATTCTTATTCCCTAAATATAAATCAATATAGAAATGGATATTACCAATGCCCTATCCACATCTAATTGATTGTCAGCCCTAGCTTGAGACATCATTATAGAACAAATTGCATTTTAACTGGTAAAAGCATGCAAACGAATGCATATTTGGTTAGGAAGCAACAGAAAATTTTATTTGAAAGATTTCGTTGCAACAACACCAAACAAATGTTTTCAACATGACTAGGAAGGGACTTTGACTTGAACTGGAAGTCAAAGGAAAATTCCATGAATCAGATTTTCCCAATTAACTTGCAATATCATCATTATTAGCTAGGAATGGACTCCAATTTGATTTAGAATTCTGAAGGTTTGCATCTCAGTTTAATCTAAGGTTTATTTGAACTTACATTTCTTGAACGGTCATGAAGATTTCTTGTAAATCTAAGAGTTAATGTTTGTTGGTGGATATTACTTGTGATGGAAATTATCTGTGCTTATATGGTATGGTCCTATGTATGATCTATATGAATCCAAATTAAATTGGCTTTGCTCAAGATAATGTAGGATCTGATTCAATCAAGCAGTTAAATTAATAATAAAAATACAGTTATTTGCATGTATGACCCTTGAAATTTTCAATTTGGCATGCATGACCCTATAACTTGCACTTTGTGTGAATCCACTCTCTTTTTCTGTTTTCCTTTTTTCTTGCATCAATGTCCTTGCTGTTCACTACTATTAGAAGGTCTCAGCCCAACCATGATTATAGTCACTTAATCCTGGTTAGAGTTTAATATTGAACAAAAAGGACAAAACTACCTCCAGTCCACTATAATTTAGGGTCCTCGTGATGTATTGTAATGTTGTCTTATATTATCAAATCCAACCTCATCATGCAGATAAGAGATCAAATGTGAACTGTAGAATAACACTCTTGATCGCAACCATCAATGGTACAATGGAATGGAAACAATGTGCTGGTGCTTTGAAGAATGATAGAAGGAGATGGATGAGAAAGATGATACAACTTGAGGAGGTTAAAAGATAGGACTACAAGGATAAGGAACTATTTTTCCCTTCATCTTAGTGCAACTCGTTCAAATGATAAAATAGAGACTAGCAGGCCCTCTCAATCTTCATCTAGCAAAAGAGATAAGCAGATCGGAATAAACTATTCATGATTATGAATGACCCTAGCTACTCAGTGCCAACGTCTCTGTCTTCATGGTTCTACATAATAATGAGAAGCTTGATATTGGAGCTGAAAATCATCTCAAACTCTTCAGACTAATTCAAGTCCGCATTAGAATTGAAAAGTAATAGTGAAGATGGAGAGCAATAAACAAAGGGAGGCATGGATCTCACATGCACATCATGTCAGTGTTTTGAACCCATGGACCCAAGCTGAATTGTTTCAGTAAATGAGTCTGGGATCATAGTTTGACTGCGATTCAACCATAGGCCAACTACATAACTAGGATAAA
The DNA here is from genome assembly GCF_000442705.2 of Elaeis guineensis. NCBI lineage: Eukaryota > Viridiplantae > Streptophyta > Magnoliopsida > Arecales > Arecaceae > Elaeis > Elaeis guineensis. Next base: position 116,983,328 of record NC_025995.2, read on the forward strand.
AAATCTATCTGCATGCCGCTTTTCTCTTTTTTTGTATTACATCTCGCTCACCCTCTTTTTTTTTTTCTTTGATAAGGCAGAGCAATCATACAAGTCTAGTGATCATATAAGTCTAGTATGAATATAACCAAAAAAATCAGAAGGTAAAATATCACGAAAAGGTACAAGGGTCATCTAGGAGTCGATCCACACCACATCGTCCCAATGCTCCACAGCAAAAGTGGGGACCTACTCAGCAGTGCCGTTCACCTCCCGATAAACATATTGAATATCCAGAGAGAAGCACCCCCTCACCGAATTCCAGATATCGCACAACAGCAGGTGCACATGGGCTGCTCCCACACGCCAGTCCCCCTCACCTCTTTTAAGGCAAAGTCCCTCTCCCCTCACTTCATCTTTCTTTCTTATTAGTTCTCTGCTTCTTATAAATCTTTGTAATAACGAAGGTTTCTCCATCTTGGCAACATCCTTCAGCAACTTGTCAGTCGGCTTTTCTTTCTCTGATATTCCCATTAATGGTAACGATAACCACATCCTTGATGGCAAAGACGAGCACAAAGACATCTTTCCTCCACTTTCTACTATTGCATAACCAATTTGGAAAAAGGAGATTGAGATTGATTAAAAGATGCTTTAGGGCTTTTTCTTGTTCCCTAAGGCAGCAATGGCACCATCTACACTACTTTCAGCTTTGATGATGACTGCCGATCCAATAATGAGTTTTGGCTAGATGCATGCACGAGAGGAAGAGAGCTAAGGAATGAGATCAGGTGGAGAATGGGTTTGGGGTGCAAGAGTTTTTTCCCCATTCCCTCTAACCATGATATGAAACAGTCCAACATGGCTGTTTTGAACAAGTGGACCATCCAAGTTAGTGCGTTAATCATCAAAATTGGCCAATTTGGATGAGGCTTTTTTATTTCTACATTTTGGTTTGTAACCCACTAAGGTTAGCAAGTGACAGGTCAAGTTGCTTAACCTGGTTGACCCGTCCAAGTTTCTTTTTTTTTTTTTTTTCTAAATAGAAGTGAAGGAAGTTAGAAACTTCCCCCAATTCATAATAGAAGTATTAAACAATTACAGTGAAGTTTTACAATAGAAATGGGGAAGGAAACATAGAGTAACGAAAGAAGGGAAGACAATCTAATAGAAAGGGCCTTGTGACTTAAGATAATTTAGCCGAACATAAGTTATGCCACATGGAGAAGGTTTGAAGAGTTTTATGAAGAATAGAACAAGCTGAAGACTTCTGCTTATGAAAGATCCTGGCATTCCTTTCATGCCAAATATGCCACATTAGAGCCATGAATAGTTGATCCCATCTTTTTCCTTATGGTATAGATTGTACTTTTCATCTCTTCCATGATGACCATAAAATCTGAAGATTATATGGCAAACCCCTAATACAGAAACATGATATAATAGGCGACCAAACAACTTGAGTAAGTGGGCATTTGATGAAGAGATGTGAAGCTGTCCTTGAACATGCACCGCATAAAGGACAAACATTGTTGATTCTTCATTCTTTCTTAGCCAATGTCTCCACAGTGTGAAGTTTGTTCATCAAAACCAACCGCAAGAAAATTTTTATCCTCCGACACACTAGCTTTTCAAATAATTTTGCGGAACTGCCAATGCATACCTCCATGATCGACAAATCTGTAGTAAGATTAAACATTGTAATTCCTATCTATACAGCGTTTCTACACCGAAACATCAGAAGAGCCTAAACGGCAGATTGTGGAAAGCAAATCCATAAGCTGATCCATCCATGTTGATTCGGAGATAGATAGGGGGCCAAAAACTTGATCTTCCAATTTCGCTCTGCGGCTCCAATAAAGTTGCAACCAAAGAATTTCACTTCATGGCTTTAAGATAAAGATCATGGAAAAGTGAAGCAAGAGGTACAAGACCAATCCATGCAATCACCATCACCGTCCAAGTTTCAAAATATCGCACCACACAACCACCATCTTTTTCTTAGTTGCTCCCTAGTTGTGAGGCCAACCATTTCCCTTAAGAATAATTATAATAGAAAGTAACCTATGAGACATAATTACTGTAAAAAGAAATCAAATAGTCAAAGTCTGCTTAACTCTCTTTATTTGCTTACATACTAATAACAATTTTGGAGAATAGGCTGGCAAGGTCGGATGAACATGTCGAGGGTATAAGATGGGGAAGTGTGCAAATCATAGTCCTCATGTGGGCCCATATAAGTAAGCTAATGTTGCATATTGCCTTAATGGTATTTGCCATCCTTGATTACCTTCACCAATGCCATTAGCCCTATCAATAACTTCTCATTGACAAATATTTGTAGTATCCATGCGCTTCCCATCCATTTACTTAGCTCCTTTCTCATCAGGAATGCAGCCATATTGATCTCAACATAGGGTGGAAATTTCTCTAGTAAATTGATAAGACGAATCTGCAATCCTACAGTTGGAGAATGAGAAGAAGGTGATCCATCCATTCACTTCCTGACTATGCTAGCCACCACACTCTCTTGATCCTTCTCCTTGGGCTCCTCATTCCACAACACAATCACTTTGAAATTATAGAGGTGGAATTCTAAAGCCAAGGAATTGAGCTGCTCTTGCTTAATGTACTAGGTGGTCATGCACCCTCCAGGAAAAGCTAGTTGTGGCAGGGGGAGGGTAAGCAGAGGAACTTCTAAATCCATTTCTCACTATGATTGATTTGATCCTCTTGATAATGGGAAAGGAAACCCTCAATTGAAAGGTTGTAGTAGAACTCCCCTTGGATAGAGCTTGTCATCAACTTTTCTAGTCAAGACTAAGTTCATAACATTCATGACCTATGGATGCCCAGCATCAAGTTCACAAGATCTGAAGGCTGTGATCACTGCCAGATTGAAATTTATTTGTTCTTTCATACGTAGAATAAATTTATTTGGAAGAATTAGTTGCTCATGAAAATATAAT